>NW_028261383.1:84529994-84833994 GCF_051295495.1 Thamnophis sirtalis | reverse complement strand
GCCACACCCCCAAACTGGTTCCCTTGCTGCCGCTTGGCCATCGCCATTTTGAATTTTAGTGACTGCACATGTGCGGTTCACTGTAAATTGTTCTGCGCATGTGCGAAGAACAATTTACATTGAACAGCACATGCAGCAATAACGCTGTGAGCAACCCACCCCTGTCTTATTACATGTGTCTAGTTAAAATTTCCCATGGTTGACAGGTTTGTGTGGGTTCATTATGAGATTCTCTAGCATAGGCTGCAAAAATTTAGAAGAAAGGCAAGTTGCACCTGTAAATAAATAGTATATATGTATATAGTATATATAGTATATATGTATATGAATTGCTAAAATATCCCATAATAAATTGGGATACCTAATTGCCTCTACAAAACAAACCTTAAATCTGAGACAAACGGACTCAGATTTGAAAAGTTGCCTTTTCCTGATTCTAACAAAGGAATATTCAAAATTATTTCTTCTTCCTTTGGGACAACCATGACCTGGATCCTGAGAATCTCCATAAGGCATTCTTTTTTAAAAGTTTGAAATAAATTTTGCTTCTTTAATATGCTTTCTGCTTTATTACCACTTCTTTCTGCTGCCTACATAGACTAGGCCTAACATTCAATTCCTAGCTATTCAGAGGGCTTTGAACTTCATTTCTTACCAAAAAGTGCAGCAGAAGCTGTCTTAATGTATGAGTTAACACTCTCCATTTTCAGCCTCTTTCTTTCTGATTATTTGCTTTTGAGGGTAGCTATCGCAGAAGAAGGAAAGGGCTAGCTATTGCATGACATTAGGGCATTGTAGCTTCAGAACTAATAATAATTCTCTTTTTGTTTTCAGGCTCACAAAGACTGTCCTGTATTAGGCACAGTGCCAGGGTCTAAACACCACCAATACTATATTTGCATTGCTGTTGATATAATTTAGCAGCAATTTTCTTTTTTTCTGTTTCATTTGACAAAAGACAGATTTGAATTTCCTGTTCCCTCAGTATATTTGGTCATTATCTCTTCTTTTGTATTTAAACAGTTTTAGCAAATTGATAAATAGAGAGCTGCTAATATTTTTTTTCTATAATGGTTCTTTCAATTTTATTCTTCAGTTTCTGATTTGTGAACATATCCATTCAATGCATACTACTTCTCTATTAAAACTCAAACAAGGAACACCCCCCCCCCCAAAAAAAAGCAAATGAAAGAACAAATGGAATTATTTATTTTTAAGAAGGTGGTTTTGATCCAGGTTTGTCTGGTTCAAACAAAAAGACACTTCCTGACTTGTTTCAAAGGAGCTCTGTCAATTTCTCTTGGTGCCCGGTTTCACTTCAATTTCTGAATATGCAATTCCAAAATGTCCATGACATTCAGGAATTTATACATTTATTAACCAAATTTATACATCACCCATTTCACTAATGAAGTGACTGTGGGGGATTTACAGATTTTTTAAAATCCATAAAATCCATACAATCCATACAAAAAATAAAATTAACAAAGTTAAAAAAGCAGTTAAAAGACGGAATTAAAAAGATGGAGGGAATGCCTTAAGCCAGTGATGGGCAACCTTTTTGGCGTGGTGTGTCAAAAATCGGCAAAAAATTGAGCATAACTCGCGTTGCGTGTCACTTTGACAAAAACATAATTTTGCGCAATTTATAGTTTAAACTACAAAAATGTATAATTGCAATATATAATTGTATTTAATAAACCAAAAACAAATTATTTAACATACCTGCTTAGTAACTTCTTTGTTAAGCGCTTTTGCATGCTGAGCTATGGAGTGAGCAATGCTCAAACTTGCAGAGTTTAAATTTGTAGAGCCTTTCATAAATTTAAGGATGGAGTTAGATTGGCTCTTATAAAGGTGTAGCTTCCTGGAAATGTATCCCCTCCTTTCATCCTCACTTATTTCCAAGAGCTGGGAATGATTAGTGTCTATTTATATTCCACGTTCTGCTTACTACCGTTTCAGTACATAGAACGCAAAATGATCTGCCATTTTTTTCTATAATGCCATACATCTCGCTCCATGTCTCTTGAAAGGGTCGGCCACTGCCACTACCACTCCCTTTACTTAACCTTTGTTTTTTATTTTTTGGGTGCTCCATCAGTGGGCCAGTGACAGCAGATAGAATTATAGATAGCCAATTAGGGGTTAACTAGCCTAACAAGCTAACACAACCTCCCCCTCACTTATCTCAGTTATTGTGGGCAATTACAAGTCCATGGCACCCCAATAGTTGCTGCTAATGGCGCTCACAGTTCCCGTTGGCACTCCGCTGTTCCCTGCTGTGGTGCGGTCGTAACCAACAGACCCAGGAGTAGACTCTCTGTGCCGGCCTGACTGGAGAGAGGCGCGCACTGTTCCCGCGCTCCTCTCCTGCAGGTCCTCCCTCACCGCGCTGATGATGTGTGTGCGCACGGCACGCACGCCTTACCAGCAGCCCCTGTGCTCAGAAAGGGGCGGCGGCGATACAGTAAGTGAGTGTGGGCGGGGGAGATCACACGTCCCCCCCCCGTTCCTCCAGCACAGATTCTTTCATCCTCGGCGGCCGTGCAGGAGCCGAGGATGAATCGCATGAAATCCTGTGCGTGTCACCCCAAATGGCTACGCGTGTCAGCACTGACACACGTGTCATAGGTTCGCCATCACTGCCTTAAGCCATGAACTAACCCCAGAGTTGCATATTACTTTTCGGCACCCATGCCAATTGGAAGACCCAGATTTGTTTAAGATTTTTTTTATTAATATAAATAAAAAGAGCAACATGTTCAAAATCCATATAAACAGTGTGTTGTCTGATTACAATTCATCATCATAACGGTATTCTCTAATAGTAATCTCATAATAACAGTGCTTTCCCCTCCTAATATTAATATATATTAATTGTTAATATTAATCAATATTAATAAAAAATTAATAAGTTACAGTAAACAACCCTAATAATAAAATTAATCTTTCTCTTGTAATTTTCAAAGAGCTAACTTCTGTTTCTCCTATTTAGCCATCGATAGATCCCATACCTCAAAATATTCAGTGTCTTCTTTTTCTTTAATTTCAAATGTTAGTTTATTCATTTCTGCGCATTCTAAAATTTTGTTACTATCTTTTCTTCTGTGGGGAAGACCCAGATTTTAATGCTGTTCTGGAATACCATAAAAGTAGGAGTCAACCTCACCTGAAGGGGAAGAATGGATTGGAGCAATAAAAGAAAAGGACCTCTTCCTGGACCCTGTCAATCAAAGTTCTTTAGCAGCCCTGCCTGTTTGGGTGGGATGGGCCAATGTAACTGGGACAAGACAGGGTAACCTGGGCCCATGGTAACTTGGACCCATGGCTGGAAGGGATTTAAAGATGTTCACAAATACCTTGAATGGCTGGGAAGAGGGCTGTGATGGGTAAGGAGACAGAAAAAGCTATATTGTCTGAGGACAAAATCCACTCATTATATAGCTGGATTGGGAGGAAAAATCATTTGCCCCTGAAGGTGCCCTTGGAAAGCTTTGGTAAAACTATTAACCTTCCTTGATTTTGTTCACCCGCTACATTTCACTTCTTCATTAAGAACATTAATTAACATTAAGAATGTGCATCACTTCTTATGAGAAACACTTTATGATTGCTTATAAATGAAGGCAAATTGTTGGAGGGAGGAGACAGTCCTAACATGTGACAATTATAAAAAACAATTTGCCTCAGTCTTTGTTTCTGACAGTTCAGAAGCAGCTGTCTTAAGTTAGACACGGATCCATAGTTTTGGCAGTGATAGATAAGGCACAGTATAATGATGGCACTCCTACATTCACTTAGAGCAGGAAGCTCTGGGCCTAGGCAATTACTGGGGTATGTACAAAGAATGAGGCATTTCAAAACTGTGGACAGGCTTCTGCCTTTGAAACATGTATCTATTCCCCAACTGTGTGAGATAGGAACTACAGAATAGGGCTGGGCAGGCTAGGCTTTGACATTCATTCAGAAGAAATGCTTTGGCTGCTTTAAAAAGTAGCATTAAAGTTTTGGCTGCCTTAATGAATCAGCTTAATTTCTTTTCTTGTTTTTCCAATTTTTCTGAATTGCTTATTCCAACTAATTTAGAAGTTTGTGCTTGCAGCTTAATGCAGACTTTAGTGGATTAAGTGCCACGTCTGAAATAAAAAAGGGTTAATTTTTTAACAAAATTACAGATACCAATTGTCTACATCTGAAGGTATAATAAATGTATTAAACATGAACATTCACAAAACACTTTTGATGTTTTTGATAAACATGATTTGTTTGAAACCTAGAAACTTTTTCAGTTCCCCTACTCAATATTGAATTATAGCATCTATCATTTTCTGTTTCATAAATTAAGATATATGTTTAGTGATGCAAAATTTTCTTTCTCTTGAGAGACAATGAGTGTGCTATAATTCTGTTTCCAAAAACTTACGTTCTTCTCTTTTTCAGATACTTTTGTTTAAATTACAGTATGGCTTTGGCTCAATTAGTTAATTTTTAAGGGGAGTTCTCAAGAATATTATCCCATCAAATCTGAAACTTTGTGTGTTGTAAAGAAAATGAAGTGACAGAAAAGGGATCGAAGTAGGATTTTAGAAATAGTACTGGTGTCCTAAATACTTCTTCGTTATCATGTACTGTATTAGTTCTATATTTCCAGACCTGGCCATATAGTAATCAGTTCACTGTTTCGATTTTTATGTCTCAAAGGTGATTACAGCTAAATCTCTCTTTTTTAATTTAAATAAAAAATTTAAAATAAATAAATATTTCTGTGATGTGCTTCATTTGTTCTTTGATAGCTCTGATAACAGTGTTAGTCATTTTGCTTCCTTTTTCAACTTCTCTAAGGAAGCTATGTTTGACTATATCATAGTATTCTGTAGTGCCCTAACTAAAAATGTGCTTTTTCTTATTTCGTCCTTGTTAAATAATAATAATAATACAGATGTCTAAAACACAGTATTTTAGTATTAGCAAAAATCAATTCTTTATTTCACAATAGGTCTGTATTTGTTAATTTTCTAATTATATTTATGCCTCTTTATACAAAGTTCTAGATAGTTGGACTAGGCCTGGAATCATTAAGTCCATTAGTGGACCAGTCTCTCAGAAAGTGGTGGTGTCTTTGGAACCAAAGAAGACTTTATAGGAAAGATGAGATGTGAATGTAACAAGGTCTCACTTTCTACAAAATAAGCAAGTGTATGGTTATTAGAAAATGTCAGAAGCAAGCTGGTTGAAATAAGATGTAATACAATGGGATATATTAATTAAAATTAATTCCATTTTTCTTAAAATGGAATTTGTTGAATTTATTTTGCAGACAAATACTTTGTTCTTTTGAAATATTCCCTTAATGATGATCTGTAGGGATTCTCATCCTTTTCTTATAACAGACACATTTTGTCATTTGATGTTTACATGCTAAAAACAATCCTCAGCAGTTTCATCTTTCTCAATTAATTTTTCTTTATTGTGGCTAAAATTCCAGCTGAAGTTTTGGTTGAGTACCAGAATTACAATGTGGATTATATCAAAGAAGAAAACATAGCTATTTTGTTATTCTAGATTATACACATTCATACTTACAGGTGACCTGAAGAGAAAGGGGTAAGACTCAAAACATATTGTACCCTGGGAAAGTTTAGAAAATTCACCTTCATTCTCTATATAAATTCATATGCAGCTGATTTCAGAGAAGTTGCTGTTTCTCAGGCTGCTTTGAAGATGGGATAGTTGAGAAGAAATATTTAGCTCTTGAAACATAAGTATACCTGTAATAAAATTAATGATTTAAAATAGTTATACTCAACATGCATAAACATTACTTTCACCACTGCTAGATAATGTTTAATTGCTTCCCCAATTAAATTTCCACAAGTCCACATCCACATTGAATACTTTACTTCAAACGCAGCTGATGAGGATCTGTGAAAAACCTTCAAACCCCCCCCCCTCCTGTATTTTCTGATAACCACAGCACTCCAACTTAGCATAAACAATAGAGCAGGGGTGTCCAATTCAAGGCCTATGGGCCAGATGCATCCCTTGGGATGCTTAGATCTAGCCCGTGGGGTCACCCTGGAAACAGCAAAGGACTGGCTGTGGTGCCTCTGCCAGCGAAAACAGACGTGTGTGTGTGTGTTTGTGTGTGTCCGTGTGTCCCTGAGCTCTCTTTTTGCTGGCAGGGGGCTGCAAGCGACTGTCTAAGCTGAAAACTGGGCTCTGGGAGGCCACACACATCCCCCGCGAGTTCCATTTTCACTGGTAGAGGGCCACTCCCTCCCATCCCAGCCATGCCCCCCCCCGCAAGGTCAAACACAACACTGATGTGGCCTTCAATAAAATCGAATTTGACATTCCTACCATAGAGAGACATCTCAGAACTTGTGATAAAATATTATTGTCTAATTATTTTCACCTAATAAAATGGACACAAGCTTTTCTTGGGGAAACACTGGAACAGTTAATTGAGTATGTACTAAATTGATGTGTAGGAATTGAAGGTTCCTGTAGATCATCTTACAATCAGGGATCCTTTTAAAGAGTAGAAATGGTCAAAGGCCATTTACAAATACTAATTTATTGCAGAGCAAGGCCAAATATGAGAACATGCATTGGAAGGACAATGGTTTACAGCAGAGATGGGTTGCAAATCCCGGAGCTACCGGTTTCTCTTGCTCATGCACACACTCATGTGTGATGCTTCTGCACATGTGCAGAAGTATCCAGGCAAATGGGTGGAGCCTCCCGCCACCACTACTACCAGTTTACCCAATCCAGGTTGAACCGGGAGCAACCCACCTCTGGTTTACAGCAATAATGTCATAGTCTTAGAAATATGTAATTAAAAAAACAAGAAGCAGTAGGTTTCCAAATACATGGTCTCATCTAAGCTGAATTTCAAGACTGAAATAAAACTTGAAAATATTTGTAGTCCAAGAAGAATACAGTACCTCCCAGATTGTTGGTTAGTCTAAGGTTGTGTTTTAAGGCATCTGAATGCCTTATTTCTCAATTCTTCTTCTTGCATGGATTTAGAATGTATATTTTTAATCTCATAGTTTTTCTAAGAAGTAATGAAATGCTACTTGTGGTGCAAGAATCCAAACAAAGAAAGAAAGATTCCTAGCAATAACAATCTAGGAGGTTGCATGCAAAATTAAAGACATGTGGGCTGCTAATTATTAATGTCTTAATTTCTAATCTTCTCTTCTCCCCCACATTTCCTTGTCTTGCTTAGGCTCTCTGATCACTCTGGCTTGCCTGAATCATCATGCTGTTTGTCAAATCATTAAGAATGTCAGTTTTCCAGTTTCACCTCATATAAATCTTAATTTAAGCTCCAACTGGATGATACAAGTTGAAGACAAATATGGCTTTTACATTGGCTTGGGCTTGGCCATCTTTTCAAGTTTTCTCATTGGCACCAGTGTCATCCTCAAGAAGAAAGGACTGCGTCGACTGGTGGAGAAAGGAGGCACCAGGGCCGGTATGGATTTTTTGACTTATGAGAGGGGACAGAAAAATATGTTTTTCTAGAAAAGAACTCTAGTGGCATTTAAGCCAGCATTCCCTAAGCATTGCCATATTTGGAATTCAACTCTCACAAAAATTCAGAGCCAGTATAATCAAGGATATGCTGACTGGGAATAATGGTTGTTAGAAAACACAGCAGTCAGGTTCCAGGTTGAAGAAGTAATTAATACCTTCTGGCCTCTGGAGACCTCTTCAGATATCACATTGAATTCATCCTATATTTTGCCATTTTAAATACACAACCTGAAAATTTAGAGTCAGTATTCACAGCACAAGTCCAAGTAGATTAATAATACAGTCCTGTTTGTAGAATAGCAATACTTTTTCTAGCGTAATATGTTTCTGGAGAAAATGTTGAAAAACAAGTCTGTAACAATGTACACTCTGACTTATGATAAAATGTTCACATCAGAGCATAAGGTTATGGCAGCTAATTTCAGAAATGTTAAGCCAGGGGAGTTCAGTCCATCCTCGCAAAAGGGGTGTGTGTGTGGGAGGGATTTTAAGGGCCAGTTCAGGTACTATTTACTTCTCTTTCTTGAAAGACATTTAAGAGTCTTTGAACATACGTATGTATGTTGTGGTTTGAGGCCAGTTGTTGTTTTTTCAATCCAAGCTGTTGTTTCTTTCTCTTTTTTATGTTTAAGTACTGTAAAGTTTTGTTTGAAATTGATTTGATTTCATATGAAAGGTTTTTACAAAATGCTCCTCTAAATATGTCCTTTTTATTTCCCCAGGAGATGGAGGTCATGGCTATCTAAGAGACTGGCTGTGGTGGGCAGGTTTGATAACCAGTAAGTATGATTATATTTAGCCAAGCCTGGGTTAGTATCTGATCAAATATTTAACCTTGATGATTACCTACTGTGTTTCCCTGGGCCGTAAATATTATTTCACATGCTACAGTTATACAGAAGTTGTTTCTATGACGTTTTTCCGCCTTTTTGTACTTGAAGGAGTTTATGTTTGAATACCTTAAAGATCTTTTTTGTGCTTAAAGGCCTCTTTGCACGGAGAAGCCTGTGGAAATTATTCTTTCAGATCTTATCACCATAACATAGGAATGTTCAGGAATTTAAATGATTCAGTTTTCAGAAGAGACATTTGCTGGTCAGAGCCAGCAATATGCCTTGTAGTACCTTCAGCAACTGACAAATTTATAGTGATGTGAGCTTTGATGGGCTGGGATGCAGGAAATTTGATGGGCTGGGAGGCAGGGGGTTGGACTAGAAGACCTCCAAGGTCCCTTCCAACTTTGCTATTGTATTGTAAATATTTGCAGGCAACTTCAGTCCCCCCAAAATGTACATACCAAAACATATTCTGAACACACTACACAATATTTTTCTAGTTCTGCTATACCGGATCTCTGTCTTGAGTCATTGATTATTGCATTGCAATTTGAATATAGCATCATTTGCTCAATCGTTTGGATTCCTTTTCTTACTTACAAAGAGATACTGGCAAACTGGACTTGGATCTTGATCTATTGGAAAACTTGGGGGACATTTTGTTGGAAGCTAAGTGTCTTACAAAGGCTGTTGTGCAGATAATCCTTGACTCACCACCACAATTGGGATCGGAATTTAGATCGCTAAATGATTTGATTATAACGGAGATGTCACGTGACCACATGGCTTAGCAACCACATACCTGGCAATCCTGGTTGCTGTTTTAAAGCAAATTTTATCAGTCATTATTGAAATACTGGTTGCTGGCCAATGAGAAGCTAAATATCGGTAGTAATACTTGTAATTCACCTGTTTTTTTCCCCACTTCTTTTTTCCCCTGGTGGCTATTTGCTCAGTGGGTGGAGGAGAGGCCGCCAACTTTGCCGCATATGCCTTTGCAGCTGCAACAATTGTTACACCACTCGGGGCACTTAGTGTGCTTATAAGGTGACTTCCTTTTATTGTGCTCTTTTCTCCTACATTTATTCTAGGCCTAGGTGTTAATAATGTGCTCTGGCTTGCCAGTAAAAAAGAGATTTCTAATCTTGTGCTAATATACCAATAGCTAGATATGTACTTAAGTCCTGCGCTTTTTTTTCCCCTCTCAAAATTGAACTTGCCTATTAGTTTTGTGTTTCGGTGTGTTTAATTTACGTCAATTAATAAAAATACAGATTTGTAAGAGATTTATGTTTGTTATCAGTAATTTCCAAGTGTAACAGGAAGACTAAGACTGTATTTCTGCATTTGTCTGTTGTACCCAGTGCCATTTTGTCCTCTTATTTCCTTGGAGAACGGCTGAACTTGCTAGGCAAACTTGGCTGTATGCTGAGCATTGTGGGTAGTACCATTCTTGTGATACATGCTCCAGAAGAAGAGGAAATCACCACTTTGGGGGAATTGCTTTCAAAACTGAAGGAACCAGGTAAGCTTATGAAATAAGGTAGCAAAGGAATGAAGGTATTGTGTTTAGTTGGAATGTTATCATAGCTCAACCAGTTTCCTGGGGCAATGATATCATAATTGTAAAAGTGTTTTGCACAAGGGTGTTTCTTCCATGATTTTGTACACATTTGGGTTCAGTGGCATCCCATGGGTTGTGCCAATTGTCTTGTTTCTCTTTCCCAAGGAAGAGCATCTGTCATGAAACTCTTATGTCCAGTTGTCAATTTTTTTTTTACATTTCATTTTGAATGGATATAAATTTCAAATAAAATTTGGTCTTCGAGATGAGATACAGGGAAACAGCTTTTGATGTTCAGCCTTTCAGAGAAGATAGGTATACAGAGCATGAATGCCTGCCTTTCACTGAATCTTATCCTTAAGAGCTGTATGCAAAGTTGTAAAGTAGCCCTAAATTCAATAATTGGAATATTTCAGTAATCTACCAATTCTAGTGGTTTGCAGCCTGAAAGACAGGATTTTCACATCTGTCTCCTAGGTTTCTCCTAGCCTCCATGTTTTCCGGGGCCATAGGCTTGTGTCCTTAAAAACTTTGTTCTTCTGTAGACTTAAATCTTGTTCTTGCATGTGTAAGAGGATGCCCATTCCTTACAATAAACTGACTGATGTATTTAAATTCCTAAAAACAATGCAGTGCTGTGTTGTTCTACCCATCCATTTATTATACTGGCCAATGCTTGTGCTAAGCATTGCATTCTGTCTTATATAAAAATGTCACGATTTGTCATATTGTTTTTGTTTTTTAATTTCTTCCAGGTTTTCTGGTTTATGCCAGCATCCTCTTGGTTATCAGCTTAGTTCTGATTTGTTTCCTAGCACCACGTTATGGCAAGACCAATATTCTCATCTACCTCTCCATTTGTTCTGTGATTGGGGCTTTCTCCGTCTCTTCTGTTAAAGGGCTGGGCATTGCTATCAAGAGTTTTTTCACTCACCTGCCTGTTCTACAAAACCCATTGACCTGGATTCTTGTCTTCACGTTAGTGGCTTCTATTGCTACTCAGATCAACTACCTCAATAAAGCTCTGGACATCTTCAATACCTCTATGGTGTTTTCCATTTACTATGTGCTCTTCACCACTATTGTCATCACAACTTCAGTTATCCTCTTTAAAGAGTGGGTCACCATGTCGGTAAAAGACATTATCGGGACAGTATGTGGATTTCTTACCATTATTTTAGGAGTCTTTTTACTCCACGCTTTCAAGGATATGGATGTCAGTTTGAAGAATCTGCCACAAGCACTCCAGACTTCTAAGGAGCCACCAGCAATTAAGGATGACAATAACACTTTAATAGAGCTGGATAATCCAGACACCAAGGATCAGAACAAACCCAAAGTATTCATGATCTTCAGTTGAAACCTAATTTAATATTTCTATTTGTTAGAGTAATGGGGCCAAACAGTATAAAAACATGCATGCATCTGGAAGAATTTAAATGAAGCATCACCATATGTGCCTTTTGAAAACAGCAACCAACTTCAACACAGCTTGCTACCTCCACATTTCTGCATCGTGCTTCTCCTCTTTTCATCCTCGGCAAAGGCACTAGATTTTGCACACTCTAGAATCAATAGCAGTGGTGATTGTATTTGCGTCAAACATGGACATATTTCCTCTGCCTTTGGAAGAAATGTTCTACGGTCAACTGGCATTGTTTCTTCCAGATCTTTCTCACTCTTCCCCTATCTTCACGAGAAAAAGTTGTATTCATTGAAGTGTGTGAAGAATTTGAAGCTTCAAAAGAAAGCATTCTATTTTTTCCAGCTTGGAATACCCAAGTCATTTTTGAAAATATGGTAAAATAAATAGCTACAGTTCCCTCCAGAATGTTGTAATGTTGTAATGTTGGCCAAGACATTCAGAACTTTCAGTCATGAACTTATTTTTAAATAATTCAGTCTCAAAAAATTGCCCTACAGTCCTTTTCTTGTATATTGGATTTTAATATACTTTGGTGCTTTCCCTATTTTAATTAATTTTACTGATACTATTAGATGTTCCGATACAGCAGCAGTTATCTTTCATTTTCCATAAATATTATAATTTAATTGTGATAATGCTTTGTTCTTGTCTCCATACAAAATTATATTTTGCTGATATTTTGGAGGAATGGAGTAGTTTCTACAATTTAGAACTCGGTTATCATCACAGAAAGTGTAAACTGGGATCAAAACTGTCAAAAGTTAATAAGATTTCATTAGTTATAACAAGTGAATGGGTTAGAGGCTTAACTGCCTATGATAATTATCACTAGCCATCCAATTTATGCTATTTTACTGGTTAATGAAAGTCTTTTTAGCCTGGATGACCAAGATGTTCTAATCTAAAGTGTTACAATTGTCTGTGCTTGTGAAGATTCACATAGGACAAGACTGTTTGAGCTAACTATTTATTTGTTGTATCAAGTGCAAAATTAACAAACTTAACTTTGTTAAGTTTGAAGGTATGGTTCATTACAAAAAGCTTCTGGATAAATATTTCAGGCTGCTTTGAGTCTTGTCTCTGTGCTTCTAAATTAATCATCCTATTCTGATTATTGTAAAGTCAGAAAAGCAGACAAAGCAAGCTCATACGTAGTTCCAATAAAGGAGAATATTTGTAGCTCAGGGTTGAAATGAGGTTCTTGGTGCTGAGCTTGCTTGTTTTCTTGCAGACATTTCATTAACCTAACTAGGTAACGTCATCAATGCTACTGATGATATTATCTAGTTAGGGTAATGAAACATCTGCAAGAAATCAAGCAAGCTCAGAAAGCCCCAAGAATCCCTCATATATAGTTCTTTGTAGTTTGCTATTGGTCAACAGCAGAATGTAGTTCTCATTTATAAAAGAAGACTATTTCGTAATGTAATAGATACAACTGCAGGGATCACATGCAAGTTTTACAAGGAATACCATCGTAGGGTTTATTGGAGGAGTTCCATCTATGTATAGTTCATGGGATGGTTGGATGTGCTAAACCAAGAGTTTTCTCTGAACATTTTTTTTGTAAGATTGTTTATATTTTTTTGTAACAGTGTAGCACAAAGATGCCTTGCAATGGGTTTCCCTTCTGTTTCCTGGATCCTGGATTTGAAAGGGTGGCTTTGGGCCAGTTACTCTCTTAGTCCAACTCACCTCAGATTGTTGTGGGCAAAATAGGAGAAGGAAGGAGTGCAGGTAATCCTCAACTTACAACCACTTGCTTAGTGACCAGTTACAATGGCACTGAAAAAAATGAGCTACGACCATTTTTCACAGTTACGACTGTTGCAGTAACCCCCCTGGTCATGTGATCATCATTGGCGATCTTCTGATGACCAAAGTCATTAGGGAAGCCAGATTGATTTAACAACTGTTACTAACTTAATAACTGCAACGATTCACTTAACAATTGTGACAAGAAAGGTCGTAAAATAGGGCAACTCGCTTAAAAATTGTCTTGCTTGGAAGTGGAAATTTTGAGCTCAACTGTGATAAATGAAGGACTTCCTGTACTAGGTATGTTCATCGCCTTAATTACAAAAATAGTAATAAAAATGCAATAAAAAAATCTGACCCCCCCCTCCCAAATTTCCCCTATTTGCAGTTTCACTTCATATAAATAGCCATTCTCTTCTATACTTGTATTTGCTACTTTATTTCCAGTGCAAATGTTGTTTCTTGGTTTTTGAACCTTTGGATTGATGGGTAGATGGTTGAATAGGTAGGTAAGTAGATACACTATATTGCCAAAAATATTCGCTCACACATCCAAATAATCAGAATCAGGTGTTCCAATCACTTCCATGGCCACAGGTGTATAAACTCAAGTACCTAGGCATGCAGACCTTATTTTACAAACATTTGTGAAAGAATGGGTCGCTCTCAGGAGCTCAGTGAATTCTAGCGTGGAACTGTGATAGGATGCCACCTGTGCAACAAATCCAGTCGTGAAATTTCCTCGCTCCTAAATATTCCATAGTCAACTATCAGCTGTATTGTAAGAACGTGGAAGTGTTTGGGAATGATGGCAACTCAACCACGAAGTGGTAGGCTACGTAAACTTGTCCAACATCAGTGTGTGACCTTACAAATGCGCTTCTGGAAGAATGGTAAAAAACTCCCATAAACACACTCCTAAACCTTGTTGACAGCCTTCCCAGAAGAGTTGAAGCTGTTATAGCTGCAAAGGGTGGACCGACATCATATTGAACCCTATGGATTAGGAATGGAATGACACTTATAGTAAGTTCATATACGAGTAAAGGCAGGTGAGTGAATACTTTTGGCAATATAGTGTAGGTACTATAAAAAATAATAAAGTTTTCAAAATTAAGGTTCTACATTGACTTTGGGGATGGAAAGATGATATATTTGAAGCTTTCTGGATGGTTAGATGTAATGATCTGCTGGCATCAGAAAACAGCTTTTTGTATCTATTCCTTATGCTAAGCCATAATGTACATTTTGTTTAGTATGTATAAACCCAGCCACTCTGCTTTGGCTTTCATTATAATGGTTTGTTTCACAGATACTACATTTTCCAAAACTACAAAAAAATAAAACTCTGTCGAGCAAATCTTGTAAAACTTTGGAGATATTTGTTGCCAAAGAATGTATTTTACAATTAGATAATTGTATAATCGAGTTTTGCAAATGGCTTTATAAATGACTGAAATTTGTTCTTGTTTCATTCATAAGACTGTTAGCACAACTCATTTATTTCGTGTGGAAGAACATATTGTTTTTTTGAATTTCCAAAGCTGGTAATCTGTTTGATTTGCTAGTTTCTAGTGCCCCTTAACATCTTTTCCAAAATTAGCCTTGTTCTCTACTCTAAACTTTTGAGTTTCCCTAATCTAGGGTGTCACATGCAGGCCACGTCCACTACAGCTCCGCAAATGGGAAAAACATTGTGAAACATCATGTGACAGCAAGATGCCGCGAGTTTGATACCTGTGATCTAGTTGGCCACACACTGTGATACAAAATGCTTGATTAGGTGGGTCTGTGGCCTGTTTCACCAGGATTCATCTATTATTTTGTCCAAGGAAACTATATAAGTAAATCCACATTGTTTCCTGGATTGAATTCAAATTGAAGAAAACTGTTTTCCAGCAATGAGAACAATTGGTTTAAAGAATAGTATCCCCTATCTCTTTAATAGTATCAATCCATATACAATAATTTATGACAAATACATATGCAAATAGCAATCACAAAATTTATTCAGCGTATCTAGGCAAAAGGCACAACAAACTGCATTGTTCAAGTATTTGTATAGGTGTACAATTTGTAAAGGTACACAAAAATCATATTGTAAACTCCAAAACAAAGTGGTGAGACATGGTAAAAAAATGCTTCTTCAAAATATTTTGTGTGGACATTGTTATCGTGCAGTCTAGGATTGTACGGTACTTCAGTTATAAAGGCAAAAAGGGCACATAGAAATTCATTTAGTCAAATATATCTTTTCTGTGATCATGTAGCAATGATCATCTCCAGATAATGCATGGTTTGGAAAATGTTCTATTTTGCCTCTCCCTCCTTCCCTTAATTTGGTGAATCCTGATTTTGCCTTTTGCCTTTGAATCCAAAGCACTGCACAGCTCTAGTAAATGGGCTTGGAAATAAGCTCCATGGGATTTTAGAAGTACAATCTGTATTGAGCTGTAACCACATGTAACATTTTTCTCCCAATCTATGCCATGCATATGAAAAAACAGAATTATGTGAAGTATTATTAGTATTAAGGCATATACTGTAGTTGAGACTGCCATTTCCTGCATTTGAAAAGGCTCCTCTAGAACAGTGGCCCTCAAACTTTTGAGCACCAGGGACCATTTCTGTGGAGAGAGGTTTTTCCGCGGACTGGGTGGGTCATGGATTTGCGTGCTGCCTGTATCCCGTGTATGAGTCTTTACCTGTTTCAGCTGTTCAATTTCTGACATGCTACAGACCAGTGCAGATCCACAGACTGGGGGTTGGGGAACCCTGCTCTAGAACATAGTTATGAGATGTACCAACATTCCTTCCATCATGCAGTAACTGTAGGAGCAGAGTTTTTCTCTCTCCCATTATCACACAAGGAAATGCCCAAGAGGTAGAGGGAGAAGATATAATTGTATTCCTGCACCAGTGAGAAGGGAGCAGGATGCCAATTTTAGAATTTATGAGGAAGTAACTTTTAAGAACTAGCAATCTGATTGAAAAGATTATTTTTTCGCTGTAAAATATTCTTGGAAATACAGATACCTTGAAGCAATATGAAATAGGCCAAATAAAGGTTAGTGGAAGAAAAGTGCACATTTACTCAAAGCAGTGCTAAATTAAGAATTTGATTTTTTTTTGTGTCTTCACCTACCTCAGTAAAATATTTTCAAGAGGATTCTGCAAAGTTTTGGAAACAGATTTTCAAATTATGGAAGACTGAGAATGTAGGATATGTTTGAATTTCATTAAGGCAGTCATGGTTCCACCACAAATCCGCGAAGCCCTTATCTGCGGAGACATAAGCGCGAAGACTAATTCGCGCCGTTCGAAGCGCTAAGGAAAAACGCGACCCTACCACGATGACATAATCGCGGAGGGCAAATCCGTGCATTCCCAAGCACTCAGTACCCTAAACCTAACCCTAAACCTAACCCTAAAACAACCCCCTAAACCTAATCCTAACCCTTACCTTAATTGAAATCGGCTTTCTGCCGCGGTGCCATTTTAAAGCGCCCTTCTGTTGCCGCGCTGTTGTCGCGGCGGTGATGACGTCGCGGCTTTAGTGACACGATTTTATCACCGCTATTTTGACGAGCGCGGTTTTGTCGTGCCACGGGCAGTCATGACATGATAAGGCTACAGCAAGGCTTCAACTCCTGCAGCTATAATTTTGAATGTCATTATAGTGATTGTA
Organism: Thamnophis sirtalis; assembly: GCF_051295495.1. Lineage (NCBI taxonomy): Eukaryota > Metazoa > Chordata > Lepidosauria > Squamata > Natricidae > Thamnophis > Thamnophis sirtalis. Next base: position 84,817,171 of record NW_028261383.1, on the reverse strand, counting down.
TTGGAAATCTATCTATCCTCTTCAAAGGACCAAGAATAACTGTATGATAGCTGCACTTTCTAGCTACTTTCCTATTGTTAAAGAGTTGCTAAATTGGTGTGAGTTTGAAACAGGCAACTAGGAATGCACAAAATACTTTGGCTTTAAAAAGATCATTTCAGCTATTGCAAACATGGAACAAAATAGTTGTTTGGTTCAAGAGTTTGGTTATAGCAAAACACAGCAGTTTGTTCTGAGTGTGAAATTATGCTGATAGCTTTGGAGTCATTTTCAGCACTTTACCTGTTCTGAGAACTGCAGCTCGGATATTACTTTGTGGCTTATGCCTGGATTCCTTTTTCTCAACTTTTTCAGCATATCGATAAACTAGCGAGGATTAAGTGATGCTCTTGCTATTATTATTCATACCAGATAAGCAGATGTGGAAGTGGGTTGTAGGATAGAAAGGGCACATGGTTAAAGCAGAACTCTGTTGCTTGTTTCCTCTCTGGACTTAATGCTTTTTAAAAAGTGTGTGGGGTTTTTTAGTTTTTACTTGATCAAATTTTCTACCAAAAACTTGGCATGAAATCTATAAATGATTGTAACTGGCATGAAAAATAGGTTGATTTAGAGTTCCCACTAAATCCTATGATCAGAATACTTTTAACAGTTTCAAGCTTTGTCCAATAGAATGAAACTATTTTCTAGCACAGGGGTGTCAAACTCAAGGCCCAGGGGCCAAATTCAGTCTGTGGGGTGCTTAGATCCGGCCCATGGGGCTGCTCTGGAAACAGCGCAGGACTAGCACACGGTGCCTCTCCCAGAGAAAACGGAGCTCGCGAGGGCTATGGACGGCCCTCCCGAGTTAAATTTTTGCTGGCAGAGGGTTGCAGGATGCCGTCACAGGTGAAAACGGAGTTTGGGAGCCGGTTTTCACTGGTAAAGCGCTCAGGCCGCCACAGGGGCCCTTGAGGTCAAACACAACCCTCATGCAGCCGTCAATGTAATCAAGTTTGACACCCCTGTTCTAGCACATGTTCAAGTGTGTATTGAGAAAACCTATTTTGTTTTGAGCAAAAATTGCAACCTTTCCTATTCTGTACACATTTCTACAAATACACTTCGTTCAGAAGAATTTAAATATAAAGGGACTACAAAACTCTTCATTCGTATTACAAATAACTATTCAGTTTTGCTAGGAAGTAATGAGCATCATAGAAAGATCATGGAAAGATTTGCTCTTCTTGTAGCTACATATTCAGTATGAAACATAAACATACAATATTACTTTGTACTCTGGCAATGTAGGTATGCAATTAAAATACTATTTGATAAGGCCAGCATTACTCAAAAGCAGTTAATGCCCAATTTGAAATCATATTTTCAGGAAGATAATTTTAGATTTCTGTATGGACTCTTGAACTAGCATATGGCGTAATTGGATTATAGTCACAGTTCAGATGCTTATAGTTACAACTGGAGTTGTACTACACTAACATTATATGCACTGTGGCTCTATATATCACATAGACTAACCATGGCGATTTTACATCATCAGAAACCAAACAGCATTTCTTTAGCACCAACATATTGCTAAGCAAACTGGAAAAAAAAATATCCACAGGATAAAGGAAGCACCACTTAAAACCTGAGAACATTTGTGAAGCCTCGGCTATGCCTCAGTGTTACAATTGATTATCACTACAATTCAAGGTTGCTTAAAGTGCAAAGACAACTTGTGGAGCACAGTTAGACAAACAATAGACTTTTATCAACTGCTCAACTAGCACCATGAATCAAAAAAACCTATTTTGAGCTTCATGAACTGTGGTGAATGTCTAATTAAGCTGGATCATTAGGTATCATCTGATGAATTGGAATGAGAAACCTATAAAACTTTGAATGTGGGATGAGTAAGATAACAACCTTTAAATAAACACTGATCAATGGGACACTTATACATAGCTCTGCATTACATTTTAATCAGGAAATTCCCCATTATAATGGTGTTATAAAGGTTACTGTGGTACTTTATCAGATGACTTTGTTCTTACTATAAATTTATTGTATTCTTTATGCCAATGCCAATTTAGAAAGAATAAAAAAGTACTAGTTACATTAAGGACATTTCCAAATGTTTGAAGTGAATAAGCCCAGTCTATATAGGAAAGATAAATACATTTTTTTTAAAAACTACCTTAAGCAGAGAGGGGCAGCAGTGACAAAAACACTGTGTGGACCCTGAATAATCTCTCATCTTTTTTCTGTCTTCATGAAGGTAAAGTCCATGCAGCAAAATCCATGAGCATCTCCTGGTATGTGAGAAATGGGTACTGATATGTGGGCAAATGATGATTGGTGTGTACTGTAGGCACAGCAGTTCAGAGTTCTGGTCTCCACTAGCTCACAAAATTCAAGAAAATGTAACAATTGGCTCTCATGAGCCAGCACAAACCAGCTTCAGCACACCACGGGATATTGGGACAAGGGTTTGCTACATCCCTCAGAGCAAAGTAATTTTTAAAAGTCTCTTTCTTGCACCTTCTTCAACTGTACCGTAAAATATTGTTTCAAGACCAGACAATAAATAAACTCTAATGTTACCTAAAATAGGCACAATACGTTTAAAAACCTACCCTACCTCACCTATAAAAAAAAACCCAGAAATTTTTTTTGCCCCCACCCCATGCATGATAAAATCCAACCTAATTTTTGTAATTTTCTCCTCTATTCTAGTCCCTCTAAAACAGCCCACTTCCCTCTTCATATAAAAGGTTTATGAAATTCCTTTAACGTGTTTTCTTTTGGCATAGAGATGGGTGTCATATTAGAAGCATCTCTCCATTCTTCACTTTCTATTGAAATTACCTCATGTAACGCTTGAGGAAAGCTCAGCGATCCCTTCCCAAAGTTGCATTTCAGAGATACATAAGACATCTGAAGCAAATAACAGCTGAGAAGAAACAGCGTCAAGACCAGTTGAAGGTTGAAGGTAAAAATTTGCCATCACAAAAACACCCTTGCACATTGGCCAGTACTTGTTAAAATTCCAAGGCAAAAAGACCTGAGTATGCCTCAGAAGATCGTGGAAGTTCAAGGCAAAATATGGACTCACTGCACTTACGTTGCTAAAATTTCTAAATTCTGAAAAGTGTGGACTGAAAAAACTTTGGACTGAAATCTGACGCCATAGAAGAATATAAGAGATTGAATATACAGTATATAAGAAAGTTCCTTAAAGGGAAAGAAAATTCTTCTCTTAAATGCACACACAGCAACATTCTTCAAATTGGGAAACTCTTCTATTTGATCTAAAGTAGCTTGGGAGGATCTCTCACCAGCATGAGATGATCTTAGGGCATCACATTTCTCTCTTCTTTCAAAGACTTCAGATTTTGTTCCAGAAAGAGTTCAGAGATAGATATGTTGATTCCATTATGCAATGTTGATTAATCAATCTGTCTATTGTTGCAACCATGAATTACATGAGTAATTAAGTCCTCTGCTTCCTTCTGCATGCCAATTGAAACAAACAAATGTAATGGAGAAAGGTCCTTGGTATGTACTGGGATATCTCTAGACCTTTTCTAGAGAATTGCATCAGTCCATGCCACAAAACAGAGAACCTTTCCCAAAGGTTGCTCTGAAATTGGCCTCAATTACTTAAGGCCTGAGACTTGTACAAAATGAAACAAAGCTCTTGAAAATTCCAAATGGAATTGATGCAGATTTTAGAACCAGAGGACAAATTTCAGCTTCTAAACTTTTGAATATTTGCAGCTCCAGGATTTCTTGTGGCTCGATTCTACAAAAGATAAAATAATTTTAGTATTTGTTTTTTTTCTCGGCTAGGAGAAACTAGAAAATATATTTGCATTTAGATGAAACCATGGAGAGGGATATATCCAACGTGCAAACATTTTAAATGTCACGCCACTTTTTTCCATAAGTGAATTATGACCTGATCTACACACTGTAGCTCTGCTGAATGCAATAAAATAGAATGGGTACTAAATATGCATTGCATCTCAATCTAAAATGCTTTCTCCACTTTACTTCAGGTTTGCACTGATCACTAACCATAAAAATATGCTGTTGTTCTTAGCAGGTGTTGGACTAGAACAGTGTTTTTCAACCACTGTGCCGCGGCACACTAGTGTGCTGTGACATAGTGTAAGGTGTGCCGTGAGAGAATTACTTTATATATAGTCAATATAGGCACAGAGTTAAATTTTTTTAACATTTTCTAATGGCGTGACCCGTCAAAAGCGCGGACGACAAAAGCGCGATCGACAAAATCGCGCCTTTGACGTCATCACAGCGCGACGAAAAAGATCGAAAAATTCAAATAAAAATTAATAAAAATTAAATTAAAGCAAGCCGATTCACATAAAGGTAAGGGTTAGGGTTAGGGTTAGGGTTAGGGTAAGGGTAAGGGTTAGGGTTAGCTTTAGAGCGTTAGCGTTAGCGTTAGGGTTAGGATAAGGGTTACCGTTCCGTTTTTCGTTACTTTAACGGTTAGGTTTAGGGTTAGGTTTAGGGTTAGGTTAAGAGTTAGGGTTAGGGTTAGGTTTAGGGTTAGGTTTGGGGGGGTTAGGGGAAGGTTTTAGCTTTATTTTTACATTTTTTCGATCTTTTTCGTCGCGCTGTGATGACGTCACAGCGCGCTTTTGTCGAGCGCGATTTTGTCCTACGCGCTTTTGTGGTGGAACCTTCTAATGGTGGTGTGCCTCGTGATTTTTTTCATGAAAAAAGTGTGCCTTTGCACAAAAAAGGTTGAAAAACACTGGACTAGAAGACCACCAAGGTCCCTTCTAACAATATTCTCTTAGACTATCTGTTACTACTAGGTTTCCGTCAGGATTTGCATTTCTGCTTTTTCCCTTATTTAGTAAACTTCTACCCAAGTTCACAAATGTACCTACTAGTACTAACTGCTGACCATAGAGTTATACGTTCAAGCAATAATTCACTCAATTCCCCCTCCCCCAATGTAACTACCTTGATCTTTGATACAGTAATTTTAAGATCCCTGCTCCTCACTCTTATCAGTTGGGCATTCACTGCAAATCATATGAGTTCCCAGTCAACAACATTGCTTTTATCCGCATACAAAGTATACACATATTCATATCTTCAACCAGTGGTGAAATTCATTTTTTTTTTTACTACTGGTTCTAGGTGGTGTGTGACTTGGTGGATGTTGCAGGGGAAGGATACTGCAAAATCTCCATTCCCACCCACTCTGGGGGCAGCCAGAGGTGATATTTGCTGGTTCTCCAAACTACTCAAAGTACTACTCAAAGTATCCGCTACTGATTCTCCAGAACCTGTCAGAACCAGCTGAATTTCACCCCTGTATTCAACCAACATTACTCTGGCATACAGGAGCTGTAAACTGGTCAGTTTCCATCAACCTTCTCTAAATAGAAGAATTGGAAACCAGACAAAATTTGCCAGTACTCACTGGATTCAGGCAGGGCTACTTGAAGAGGGGACAAACCACTGCCTCTTTAAGAGCCAGGGGAACCATTAGGGATTCTTCAGAGATGCATTTACCACTGTCTGGATCCCAGTACACCTCTTCTCCTGAGAGATCCGTGACTCTGTTGCTTGCCAGCCATTCCTGGGTTGGTTTCACCTTTTCACGCAGGGTTTAATAAAGGGTTCTTTTCAGGAAGGCAATTGAGGCAGATGACCTTTTTGGGGGGTGACATCCAAGGACTAAAGAGTCTCCTATCAAAGGCTTATCTGGAGTCTTGAAAATTTTCCAGTGACATTTCATTGCCTCAAAGTTTTTGCATCTGTCATTTTAAAATTCATCTCTTGGTGAATTTTAGTTTTAGGCTTTTCTACCCCTGGAAAATATCATGCTACAATTATGTGGATATCTTTACTATTCATTTCTTAAATCAACCTACCTTTCTGTCCTTCCCAAAAAACAAGAAAAAAAAACCTGATATCATGTGTCCAGTTGAATATTTCAAAACAGGAAAAATATCACACAAACTCGAGTGTTATTTTTCCTCCTTTATCTTTTATTTATATATCCTTGTTATCATTTGATAGCTCACCTCTGCCAAGACTGCATTCTGTATTCCTGTATTCCTTAAAGTGCCATAGGGTGGTACTGTTCCTGTATTCACTTTAGACAACCCCGTCCTGTTGCTTGAAGGGACTGGATTAGCTGGAAGTGCTCTCTGAGGTGGTTTTAGTCGGGAAGAATCCTAGGGAAAAAGGTAAGAATTCTTCAGCTTTTATGATATGATACTATATATTTATTTCTTGGGCAGCGACTTGACTTCCGGTTAGCGCCGCAACAAGACAGACTGGAAAAGAGGCTCCTGAGGGACCCGTGAAATCCAGGGCTGACAAACCATTGGGGGAGGGGGGTTGTCTTTTAGACCAGAGCCTTCTTGGAGAGAAGGTGAAAAAAGAGTGGCGTCTCAAACGCCCAAGAGGGAAGAAACTGGTTCCTTGAAAGCCAGAGACAAGCTCTATGACCTGGCGATGGGGGAGGCAGACATGGCAAAATGTCTGGCATAAAGTTGGAGGCAACCAGGCTAAGCACAAGAACAGGAGCGATGGCTGGACAAAGTGACAAGATCGGGTGAGAATATTAAAAACCCATTGATAGAATAAGAGTGGAGTTGTGATTAGGACAGAATTCAAACATAAACTAGCATAAATGGAGGAATTGGGAACTGCGTGGTAAAACAAAGAGAAGAGGAAAAAAGATGGCAATTTAAAAACATTAAGGCCCAAAGAGAATGGACTGTTTATCTAGCTTAGGAGGTAGAATTAAAGGGAGGACTGGATATTTTATTAATATAAAGAAGAAAATCTTCTGTCCAGTTGAACTTGAAACCTGGAAAGACTTTGCATTAATAGTGGGTAATTGATAAACCCCAAACCCCACAGAAACTTTACAAAGGAGCTGAAGGGGGCGGGGGGGGGGGGGGAAGAAAAAACAACAACTACTACTACAATTTAAAAGAAGAATACCCCCCCTCCCAGGTCTCTCTCTCTCTCTCTGTGTGTGTGTGTGTTTATGTGTGTCTGTGTGTATCAACAGCCAGGCTGTTGGGGGCAATATGCTGACTCTGTAAACTGCTTCATAGTGTAAAGCACTATGAATAAGTCTAAGTGCTATTGCTATCTGTCCGCCCATGGCTCATAACTGTTGCTGAGTCTCATATAAGAAACCAGAAGTCAGAGTCTGGAATCAACATGAAAAAGTATGGGATGGGATTTCAGAATCTGTGGTAAGGAGATTGTTCTTTTGCTCCAAAAGACCCATTTTTACCACTGGATTTACCTATATTGTACCGCCTCTCTATTTCTATGTGCATTCTCTAGCAATTAGTTGTACAGATTAGTGCAATGTGCTATATATGGAACTGATATTGCAGAAAGTGCAGAAACCTAAGTTAGTATGAAGTACAATAACAGCATTTTGTTCAGGCTACATCAGTCTCTTCACTGAAGTCCCATGACAGGCTCTCTAGTTGTTGTAGATAAATTAGATCAAACAGATTCCGAATCTAAACATCATCATTGTCATGTCCATACATCCATGATGTATTTGCACAATCAGATTCAGGAAACTTTGGGCACTTTTGGTTTCAAGGAATGAACAATTGTAGCCTGTTAGGGCGTAGGAACTATATAAAAAAAATATTGATACATGGCTTGGTTCACCCACAAGGCTAAGTTAAAAATCTGGAACCCAGGATTCTTAAACCAACTATACATTATGCCAAGCTAAAAATGAAGTCCTGTTACACCATCAGGCCACTGAAATGAAATGTTCTATGCAGAGAAGAGATTGGAAGGGAAATTCATTAGACACAAGGGGGTGCTGTCATTTCAATCTTATTGGTTTTGCCAACCAACTTCAATCTGTTTGAAGTGAAGTGGTAAGGGAGTAAGAGAAATCTGGGCTGTGAAGAGCTCATCACTCCCCCTTTCTGCAGATCTCAGGCCCCAATATATTACTCTACTAAACTTTGGCAGTAATCCAACCAAAATACAAAAATGCAGGTCCTTTGTCACTTATTGATGGGAATCTTTTTTTTTAAAGCTTAATTCTCTCATTCTGATATATACAAGCAAAACCTTTCTCCTCAAAATAAATACTTGTCTTATAGTAATACTGGATCCTGAACTACTTTCAGTATATTACCACTTCAACCACTATATTCCCTTGCTGCATCAACCCATCTATCAGCCTCTGCTTTGCTGCTGCTTCGGCTGTCATTGAAACGGGGAGGGGGGGCATGGTATTTGGGAGGGGAATCATTATGTGCTGGAGGAAGTTTCTAGACGCTGTTCTGACCACCTTACTGCGCATGTGGAAGAAGGGAGTTTCCCGTCAAGGCCAACTGTCCAGCATTCCATCCCGATGAGGATTTTTGAAGTTATTTCCCACCTGACAGTTGGGTGCATTATAATTGGACTATGAATGGGGGTGCCAAGGGGAGGGGGATTGAATTGTGCTTGATATTATCCGTTTTCGTGCCTAATTAACCAGACTCAGCTTTGCTTTGCAACTGTTCATTTATAATTAGTAAAAGTACACTTGATTTCAATTCAAATGAAGTCGAGTGGTTTCTTTCCTGATTACTGAATGAAGTCAATGCTGACACCATCAGTCAAAAGCCCTATTTAATCCTATATATTTTCCTTGTCAATACTTGCTTACACAAAAGAACTATCAGCCGCTCACAGTTGAGTACAAGTGACAATCAATCTCAGAGATAAGGCACACCCAAATGATACAGTCTATATATTTGTCTTGAGAAAAATATATGGTCCAATTATACAATTGGATTGAAGCAGATACTTCTACTCTAAAGTTACATTAGGACACATTTGGTAGCAAATACCAGATGTAGTTGTTTGAATGTTCGCTATTTTTAAAACACCTGTACAGCTTACCCAGAGTTATTGACAAAGAGGATTTCATAGGTATATAAATTCCTCACCTGCTGAACCATGACTTTCGGAGGTGGAGGTGCAGGCCTGTTCGGTGGAGTTCGTTTTGGCAAATGCTTCTCCTCAGTACCATGTTCTAGAAAGGGGGGTTTCTTTGCGTAGTTAGCTGGAACAGCCGGAGGTGGTGGCTTCCCCTGTCTCTTGAGCTCTGCAGGTGGCTCACAGTATAGCACTTCAGATTTTGAGAGCGCATTCTGTATATCAGTAATCTGCAAGCAAATCATACGAAGAGAAAGATGGCATTTATATTTTATTAGTTAGTGTGGCTGATCGACAACCAACTTTTTTCTGGCTTCAACAGGGGACAGCATAAGACTGACCCAGTCTGGGCTCAAAACCAGAGGTGGCATTCAGCAAGTTCTGACCAGTTCTGGAGAACCGGTAGCAGAAATTTTGAGTAGTAGCTCGGAGAACTGGTAAATACCATCTCTGACTGTTCCCCCCCCCCCAATCTATTCTCTGCCTTCCGAGTCCCAGCTGATCGGGAGGAAATGGGGATTTTGCTGTAACCTTCCCCTAGAGTGTGGAGAGAATGGAGATTTTACCGTATCTTTCCCCTGCCACGCCCACCATGCCACGCCCACCAAGCCACGTCCACAGAACTGGTAGTAAAAAATTTTGAATCTCACCACTGCTCAAAATGACTTAGGATAGACTTAGTTCATGCTTAATTGGAGGACTCAAGGGATTTGCATGGTTATAAGTGAGAACTGAAAGTCAAAGAACAACTCCAAACGTCCTGAAGGAATGTGTCCATTAAATCACCAGGAGTCAAACTCATTTTATCTTTACCTTTTCCCTACTCTGGCAAATACTCATGGAGATCAAATAGGTTTACAGCAATCACTGCACTTCTATTTTCCAAGTATCTTTCTTGAATGAGTGCTTCTAAATGCTGCCAATATATTTTATGTTCTGGCTTACTAAGTGTAAGCTTAGTGTGTGTGTGTGTTTATGTATATATGGATTTTTCTGTTCATTCTTGTGTCCTTATTTTTATAGGCTCCAGCACTTGGAAGAGTACATTTAAAATATAATCTATACATGTTCCTTATTAGAAATATTGCCAATAAATACAATTTGCAACTCTAAAATAGAATGAAATTAAGAGGCATTATAGTATAGTGGTTAAGAAGTTGAGCTTGAAAGCTTCCATTTGATTCACTGAGCAACTGAGTCAGGTATTATTTCAGACCAGCCTTCCCCTGGGGCATTGCTGTAAGAGTAAAATGACAGACCCTCTACTTACACTGCTTCAAGTACAACATAAAATAACAAATAATTAATAAATATATAAATAATGATTTGCAGTGAGAAAAAAAAGTTTAGAGATCCCCAAATGGTCTAGTTCAGAGTTTACGGGAACTGACGTATGGAACAAGTTTAGAACATAACAAGAAAATTAGTTGTACAACAGTGTTGGGATTAAGCCAGTTCGCACCTATTCAGGAAAACCGGTTGTTAACTTTCTAAGCAATTCAGAGAACCGGTTGTTGGAAGAAACCTCCTTTTGTTTTTTTCTACTTTACATGGCTAATCCTGTAAGGAAGGCAGGAAGGAAACATTCTGGTGTTGTTTCTAGCTGATCTTTATTGCCCTGCTTAAAGAAACTGCCTCTCCGGGTAACCCTTATCACATTGTCACAGCTAAGGTGAAGCACCCATCGACATGAGTGATGTTGAGTTGGCCACACCCACATGGTCACATGACCACTGAGCCTCACCTACCCAGCTGGTCATTAAGGCAGAGAACCGGTTGTTAAATTATTTGAATCCCACCACTGTTGTACGAATAAGATATTTCATTTGACAGTGTATTTTAAAATGCTGAGGAATCAGAGGATGACTCAACAGAGGTTTGTTTAGAAAGTAGTCATTTCAAAGTACCTTTCTCTGTCCTTGTGGAGTTTTCAATTTGAATGCTGGGTTGGCATGTCCATTCACTTCCTTCTGTATGGGAGGAGGTATGCTGTATCCAAACAATAGGGACAAACAAGTATTATGAATCATTTCTGCAATTGCACTTGCTTTATTTGTATAACAGTTTCTCTTACAAATAAAACCACATGTTTTTATCTAGACTAACATTGGAAAAAGCCCAATATACTCAGTAGCCAAATTGTAATAATTCATATTTCTATGGGTGAAATCTCTTGTTAAATATAACAAGAGACTTCTTTTCATAATGTTCCTAGCAGGAGATCTATAGGGTAAGTGCTGACAGGTCTGAATAGTTATATAAAATCTAAGTGGAATTAAGCCCTGGATATATTTCATATTATAGCTCACACACCATACTTAGGCTCTTATATGTAATTCACCTCTTACATGTACTCAGCCACTGGGTTTGTAAATCAATTTAGGGCAGGAATCTACAGAGTGAGATTTGCCAAAGGTAACCTTTCCCTAAAAGCTTGAGTATGGTCTCCAAAGCTTTTCCAGAAACTTTAATGGTAACTTTATAATATATGTACAGCATATAAATAAAAGAATGCTGGATTTTCATGCATATGTATCCAGAAATCAAATGGAATATGAGGGGATATGAGCAACATCACATCAACCCTCATGCTTACTTACCATAAAAAAAGCAATCATCTCACTTACTGACAAATCATCCACCCACCCACCCACCCACCCACCCACTCATTCATTCATTCACCTGGACTGTTCGGTTTTCTTGGGAGCAAAGATAGCCTTCTTAATTGGCACAAGTTTGGCTCTCCATTTGTAACAGCAAAAAGCTATTCCAATTAAAGTCAAAAGCAAGACAGAAACCAGGACACCTATGATGATTGGAATAGGACCTGGACCAGAAAAAAAAAGTCAAAATTATTCAAATCCACTGATTGTGCTAAAATGCAACCACCACAAAAACAACAACAACAACCCACCCACTATAGGATGCCAGCATTTGAACACCTAATAGTGAAGGGCAATATCTGTATTGTGTGTACCAATGCTGAATATGAGAGAGATGAAAACTTCACTTACTAAATTCCATCTTCCCGTCAGTTATATTGGTATGGTCAACCCAATACACTGTGATTCTGTGCCTCCCCTGCTCAGCCAAATCCCTGCCCCACAAGCTCTGTCCACATGTCAATGGTCAAATAACAATACAAATTGCACCCACTTTTCTCAAGCATGGGGCCACTGTCCAGGCTTCCTCCCTTTCCAGGTTTCTCACAAAATGGAGGTGCCCATCCACTGAAACAATGGCAGTGGTGATTGTTGTTGCAAATCTGTATTGAGAGAACATCATCAGTGTTACTTCTGTAGTAAACATCCTGCTCAGGGTAACCCAATAGCACAAGAAGCCTTTGCAATTTGCCTTGGATTTTGTTAGAGCTCAGTGCATTTAAAAGTCACCCCAACGATCCATGGTTATATCCATCATCCCCCCCGCCTCCCCAAGAAATGCGGTGTTTGAACATTATTTTCATTTTTAACACTTAACCCACAAAGGTTATATTTCCATTTTTCAAAATTCACTTTGGGTTATATGTGCATTCCTGAAGAGGAACAGAAATGACTTCCCGCTATTTTTAACCTCCCAATAAATACCCTCTCCATAACAAATGGCCATAACTTCTTCTCAAATGTAAAACCACAGCTTAAGGAAAGCCTCCCCTTCCAACATTTGATATTTAAGGTCAGTATAATACTTCATAGCCCAACTTTATGTTCTGAAGAGAGCCCTAAGATTTGTTTAAAACTGTGAGAGAAGTGTTAATTTAATCTTGCATGACGGACACCTACTCTAACATTTTGAATTCTGTCTCCCCATTCCACCACCTCTTAGCCACCACTTGGGATTGTCTAGTGAACAATCCCATTTTTACTATAAAAATATTCCAAGAAAAATATATCATAAATACAAAATGTTTTGTTCCATGAAATGTACAAAAGCATTTATAGCCATTGAAATTTTACTTTTACTGGTTATTTTATTGTTCTCATCCATTCCTATTCTGTTTTGCTTACTTAAAAATGGGCATTTTGCTGTCAAATTTTAGCCACGTGATTTCAAGTCGCTAGCAGGAAACAGATGGGGTACTAGGAGGACACATGTAGTGTATTTTTCTGTTCTAAAATATATAGTTGGTCAATGTAAAAATTAAACTGATTTTAAACAATATCTTTGATCACCCTTCCAGAGGAAGAGTTTATTTATTTATTGGATTTTTAACCCACCTTTATTATTTTATGAGTAACTCAAAGCAGTGGCCATACATAATGTTTGTAATATATTCTCTTCTCCTATTTTCCCCACCCGAAATGGGTTGGGCTAAGAGAGGGAGTAGCCCATGATCATCCATCTGACTTCCATGGCTAAGATGACTAGAATTCATAGTTTCCTGGTTTCTAGGCTAACATCTTAACCATCATACCAAACTAGCTCTCCAAATACACTTGAACTGGAAGCCATTCTACAGCCAGGCATATCTTTGATAGGACACCTATATGGATGCTATCTAGACTGCTTATTAGTTTTCTGAAACCCAACAAAAAGAATAAGAGCTGGCCAAGAAAACAAGCAATAAATACAGTCACATGGTATCTGAATACAAGGACAGATACTTACTCCATGGCCATTGCACTTTTTCCCACAATGTCCACTATCAAAGAAGGAGGTATTCTGACAGTGGCCCTCAAAGCACACCTGTAGGAGAAACCGGATATTCAGAATTATGTTAGAGTAATGGTTTTTAAAATGTGGTTCTAAGTCCCCAAAGGCCCTGTCAGAGGTCCATGAAACCAAAATGATTTGCCAACATATGTTTAAAAGCAATACAGTATTAAAATCCTAGAGAATGTGTCTATTTTAATCTTTAATATAGTAAAAAATGTTTAAGAAATGCTGTACTACAGGTATAATGCTATTAAATGATTTGGGTACAAGGCAGGCTTGGGGTGTAAAACCACTGCATCAAGTCTGAGAAGCCAACTCTTGCAATTATCCCACAGGCAAGGTCATTGCTCTCAGTATCTGCTTAATGCCAGCATGGCCTAACTAATAGAAGTAAATATATGGGAAGGAGGAGAAATAGTTTATGGGGGATGGTTACTAAACTAAGTCCCCCAAATTCCATAAATCTGTAGTGCTGCATCCAACATGTTGTGTAGAGTGTGAATACATCCAGATTCAAGACTTGTAATGGGAGTGACAGCATTGGTCTTAGCCAAAGAGCAGCCTGCTCCAAGGGAGGGAAGCTACACCCTGCACATCCTTATTGTTCATTCTGAGGATTCCCTTTGGGTTTTTCTCTCCCCCCCCCCCCCAAAGTTGGATTAAACATCTAAAACAAATTGTTGCACGCAATTAATTCTGGGGAAAAGCAAACATGTATTTTTACAGTGGAATAAGGTACAATGGGCAGCCAGTGCTTACATGATTGTCACCGCATTTGGTTCCCATCATCACAAGTCCTGGGTCTAATATATCTCCTTCATCTTCTTCATTTCGATAGACGTGGGTCCCACGACAATGAATTACTCTTCCATTTAATTTGATAGTTGTATCAATTGCAACAGCATTGGACTCCAGAGGCTTGGAAGCAGAACTTTGGCACTGTATCTTGCCACATTTAGCATTTCTGGAAAGAAAAATTCTGTGAGTCTCAACCTTACAGCTAAGATCTTAGCTTCACACACCCCCAACACAAGGGCTTCCATAACATTATTCACTTCCAATAAAATGAAGAGCCTTGAGGGACCTAGTGAAACACATTCCATGTTATGGGTTGAAAAGTATTATTTCTTAGATGCTGAATATCCTATTTCATGTTCACTGACCTCAAAATTACCCTACCAATAATAGGGTAAGTAAAAACCCAGTGTCATATAGAGTTTTATGTATATGTATTCAGACATTTACAGTGACTTTCCATTACTTACTGAGATCAATTTCACTTCCACGTTTCATTAATAAAACCGTTGTTTGCCTTGTGTATCTAAGGATTTTGGAATTGCAAGCAAATGAGCATGCTTATAGTTGTAAGACAAAATATGGCTTGAAGAGCAGTTTGATATCCCTCCTTGGACTGCTGTATCTCTTTCTTTTCAGTATTAAGTTTGGAGAGTCCCGATCCATATTGGGTTCAAAGTATTGGTGGTTTTTTTTTCTTTTTCTTTTAAAGGGGGTTATTTATGAAAACAATCTGGAATTGTTGAAAAGCTTTAAGCTTCAAAAGATTTTTTAGAGAAATTTGCTGGAAAAAGAAGGAGCTCTTTCCCCAATCTGGATTGGGGAAAGTTCTTCAGATGATACATTCACACAACCCACGAGTCCTTTTTCTGCTGTTTAATTGACATATTGTTTATGTATGCAATAAGGAACAGCAGGAAAATGTTCATAGATATGAGGTCATGAAAAATAATCTCTCTCTTTCCACAGCCAGAAAAGTCAGGGTATGAACTTGTTCTGAAAGATTTTAATATAAGCAAAGCAAAAGTGACAATTTTGTCCAACAAAATGGCCAAATAATTTGCAGCTATTTGCAACATAGGCTGGATTCATTTTTCTCATCTTTTAACTTGTGAGGATACTGCTTTATCTCATCTCACATGAAAACAGTTGGCCTTGTGTCTTTCTACCTTGTGTCGCACTTCCTGTAGTTCCCACTGATATCCTTCCCACAGTTCCCATAGGAATCTCCGGCAGCATTAACTCTCTCAAAGCAAAGGTCGGGGGCTGGCCTTGCTCCTGTATGGAAAAGATTCACAAAGTATGGTGTTTGTGAAAGGTAACTTACCAACTGTATCACACAGCTGCATAGGATTGTCCTAGCCCACTCTGCAAAATATATTTCATCTAATCTTCATGTGGTTTACCAGATAATGATTACAGGTAGTCCTAGACTTACAACAGTTCATTTAGTGACCATTCGAAATTATGGCGGCATTGAAAAAAGTGACTTATGACCGTTTTTCACATTTAGGAATGTTGCAGCATCCCATGGCCACCTGATCAGAATTCAGATGCTTGGCAGCTGAGTCATATTTATGGCGGTCGCAGTGATCACTTTTTGTGGGCTTTTGACAAGCAAAGTCAAGGGGGAAGCCAGATTCACTTAAGAACTGTTACTAGCTTAACAACTGCAGTGACATGCTTAACAACTGTAGCAAGAAAGGTTGTTAAATGAAGCAAAACTCAATTATGATGGCAAGTTGAAGACTACCTGTATTCATATACAAATAATCAATGATTATCTATATCTAACATATCTCTCTATCTATCTTGATCTCCCCATCACAAGACCCACTGATCACACGAAGCCCTTATAAGCAGAAGAACACTGACATCACCTAAACTCTGCTGAAAATGTTACATAGCCTGGTAATGAAATGTTCAGAAACCAACCAACAAGCTCAGAGAACGAACTTCCACCCTCACAAATATATACCTTTGGTTATTTGTAATAAAAGCATTAAGAAATATCACACTGCATTTGTGATATTTGTCACTTGGGATGAAAGTTTGAATCAATTTTCAAACTTAAAAATAAAATAAATAAATAAAAATCACCCAGACTTGACTTGACTAAGTCACACTATGGTGTTCTGATATAGTGTGTTATGTGTGAACCAGCCACTGCACTTTAAGAATCATGTTAGGATTAGGCTAGAGTGATATGGGCTCAATAAACATTTTACCCGACAAACCGTGATTCAGCAAAGCAAGGCTTAGAATTATGCATAAAAGTAGCTGCCTGGCCTTTATTGATAACAATAGCCTCTGCGGATGAACACCTGCATTTTCCCTTTATTCTTCTTTCTTCATGTAATTACAGTTCCATAAACTAAAAATAAGGACAATCTTCTCCTTCCTTTTCCTTACACCTGTTAATACAAGGGCCCTCTGTCGTTCATAGAGATTGGTCCTCCTTACCAGATCCCCAGAGTTGCAAACATTGTTGCTCGTACGTCAGACACATTCCATTGTAGCAATATGCCCTGCCATCCTCGCATGGGGTACCGTCCATCTGATAGAAGTTTGCAGGGCAAAATGGTGATTTGCCCGAACAGTATTCCGGTAAGTCGCATGTTCTCTCCTGTTCCCGGCAAAGAGTTCCAGGTGAAACCAACTAAAGGAAGGGAAAATAATTAGACATTTATTTCAGGATGGTGTGGAATACTTGGCATTTTCATTAAGGTGGTTAAGCATTGATCTTGGTGCTTAAAGATGTATATATCATAGATTTATTCTAAAGCCGGACTGACTTTCAGTTCTCTTCATTCTGTATACAAATATCATTTCCATTCAACCTAATTCCTGAAGCATCACTAAAGAGAACAAACTCCTCATTTTTGCCCCCAAATTACATTTTTGTTGTCTCAACTCTACAAAAAGAGTCTCTTTTTGTCAAATATCCGAGGACATTTTTTCAAACAAAAGAAATCTTGAACCATGTCCTAATCTAGTCTTCCTGCTCAGTAATGCTTCATTATGAATCTTATACCTTTATGAATCTTATATCAGGGGAACCCATAACAGAGGGAGAGACCAGAGTTGGGATAGAAAATATTAAGCCTCATAGTAGCCTCAATGACTCTATAAAAGAATGCAAATGACCAGCTGTCTGCAAGGAGTATAAATCTTTCCATTCTCCACCATCCAGCCAGAGCTGAAGAAGCTGCTTGGATGAGAAGTGAAACGTCTTCAAAGAAACACAAGAAAGCCCTGTTGCCTCTTGAAAAAGCATCTTTGGGATGGAAAATATTCCATATTCAATTCCCAGCATTTTTTTTTTTAAAAAAAATTGTATTTATTGCTTAAAAGCCCTTGGCGGGATGAACTGATAACTTTTAGGGAGCAATTTAATGGACACAGAGCCAATAGAACATCTGGTATATATTATATACATTTTAAACGATCATTTTAACAGGCAATATTCTGCTAGCACTAGGCTACCCTATTTATTTTCAGGCAGATCATGCTTCTGAAGCTGATTCTGGAGCTTTCTTTGCTTAACAAATGCAAGAAAGGGAAATAAATTACTGTTTGCATGCAACACTTAAGAATCAGATACTTTTCACCCTAATGGGGGATGTGGTCGCTGCTTGAATTTGCATGGAAGGTACTGTATTTTTCAGAGTATAAGATGCACTGGAGTATAAAACGCACCAAGATTTTGAAGAGGTAAATTAAAAAAAAGTTTTTGTCCTCCCCAGCTCCAAGGAGCACTCTGCAGGCATCCCAAACCATCTGCACGCTCCGATTTTTGTGAAAAATGGGGCATGCAGAGAGTTTGGGAGGCCTGCAAAGTGCTCCTGGGGAGGGCAAAAATGCGACGCGTGAGGCTTGATCTTCTCAAATCCACTTTTCTCTACCTCTCCCACGGCAGGGCAGGACGAAACAGCTCTCTCCGTGCTTTATTATTTTTCCCGTTCCCTCGGACTGGCATAAAGGAAAGGAGGCTGCCTCATCACACACACACACATCCCAAATCCGCCCGGATCTGTCAGCAAAGAGATATGGTAGTTGGGCTCAATAGCAGCAGTAGCAATAACCATTGCATGACAGATCTGGAGAGATTGGGGTGGGGGGGTGGAGCAAGGGAAGAGAACCAATCTCCTCTGCACAAAGACTTTTCTCAGGACCCCCCCGATCTCCACTTTCTCTCCGGAAAAAGCTATTGGCATCGTTGGGATTTTAGCTAGTGAAAGAAGCGCTAGATGGAAAGGAAACTTTGGAATGCGGCAGCTGCCAGGCTCCAGGAATACAGTGCTCTTGTATTCCGAAGTTCCCTTTTTATCCTGCACTTCTTCTGTGAGGAGCCGCTGCCACCGCCTGAGCCCTCCCGGGAAACGAGACGAGCGGGAACCCCGAAAGTGAAATGTCTCTCCTTTCCAGACATCACAATCTCTGCAGCGCCCTCTTCACCTGCCCCTTTTCCAGATGACCCAGACAGCTACATTTGGAGTATAAGACAGACCAGATTTTCACCCTCTTTTTTGGAGTAAAAAGGTGCATCTTATATTCTGAAAAATACGGTACTTTTGCTCTGTGATGGTATCCAGACAGCTGTATTCAGCTGTCGCCATGTAAAGGACTAAGCTTTTGAATGCCACCACAAACAATCCAAAATATCAAATGGTAGGGTGTGCAAAAATCCAAATGTTGCCTATTGAGTGGCTTTGCCTGACCAGTTGGCCACAAACGTATGGGCAACTTGAGCAGCAATTTTAAGCAAACCCAAGGGATGCATTTATGAAAGCGGGGCCTCCAGGAGACATATGGGAAAAACCCAGCATACCAAGACTATTTTAAGTACATTTTCCTAAGAAAGCTATAATGTAAAGTGATACACAGGAATCTTTTGTCTGTATATTTATCTACTCCACCCTACCCAAGAAAGGAAGCTCAATCTGTAGAGAAATTCAGAATTTCTCAAATTCAGTAAAATATAACAGACAACAGAAAACTATCAGTAAGAAGCAGAGTCAGAGAAAACTTTAAATGAAGGTTTTGTCTTGCCAGACACCACATATAAAAAAGATTGGTAATGCAAGCAAGCTGAAGGCTTAACTTCAGGCCCAGCTGGGTCAATCACCTCCTTTGAAAGACAAGCTTCATGTCTGTAGTTCTAATCTCAGGGTGGGACTAATTTTAGCCAAAACAGCTGCTTTGGGCGGCTTCCCAAAGATATAAAAGTGTGAAAATCAGAACTTGGTTGTCTTTATCTGTCCTTTGCAATCCAGCAAGTGATGCATGTAGTGGGTACTGTCAGCCAAGGAATGTCAGTTGGTGGGGCCCTGAAAAAGAATGGTGGCAGCCCTCTGGAACACGATCCCTCCAGAGATTAGGTTGGCCCAATTCTGCCGGCCTTCCACAGGGCCTTGAACACCTGGTTCTGTGTTCAAGCTTAGGGTCTTGAGTGTATGACAGCAACTGTTTCCTGGCTATACTAAGGGCTCTTTATGATTCTCAAGCTTCTATGTGTTTTATTATGCATTTTATTTATTTTATTTATATATTGTTCTTAATATTGTGAGCCACCGAGAGTTAGGTACTTGAGATGGGCAACCATATAAATTGAATAAAATGAATAAATAAACTTCAGTTTTGCTTAGGCTTCTCTGCTTTGTCTTGACACCTGTATCAATTCAGAAAGTTGGCATGTCATAAATTTGTTTTGGTAGCATTTTTCGTTATTCATTCTTACCTTCTTCCTAGGACTGAAAAAGAATAACTGACTTGCTCTCCCTGATATACAGGTAGCTGTCATGTCTAGGACAGGACTACAATTCATAATCTCATAGTTTCTAGGCCATGTTAATCAAACTCACTCTATGAACTTTTGCACAATGTCACAAAATTCCTGGTAACAAGTGGAATTAGCCATACAATAGCAAAATCCAAGGCCCTTGTACAGTTGCACAGTTAAACAAACACCTGTTTTAAATGACTGAGTTTTCTGAGAATAAATGCAGAAAGAATGTATGCATATTTGTAAGTAAAATTATTTCCTGATTACAACTTCTGCAATTCTGTATGTTGTTGTTGTTGCTAGTTGCAAAGTCATGTCCGACCCCTCGATGTTCCTCCAGGCCTTCCTGTCCTCTACCATCCTCTGGAGTCCATTTAAGCTCACGCCTACTGCTTCAGTGACTCCAGCCAGCCACTTCATTCTCTGTCATCCCATTCTTCTTTTGCCCTCAAATCGTTCCCAGTATTAGGCTCTTCTCCAGTGAGTCCTTCCTTCTCATTAGGTGGCCAAAGTACTTGAGTTTCATCTTCAGGATCTGGCCTAAAGAGCAGTCAGGGTTGATCTCCTCTAGGGCTGACCGGTTTAATCGCCTTGCAGTACAAGGGACTCACAGGAGTCTTTTCCAGTATACATTCTGTATACTTAAACCCAAACATTTTAACACATATCCTTGAGTTATGACAATGGTGTGTGCGTGTGTGTGTATGCACGCATGTGCGCACATGCACAAACGCACACAGAGTGTGGCATGTTAAGACACACTGCTTGATAGGTGGTTATGATAGGTGGACTGAACCTTCTGGCCACCTGAAGCTGGGGTTCTTTAAGGCCTTCCCCCACAATCTCTACTCCTTTCCCCACACCCATGGGGATCCTCTTTGGTATTGTGCCACCAACCCAGTCCTCTCTGGCACTTAATTACTCACAAGTAGATGAAGCAATCATGTAACCCAAACCCTGCTTTTCTTCCTGTTGCAGTGATTCAGAAGAGGATGTGTGTCCTGGGGCATCTTTCCAAATCAAAGTGCTGATTCAAACGAGAATTCAAGCCTTTATTATGTATATTGAAATTAAGAAAATAATCAAGAATTGAAAGGCACAGGAAAAAGGAAGGTAATCCCACCTTGCATTTGTGACAGCAAGTTCCATGCGCACACTCAGCGCCCTGCTTCAGAGTGCAATTAGCAGCATTGCAACAAGGATTCTGACATTCCTGTACAAGAAATAACAGAAATTACACGTGCTATAACTGACAGAACAGATGTTCTATATCTGAAAACATTGGAAAGCATTTTGCTGTCTTACTGGGTGGCTTGTAAGATTGTAGCTAGATATGCTTTTACTTTTCATGCCAAGCATAACAATCTCCAAGAAGCATCAAAGTTGCTTCTTAAACATGTCACATCTGGGACTCAAATACTTCAATTCTCAAAAAAAAATGAGATCAAAAAACCAAAATATCAGGTCTGAGTTTCTCAAACAATGGAATCTGAACTTAAGTTTCTTGGACAATTGCATCAGTATTAGCTCGCTGCTATTTTATCTGAATACTTAATTTCTAATGCTTTTGGGTTGCATTCGTAGATTCTAAGCTCTAGAAAGAAGAGGAGTGATCTTCCTTTCAAGTAGCAAAAAAGGGAATGAGGAGGTGTGGGTGGAAAGAAATGACTCTGGAGTTTCTCCCCATGTTCATTAAATTACATTAAGCCACGTTGCTACAATAAACAGAAGCTTTCAAACCAGAAAAAATATTTGGTGGAGGCAATAATAGGAAAGATAACTAGAGGAACACACTTCTCATTATTTCTTAAGGAATACCTACATAAATAGTAATTCCCAACTGACTCTGAAAAAATCTATGAAAGAAACCAAAAGGAATTACCTCCACTTCTCCACAATCACATTCTTCCCCTTCTTCCAGATACCCATTTCCACACTTCTGTCCTCCATATAAGGTCCTTGTATCTGGCATATTGTAAAGACACATCCCACCACCAGATTGCAAATATCGTTCCAGCTCTTTCCTATTGCATTCGTTGAAGACTCTGGGGAAGGGTGCCCTATAAAACAACCAAGGAGCAATCTTGAACTGAGTGTTATTATTCAAGCATTAGTACCTCTGAAAAGTTCCAGTAATAAAGTTGGGCTTTATTATTTTTTTTAAAAAAACCAATAAAATGAACATTAACATAAAAAGGAAAAGGAAAAAGGGGAAAAGAGGAGGGAAAATTTAAAAAGTGACAAAAATACATAAAATAACATAAAATATAAAAATGATGTTTTCAATACAGAGACAGTTATATAATACAACAACTTCTAAGTTTGAGTAAAATTTAAAGAATTAACAACCAATATTAAAAACCATATTTGTAGTTTAACTTTAATCTAAAGCATAGAAGCTTATTAACTGTAAATAAATCATAGCCGTATACAAGTAGTCCTCAGTTTACATCAATTCATTTAATGACCATTCAAAGTTACAATGGCACTGAAAAAATGACTTATGGCAACCATTGCAGTATCCCCAATGTCATATGATCAAAATTTGTACATTTGCAATTGGCTCATATTTATATAAAATCCATGTTATTAACTTAACAACTACGGGTACAGTGATTCATTTAACAATTGTTTCAAGAAAATTCATAAAATAGGACAAAATTCACTTAACAACTGTCCTGCTTAGCAACAGAAATGTTGGGCTCAATTGTCTTAAATCTATGACTAGCTCTATTTGACAATCCACAATATTTCTGTAGTCAAATTAAATCTAATCCTCAAATCTCAAAGTCAAACCTTCATTTTTCTGTTGATCTTGCAGAAAATCTAAGAGTCCCCAGGCCGCAAGCTTTACTTGTTCCTTTAATAAATATTATTGTAACCTTGGTGACTCACTTGACTGAGTTCACTAAAAGTAGGACTACTACTTGAGGGGAAGGAAGGAAAGAGGAAAAAAAGTTGGTCCACTTTGCTGGAAAGTTGATGTTGGCGGAATGACAATTATGTCCCTGATCATCTCTACAACAAGGGCTATAGCTTCAAATGACAAATTCTAACTTGCCAGTTGCTGTGATTGTTTTCCTAATTGGAAATAATTGCCTTTCGAAGAGTAACTAAAATATTTGGATCCTGAAGAATCAGATATACTTTTGGACCAAGTGCCTATTAAGGTGAAAACAAGCAGTGCATATCTCTTTGGGTAAAAGAAGGAATTTGGTTTTGAACTGATACTCTCTAAATGTTAACAGTGTTTTGCTCATTTTTTAAATATACAAAACAGCTGAAAAAAATAAATTAATGCTGACTTTTAGCAGTAAATTCTATTGAGACAATGAAAAAAGGGTACTGTGATGTCTTGTACAGTGTGAAATTACTGTATAATATTGAATTATAAGATTACTTAAATATAATACTAAATACTTGTGATGTTACAATATAAACCCCGACTTTTGAACATGTGTACCTTTCTTGCTTTATCACACTGTTGTCCATCTTGCCTATTTTGATCTTGCCTATGGATGCCCTGAATGGGTTATGTATCAGTCATGGCCAAAAAAGTAATTCAGATAGAGCCCCCTTTTTTGTGAAGGCCTTCATTTAAGTAAAACATTTCATTTCAGAGCTCTGGTGGCACAGTGGTTAGAATGCAGTATTGCAGGCTACCTCCAATTTGGCAGTTCGACTCTCACCAGGATCAAGATTGACTCAGCCTTTCATCCTTTTGAGGCAGGTAAAAGAAGGACCCAGATTGTTGGAGGTAATATGATGACTCTGTAAACCACTTAGAGAGGGCTGTGAAGCACTGTGAAGTGGTATAAAAGTCTAAATGCTATTGCTATTGCTATTACCGTGAATCTTTTGTACATAAACAACTTACCCTGTTGCAGCAGCCATAATACATCCTCCATCTCGGGGACTGGCAGAGCAGCAGCCAACTGAATCATGACTCATGCCAAAGTTGTGGCCCATCTCATGGGCCATAGTGGCAGCAACCCCAATGGCATTTTCAGAGTGATCCTGTCCAAGCACAGAATGAAGATGACTTAATATTACAATTATATTGTATATAATATTATATTTCCTCCTCCTGGCTCATTCAGCCAAGGAGAGTGCATTAAGATCATACCACAATCTTGTCTATTTTAAATACATGCCAGTTGCCATGCACTCAAAGTTTGATCACGTGATTGTGGGGATGCTGTAATGTTTGTAAGCGTGAGAAGTGGTCATAAGTCATTTTTCAGTGCTGTTGAATGGTCATTAAATGAATGGCTATAAGTCGATGACTACCTATATAAGGGAACCTAACTTTTTTAAGGAATACATTCTTACAAAAACATTAAGGGCCTATTCATAGTTCATTCTACCAAATAATTGGCTTGTTATAGTGACCAACCCACATGAGAGAAGTACTGTTTGTCCTGCCAAGAATTAATATTCAGATGTATACATCTTGTGAACATGAAGAATTATCAACTGAAAGATTCAAATTCCACCCATTTATTTAATGCTGTTTTAAAGCCATTTAAAATAGTGGTCATAATTGGTTTTGTAGTAGTTTAGTATCATATTCCTTATGTTAACTATGTGCCTATAAAGAAGTACTATATTTCTTAAGTGTTCCAAAGTTACTCCTAGCAAGTTTTATTGGGTGAGCATGTGTTATTTGATTGAAGTTGCAGTCTGTACAAAGCAATTTGGGCAGAAAATAGCAGAAACACACAGGGTGTCCCTTCTGGTTATTTTGATCCCCTTTGTGGACACACCTATCAGCAAAACGTTGCTTCTCTCCCCCAAACCCTTCTGAAAAAAGTTTAATTATTCCTTCCCTTCCCCATGATTAAACAATCTGTGTTTTCAAAGCAAACCATAGCACCAATGTCCATTAAAGGAACTGGACCCTGAAATCCCACCCCTCTGATGAAAAAACAAACAAACCCCAGCCTTAAGATCTCTTTTGGGGTTTTGTTCCAGTAGTGAAATTCAAATATTTTACTACCAGTTCTGTGGGCGTGGCTTGGTGGTGGGGTCCTGTGACTGAGTGGGCGTGGCCAACTCAATGTCACACATGGCCATGCCCTCAGTCACAGGACCTCACCATCACCAAGCCACGCCCACAGAACCCAGTAGGAAAAAAAATGTGCGTATGAGTCCATTCACAGCAGAGCTGCTGCTTCCTTTATGGTTCCTCCGCCCCCTCCCTCCCTGGGTCTACCTTAAAGGGACAGGCTGCAGCAGCTCTGCTGAGAACAGAGGAAGAAACGTTCAGATTGGGTGGGCGGGTCGAGCAGCTGGAAGAGGTGAGCGGCGACAGGGCAACCAGGTGGGTGTGGATGGGGCCACCAGGGATTTTTGCCAATAGTTCGGAGAACTGATGCCAATCTTCCCTGCCAGTTTGGCTGAACTGGGCCAAACGGGGAGAATTTCACCCCTAGTTTGTTCCTATTTATTTTGAACAAAGCAAGAATTTATTTATCAAATGTAACTTACCATATTTACTCCTCCAGACTGATAAGACGAACACATGGCCATCAGAGGGGCCAAGCCAATAGTAGTACCATGGAAGGACATCCCACTGTACCATGTTACAAGAGAGAGAGTGAAATTGTGAATAAAATTTGTCCATCTATGCATGTAGTTACATTTCGAAAGGAGACCATTTTATGTAGCTTAATATGACCGCTTGCACTACACTCTCCTGAGACAACAGTGAGGAACTGGATCAGTTCAAATTTTGCATACCATACAAAGTACGATAGATGATCTCACAGGGAGGAACTTAAGAAGGGAGAATTATGAGAAAGCCTCACCCTTCTTCCATTTAAATCAGTAGAAAATACTGATCTAGCCTAGCAGGCCAGATTTAGTCCAAGATTAGTTATCCTTGCTGTAATTGGCATTTGGGAGGAGTCATACTGTTTCAAAATCAACAACTTACGTAATCAACTGGGCATTGTCATGCTTTTTATTTATTAGTAATCTGCGCCGCCAAGCAAGAAATGACCAAAGCGTTGAATGTGGGTTCGCAGAGATATCACACTTATTGTAGTCATTCCAGATTTCAAGTCCAACCAGAGCAATCCGTATATTAAATGACCTGTAGAACTAAAAGTTGAGGAAGGGGGAAAAGTAGAAGAGTTTTAATTAATCAACAGATTTTGTCTCTGTGAAACAGCTCTAATATGAGCTGCCTTTCTAAGAAGGTTTTCTGACAGATTCTTTCTTATTATTTCTTCCTGAGAAGTAAATGTCCATATAGACCAGGGGTGTTAAACTGGCAGCCTGCGGGCTGGATGCGTAACATGCAGGCCACGCCCACCCCAGCTCCCCGAATGGGGAATACGTCATGAAACATCACAAGACAGCAATGTGACAGGGCAAGTTTGATACCCATGGTATAGACCAGGGCTATCAAACTCCCGGCCGTAGGCCGGATGCGTCACATGCTGGCCTCATCCATGCCCAGTTTAGCAAAGGGGAAAAAGTCCTGATACATCATGTTACACCACTGTGACAACGTGAGTTTGATTCCCATGGTATAGACAATATGATGATGTTTCAAAGAACTCCTGCTGAATTGAGTTCTTTGTGGTTTTCAGGTTTCTGGGATTGGTCTCCAAACAGAAAAGTTATTGTGAAGGACAGAAGCAACCTACACCATTTCTCTGCTCCAAAAGCACCTATCTACCATCAGTGGCATTCTTTCGTTCAACACTGTTATAACATTTTCAATATCACAGGGGAAAATGAAATATAAAAATTCATATTACTAAGGTCCATATTAGTCAAGATATCCTATACTACTGAATCAATGAGAAAGGGTTTTAAAAAATATCAACCATAATGGTATATCTTAAAATGAGATAAACAATTTCTTTTGTTTAGGCATTGGACTCCTCACATAATGTATACAAAGAGTTGGTTAATAGCTGAGTTATGACAGAAGTGTCATACAGATGAGAGAACACTTACTCCTGTGTTTTTTTTAATCTTCTGCTCAATTATGTCCAATTCTTGGAGAATGCCTAGACAGGTTTCTGAGGTTTTCTTGACAAGATTTTTCAGAAATAGTTTGCCATTGCTTTCTTCCATAGGCTGAAAGAGTGTTTGGCCCAAAGTCACCCAGTTACTTTTGCACCCCAAGATGGGACTAGAACTCAGTCTCCTGGTTTCTAGCTTGATGCTTTAACTACTCCACCAAACTCTCAGCTCATACGACATTATGATAAGATTCTATATGTTCCCTTTTTGCTTAATATTCACAAAATTATTAATACACTATTATAAAGATCACTGTTGTTTAAAGATGTGAAGATGCCCTCAAACTGTATACCAAAATTTTGGAATCTACAGTTATATCCATAATTATTCATGATTGCAGATTCCGGAATTTTGATATATGATCATGATGAGGGGTAGAAAGGAGAATCATTATTTCAGAGTTATTCTGGATTTACCAACTAGGATTACAGATATATAATCATTTTCTCTTTATAAAGCAACATTCCATTGATAGCATGGAAAGGCTGATTATATATTATCTAAAATTTGGCTGCATGACGTATAAAAATACATGAACTTTCTAATGAAACCTTTTCCTTCCTATAGTTGTATGTTCCTTTTTTCCTATTTCTCTTTAATTTTCCCTTTCACATAAAAAGAATATATACTTTTAGAAGATTTGTAGATTTGTAGATAAATTTATTTATAGGCCGCCCTTTTCCCTGAGGGGACTCAGGGCGGCTTACAACGAATAGGGGAGTACACACAATGACATATAAATATATATATATATATCATATATATAAGATAAATATTAATTGTTCAGTAACTGTATTTTAGTAATAGAGTAATTAAATTTAAAGGCAACTCTCCCACAACCTTATCTTTACTCCAAGTTTCTTTCTTCTATTTGTTAGTTTCCTTTTTTTTTTTTTAGAAAATGTGGGAAATTACACAGAATAGGCAGTTAAATATTTAGCTTTTCCTGGTTTGTTATTTTAAAAGATAACAGGTTTTCCTTTAAAACATAAAAAACATAAAATATATCTGGTCTTACTTTATCTACATAATTGGCAGCTTCCACTAATTTATTCTTGGTTGCTTGAAGATCATATTTATTTTTCTGAAACTGTAATAGAAAAATAAATTCAGCCATAATCAGTGCTGCTGAACTGTAAAATAATCTATCAAAACTATGTTACAATATACATTTTCTTAAATACAATGAATAAGGTGCACTATGATGCATATATAAGTCTAAGTGTCATTGTTATTGCTAAGTGCTAAACAATAACATATGAACGGTGTCCCAACTTCCAAAGCCAACAGAGAAATCCAGGGAGGTTTGCTTCCCATTTGTTCCATTTTTTACCTACAACAGTTGAGGCATTATCTTAAGCACAGACTTCAGAAGCGTATGGATCTTTGGGAACAAAAACTTGTATTTTAGAAAACAATATTTTTAATCCTTCTTCCCTAGGGTCAGCTGGTTTCATTACCTTCATTTAGCCTTATGGCAACCCAATCTACCTGAATGTATGAATATACATTTCTATAATTTGTTATTAAGGAAACATAATTTAATTAAGTGCATTAATTTATGTAACAAAATATAGAAAGGAAACATTTGGAATCTTAAGAATCTCCTTTATTGTTTGTCTCCCCCTTCTCTCTCACCCACACCTTCTCCATAGTGGGAAAGAAAAATGAAATGGCTTTTGTTCATTTTACTAAGAGTATATTATAGCCATAACTCAGCAGAATCTGCACAATTTTAGCTATAATTCATGAGTAAGACAAGACGGCTTATTCACTCTGAGATAATTGAATAAAAATTTATTGGGTATATTATTATGCACCTTATACTTCACAAATTCAGAGTCACATAATTGAAGACTCAGGTTTATGATGTATGGATATGTGCTATGACTATGAATATAGCTGTCGCCATGGCTAGGAATATATATTTCTTTGTATCAAGTGTAAATTAAAAATAGGAAAAAAATAGTCAAGTAAATAGCCAGTGAGACAATCAAATTACCCCAGAGATATGATGTCAGCAGTAGTCCTGTCTTTGAAAAGAACCGAGCAGAAGGAAAAGGAATTAAAATTAAAAATTCATGAATGATCTAATGTCCTATTGGGAATTATACTAGCTAGTTCCAGTAATTGATTAGAAACAGATTCCAGACATATTCACACAGAATGTTTTTACATCTCTATCTATTTGGGCCTTCCAGTCATCCAGGACACAGCTAGAAATAGTGGTCACACACCCAATTTGGTGTTCTTGAAGGAGTGGTACTTTTGTGATCTGGGGTTAATAATCATTTCTTTGATCCTTTGTCATTGTCAGATCACAGTTTGGTAGCTATGATCGTCTCTTGAGTTGCACCCCTTCACGGGGGAGGGGGGAAACCTATTAGATTGGTCTGCTCCAATGACTGATTGACCCTAATGGGTTTCAGAGGGAGCAAGGAGGTTATGAGATCAGCTGCATAGTCCTGCCAAGTCCCTAGTTGCCATCTGGAATAGGAAGGTGAGTGAAGTTTAGACAAGATTGTGCCCAAGTTGTATCTCCTAACTTGGGGAATCTTGGTGTTTTCTATGGTATATGAAAGAATGCAGAGATATTAAATGGATTAAGAGATATCTAGAATGCAGCTGGTGAATGAACAAAGAATGAACTCAACAACTAAACACTGATGTTAAAGAAGCACTTGCCATCACTTAAATCCATCTACCTCCACCATTACCACTAGTTACCTAAAGCAACCAAAAAGTTTGGTTTAATGTGCAGATGGCAGAGTTCATTTGCAGAGAACCCTGCTACTACTGCAGTCTATAAACTCCAAGGAATCCCAGATTATATTCTAAGATATCATCTCCGTTAACTCAATGTATCGGGTGTCACCTGATTGAGGGATTTTGTCTACAAGTGTTCTGCAAATAAGTCACAGTGGCCTACTAGGAAATCTTCCCAGATTGAATGGGATTCAGGACATTTTAAACAATGCCATGGATAAAATTTCGCAGAAACAATAAATCTGTTGCACCATTCTTATTGCCATGAATCTGAGTTGTATATGTGTTAATTGTATTTTTCCTTGTTTTGTGACATCAGAATTCTGGGTGTCTTTTCAGCTGTTTCATCCGCAGATCTCCTCTGTACACTAAGGATCAACAATTAAAGGGAGGCAACTCAGAAACAATCATATCCTTGTAGTTGGAGTTGTAGACACTGACCAGGCACATGGCAGTACTGCCTCTTAGTCTCTGGCAGGACAGTAAACAATCAAAATTATTTCTCACAAAACTGATACTAGGATTTCCACAGGTTAAGGTAACATAACTGGGATTTTGGATCACTGATTTGTCCATGTTATGTAGTATCTTATCTGTTCTGAGTTCACCACTAATCAGACATAATGATCAACTTTCTTACTTCTGCATAATCAGCTACTAATAGAAGCTCCACATATTTCATTGATTGTTGATCATCCCTCTTCACCTATGGCAGAAACACAAAAAATACATGCTTGGAATTTATTTTGGTCAAACAATGAACCTGTTATGCAATACAATAGCAGAGTTGGATGGGACCTTGGAGATCTTCTAGTCCAATCCCCTGCCTAGGCAGGAAACACTACACCATTTCAGACAAATGACTATCCAACATCTTCTTAAAAACTTCCAGTGTTGGGGCATTCACAACTTCTGGAGGCAAGCTTGTTCCACTGATGAATTGTTCTAACTGTCAGGAAATTTCTCCTCAGTTCTAAGTTGCTTCTCTCCTTGGTTAGTTTCCACCCATTGCTTCTTGTTCTACCCTCAGGTGCCTTAGAGAATAGTTTGACTCCCTCTTCTTTGTAGCAGCCCCTGAGATATTGGAACACTGCTATCACGTCTCCCCTAGTCCTTCTTTCTATTAAACTAGATATACCCAGTTCCTGCAACCATTCTTCATATATTTTAGCCTCCAGTCCCCCAACCATCTTTGTTGCTCTTCTCTGCACTCTAGTCTAGAGTCTGCACATTTTTTTTACATGGTGGCGACCAAAACTGGATGCAGTATTCCAAGTGTGGCCTTACCAAGGCATTATAAAGTGGTATTAACACTTCATGTGATCTTGATTCTATCCCTCTGTTTATGTAGCCTAGAACTGTGTTGGCTTTTTTGGCAGCTGCTGTACACTGCTGCTGTACCCTCATGTTTAAATGGTTAACCTCTGTACATATGTTCATTTTAAGAGAAGTAACGACCAGTCATACATTAGATGAGCAACTATTCATAATAAGTATCAATGGTGTATCTTACGCAAATTACATTTAAGCTACATATTTAGGAATTGTTCTTATATAGACGATTCACCATGTCTACCCTTCATTTAAGTCCTATTCTCAGTCATCTGCCACACATACACAGATATATAATTGCAAATTACTTGCATTCTTATTTTCTTATCAAGACATTATGACTGAGTCCAAAATACTCACTGGACTATTCTCCTATAAATATTAGTTCATATCACAAGTTTTAATGTATGATTTATTTAGGACCCCAAGTATAAACACTAGAAAATATTTCTAGCCCTCTGAACTGACTGAATTCTCCTTTAGAAAAACCCTTGGGCTTGTTTATTTTTTCTTTATTTAAAAATATACCATCTTAAATAAATACATTTATTTAAAATATACTTTCTTAAATAAATAAACAATACTAGACCGATTACCTCATCCACCACAGACATTATTGAAGCTTTCAGGAAGAAAAAGGCAATTTAGAATATAAAAGAATAACAGAGTTGGAAGGGACATTGGAGGTCTTCTAGTCTAACCCACAGTTTAGGCAGAAAACCCTCTAACATTTCACAGAAATGGTTATTCAATCTCTTCTTAAAAACTTCGAGTGCTGGAGCATTTACAACTTCTGGAGGCAAGTTGTTCCACTGATTAAGTGTCAAGAAATTTCTCCTAAGTTTTGAATTGCTTCTCTCCTTGACTAGTTTCCACCCATTGCTTCTTGTCCTGCCCTCAGGTGCTTTGGAGAATAGCTTGATTCTTCTATGTCACAGCCCTGAGATATTGGAACATGCCTATCATGTCACCCCAGTCCTTCTTTTCATCAAACTAGAAATACCCAATTCCAGCAACCGTTCTTCATATGTTTTCGCCTCCTGTCCCCTAATCATCTTTGTTGCTCTTCTCTGCACTCTTTCTAGAGTCTCAACATCTTTATGAAGCAATGAAAATATTTAAGGACATCAGAAATGAATTGGCTCTTCTCTGCTCAATTGTTTGCCAACAACAGATGAAACTATTGAGGTAGGGAGCAGTGGCTGCTCCTAAGTGGGAGAAAGTGTGTGATAGTTGCATGCAAATAATTTCAGACCTGCTACCAGATGGAAGGGGACATATGGGTTGTTGCGACAGCAGTGGTTACAGTGATGTATATGAGTGATTTTGAGTCTGGGCAGATAAATTTACCTGAGTGACTTGTAACCTTCCCTGCCAGCTTCCCCTTTGACTATATTTGTGGGAAGCTGTCAGGGAAGGTCACAATTGGTAATCACATGACTGTGGGGCACTGCAACTGTCATAATTGTGAGATGGTTGGCAAGCAGCCAGTTCACAGTCATGTGACTGCAGGGACATTGCAACAGCCAGAATTTCAAAAACCATTTTCAGTATCACTTGTTCAGCACCATTGCAACTTCAAAGGGTTATTTAATGAGTGGTCAGTAAGCAAGGACTACCTATTATTTCTCAGCTTCAGCTTTCCATCTGTCAGCAATGGGATAATAAACTAGCCTGTATTTTCTAACTGCTGGCAATTGAATGATTGTTGGAATAGCCCATGTAGAGCAATTTGAAAGCTTAAAAAAACGCACTACCTTATTTTTCTTTACTCCCTCACAGGGAAAACATCACAGGATGATGTTGCTACATCCTGTAAGATAAGAGGAATAACTCAGACATACCCTGTGATAATGGGGTTCGGTTCGGCCTGTCAACTCTGCAAGCCAATCTGTCACCTTTGACTCCAAATGCTCATTTCCACAGCTTCCGTGAGGAACTTTGAGATGCTCAGACCTGTAGATGAAGTGATGCTCCTGGCTATCAGGAAGAGGTTCTAAGACGTAACTGAGGTTGTTGCTTATAACTATAAGGCCACTGAAAAACAATTCAACAAACCATCAGAAGGCAGGGAAAGCAAATCAGCTAAAAAATAAATAAAGAATTTAGTAACAACAGATTTTGGTAAGATGTAGTTCAGAGTTGGTATCTACAAGAGTGACATTTAATAATATTGGAAAGTCACAGTGATCAAAGCTAACCAGTACTTTTAATAAAATCCCAGATTTTAAATTTTGAACCCAACAAAGAAAAGACATCGCTATTTCTAAGACCCCAGAATACCATTCCACTTTCTTAAATGGCTATAAGGAGACTAATATTAAATATATTACAATAAAACTAAGTGAACAAAAGAATCTTAAAGTAAAATTAGCAATGGAAATAGATGACCATAATAAAAAATGAAAGGCTTTTAAAATATAGAGGTCTAAGCTAGCTAACCAGTCTATGTACGGTTTATCTACTGCTCTTGTTACTGGTTGTAACAATAACAATTGAGTTTTAACTTATTAACTACTCAATCACTGCGGTGAAATGGGCAGGTTTGTCATTTGATTGAAATACAGGAATATATAAATAAATTAATTAATGCTGTCTGTTTTTTTCGAGTTCAACAGTATTTTCTGGAAGGAAGGCTTTTTAAATCACTGAAAACCCAATTCTCTCTTTAGTCAGATGTAAATATTCTCCTGTCTTTTAATAATATTGATTTTTTTAAAAAAATATGGAATGTTTAAAATTTATAATTCTTCATTTATAGTTATCTATGTTATGCCACATAATCATATTTGTAAGATGATCAGCTATGGAAATAAATGAATGAGGTCAGCCTCTTTCCTAGCTGTGCTTTATTTTCCCACAAGAATTAAAAACATATGCAAGAATTTACCTTCTGCTTTTTGATCAGGAATCCAAAATTATTTTGATATTAAAATAATGTAAAGAATGCTGGGCAATATATGGAATAGCTGTGCAGTCAATCAAAAAGTTAACAACAAACTACAAATTTTGAAGCCACAGCCCAAAACACCGGAAAAAGGAGGGAGGATGAAAGTGGTTTACCTTGCATCTGTGATGCTTTCTATTTGTGTAGGTCATGTGTATCAGCCATAAAAGGAAGATTTTATTTTGTTTATACACCCAGACAATTTGTTTACATTAAGTTTGGCTTGAGACTAGTGAGGATTAAAAAAAAATTGGCCAAAGCTATTTCCTAACTGGACAGAAGCCCAGCTTTCAATAGGCTCTGAAGTGACCAAAAGGAAACCAAGTCCTGTTTATAAAAACAATGTGTTTAATTTCTTAAGTGCACTGTAGAATTAGCATATGTCAATCAGCAAGAAAGGCTCCTTGTAAAATCCTTGCTATCCAAGGATTTTACAAAATCCCATTACTAAGCGAGAACTTCATACTATATTGTAGTAAGGATCAGATGTTTGCAAGTTTGCTACAAATATTAAGACCAAAATAAATATTCAGAAACTTGTTCTGAGATAAATAATATCAGGCTAAAGAAAGGCAAGAATGAATGAAAATGATTTCATCCCTGATGTTTCCAGGTAACTTATCCCAAATTCTGCAGACCTGCTATCAGTTAAGATGGATAATACTGGGTTAGACAGTCAATTATCTTATTCCAAATAAGCTAAACAAGAAGACTGTAGAACCCCCCCCCCAAATGGAATCCCTGGATATAAATTAACATTTGTTTTTACAGCAAGGATAACTAACTTCCATCTTCTGAATTATGTGAAGCTACCCTCTAGCTAGCTTCTTTTTTTCATGACCCTTGAAGCCTTTTTAAAATTAGTTTACAGAAATTTGATGCAAAACCCTGAAGAAATGATGTTTTAAAAAAATAGTAAAATAGGTGTAGTAGGATACTTCTTTTAAAAAGTCAAGTTTCTCAAAACAAATGAGTGTTTTCAGTATTCCTCCCCTGTGTGGTCATCTCAGTGTAGTCTATAGTGTTGTTGTTGTTGGTGATGGTGGAGGAGGAGAAGGAAAGGGAGCAGCAGCAGCATTTCTATTGCCAAAAGCTGCCTATCCCTATCTTGTGGTATTTGGAAGGAACAATCTAAATAAAGCTTACTGAATCCTTCTGAGATCATCCTCAGAAATATTGGTTTAACAGCAGAGCTGCATACAGGGGGGAAAAAGCTCTTTTTTGTCCATCATTATTTAGCCATTCATTTACCTAGTATTTTTAGAAGTCCTTTGGTCATTACTCTAACTTTTAACTGCCAATGATGAGATTGTTCAAATGTTACTTTGTAGACAGAGAATGCATGAAAGAGCTGGAAAACTTACCGTAGACCTTTGCATGTGCTGAGCACCACACTTGATTCACGAATGGCCCTCACTCGACCATGGTAAAAGCAATTATCCTGAGAGGGTGAAAGGAAGTGTCATGAACAAGTATTCTTTCTGATTGCCATGTTTTGACCTTTCCTCTTGCACTTCCTACTTGTGTATTATGTGTTTGTGCTCTTGTCCATGTCTAACACCTACCCTATCCCTTGCTCCTGTCTGCAGAGAACTCCTCATGTCATAAAACTGAAGAGATTTTCTATAACCTTTTCTTTTGCCTCAATAGCAAAGTGCTTATACATGAAAATCCCAGATTCTAAATTTGTGTGTGATGTCTGTACCTTCTAAGCTATCCAGTCTGGAAGTGTTCATGAACTTAAAAATGGATATCGTCCAGGAGCTGATCTTTCAACTTCTGTCTTCTGCTAAGTGGGATCTGAAAGCTTGTTATCCTCTCAAGCCCTTCCTAAATTCACATGCCAGCTGGATCTTGTCCAGCCGGACCTCTCTTCTGAATTAACTGACTGGAAAAATGTTGACTGGATAGCAGCACTTCAGATGGTGAATTAGGTGGTTTACAAATAAGTGTTCATAATAACAGCTTTTTTCTTCTCTTTACTGTAGTTTCCTAAAAGAGGCTGACTGTGAAAAATTATAATGGCTGTTTGGTTGCGGTTTGTTGTTTTTTTTTTGCTAGTTTTCATAGTGGGATTCTATGCAGCACAGCTTTACCATTTCACAATATGTTTGTGGTTTTTCATAAGAATACAACTGTAAAATACTAGCTACCCCAGAAGTCAGTAAAAAAATTTCAGCCAGAAAAGTTCCTGTCTTCTCTCCAAAAGTTTTGTTCAATAGAATAATAACTGCATTAGTATATACAATTCTCTCTATATATATCTTAATTTTAAAATAGAAATAGTTTTGCAAATTATTTTCCCTCGCCTGCAAAATACTCTCTCAAAATTTACAAATAAATGAGCGTGTTGAGGATATAAAGAAAATATTTGGCACTCAGGATTGAAATGAAGGGCCCTTGGTCCTGTCTGAACTTAGTTGTTCAACCAAGCTCAGAGGGCACCAAGAACCTTTCAAATGAGGGTATGCATACAAAAGTAAGTGGGGTTACAAAGCATACTGGTCCATAGCCATATTTGATCTAAGTAGTATTTATTGAAAACTACAATTGGTTGGATTTCACAAGACAAAACTAAGACAAAACCAAGGTAACTCTATTATGGCTTAAATCAGTCTGGGAAACCCAGCCATTATGGACAATTTCAGCTCTAAGCTTTATTTTAGTAGGAATGAATAGAGGGAGAGATTGAAAAGATTTCCTATCTCCAGAGGGTTAAATAAGCCACGATAGGATCACTTTTATGCCTTTTCATGTCTAACTTTTCATGTAACTCTGACTTGGATCCCTACCAAAGGAGTGAGGAAAGATAAATGAATCTGCACATTATCACATGGCTGCCTATGAGTTCAGCTGCATGGCTGTAGTGGTTGGTTCACTGTTGTTGTGTTTTGTTGTGTTTTTTTGTTGTTGTTTTATAGTTCAGTCGCACATCAGCATATCACTGCAAGACAGCACTGTATTAGGAACACCAATGAAGTTCATTGCCAATTTTGCATGGAATTTCAAGGACCACACCCACATTGCAAGCTAATTCTATGTAGTTATGGATCACTGCAGTTGTAACAATGCTCTATGGTGCTGTTCATCATTACACTGAACAGTTACACCTAACATTTCAGTAAATTCTATGAAACAATAACTGGTAAATTGTTAATGTGGGATATAGTAGATTGCAAAAGTTTTGCTTTTTAAGATAAAGTCAGTTTGGAAAAGGAATAGAACTTATTTCTATTTTTGCCTTTTCAAGTATTCTGCCTCATCTGAATGGTATTTATATATTGTTGGAGTTTCTATGTTATACTATTCCAAAATGACTCTTGGCAGTAAAGATATAAAAAATACAGTGGGTTATTATATTTAGTCATAAAAAGATAATTTGTTGAAGAAATGAACTGAATAGACTGTTGCAGTTATGAAAACTGTGGCAGCTACTATCATAAATCCCATATCAGATTCTTATTCAATCACTACTTCCATATTACATCATTAGCATTACACTTAGCAATGAACTCATCTAAAAAAAAAGCAAAAGACCAATGAATATTTCTTTATTTACCTCCCCAGCTTTGAATCAGAGTATATTTGAAACTGATCCCGTGATAATTTTTTCTCCAACATTTTTGTGCCTCCAAATCATTTTTTTCAGGGTGCAATCAAGACTTGTTCCGTGTAAAGCCTATCCAAGTTGGAACCAGGGTTGTGTTTTCAAAGGGATTTGTCTCATGAAATTACATTTGATACTCACTGTTTTGTTCAAGCAGATGGTTTGGGCTGTTCCAGTTTTGGTATAATGAGTTTCAGTGTAGTCTGGTGCAAAGAGATCCCTACCAAAAAAATGAAGAAAGAGGGAAGGATGGGGTGGAGGGCGGAGGAGAGGAAAAATAAAATTAATATTATTTGAATATGCATGTACATGAAATCTTGCAACTCTATTTCATCAATAACCAATTGTAACATTTAGAAAAAAGGTATCAATCAGACTCATGAAAAAAAATTGATTAAAGTTGTGACAATGATTAATAAATGTTAATATTATGTACCAAGAAAAATGGCAAGATTAAGTAAAACCAGTTTAGCGGGTGAAAAATGTTCTTCTTAAAACTGTGCTGGACATCTGATACTTTGTGGCCAATCTGACACTTCAACAATCTGCATAATGCAATATGAGATGGAAAGAAAAATGTCTTTCTCCACTCCTTTCATACCATTCATAACTCTATAAACATGATTGTTCATGTCATTAAACATCCTCCGATGATTCTTCACCTCTTGAATGCATAGAAAATATTAGAGAAACCTAAATATTTTGCACCCTAAATGTGCTCCAGAAAGACTTCAGGTTAACGGATGTGTCATGGAAGCTTTTATCCTCTCATTGTGAGATGCTAACAAATCTAATTTTGCTTTCCCCCTGCTCTTTGTTAATAGAGGTCACTTCATTATGTTGCATCTTCAGACTATGATTAACCAAAACAGACACAAACGGAACTGCAAAATAAGCTCAGATACACCTCCTGTGCTATCAAGGGTCTGGACAACATGCATTTTCAAGAATCAATCATTGTCTTTGCCAATTGTATTACCTGCCTGGGAAATGACATTAGCAATTAGCAAAGAGTGGTCAGTAGAATGGCTGAGTCAAGATTGCTTTGTGGAGTGGTGAAGCTAAATGCAGTTAAACTTTATTTTTATGTCTGATTCTCACTGATCTGCATTTGTTCAGGGTTCAGAAACTGCTTATCTATTGCCCACATAGATGCTTATTCAAGTGTATGCAGATTTGCTACGTTTTCCATATATACACATATATTTATACCCATAACTGAATCTTATTTGAATAGTTTTGCTCTCTTCCGACTCCCAGGTCTCAAACAAATAAAGATGGCTGGATTGCAGCTCAGGCAGTGTAATGCTTTTAAGGGCATTATATCTACAGTACAGTTATATTGTTTATATATTCCTTATATTGTCTTTTTATCACTTCATTTCCCTTTATTGTTCTTTAGCCTATGATGCCATTCTTTAGAACTCTAAAAGAAACAGGAAATATTGGGATTATTTACAACGAACAAACAAAACTGTACCATCTGATTTCTGTCTAGTAACACAAATTTAACATTAGCAATAATCAAACCAAATTTTATGGTGGTATCAAGATGACTAAGTCTATTCCCAGATGAGAGACAACCTCTTTAATATTGTCACCATTTTCCTTTTGCCTAATAAACTAATAAATGTAATTTATTGTAGTTAATTTAGTTTAGCTAATAAACTAAAATGTAATCTCAGAGAAAGAATTTTTATTCAGTATGCCTGGCTTTCTGCAAATAGAGGATTCACTGAGGGTTCTGTAAATCCTAAAACTAGAATTTAGGATAACGTACATTAGACAGTAATATCATCTGTACAAGCTGAATTTAGTCAATATCTGTCAGAAATAGCATGTACATTATGTAGGAATGCATCTTCATCAGGGGCATTTATATGAAACTCCAAAGTAAAAGATTATGTACAATATTTTAAAATCTGAAAAGGGTGAAGTTTAATGCTTAGTTCTAGTCTCTTCTTGTCTTACTACTGTCAATGTAACAATTAAAAAATAAAGCCATCCTTTTCCCCCTAAAGTTACTTTGGAGAAAGAATTTAGGAGAACACGTTTCTACTTCTATAGTACTATCCTTTTACCGGTTATAGAATAAATGTAATAGATCTAATAAAAGCTTGAGGGGGGGAAATAACTCCCCAAATCCTATATTACAAAGATGCCCCACTCAACATTTGGTCCCCTAGTGAAATTATTAGAAGACATTATACCACAATATCTCAAAACCTAAAAGTAATTCCAAAATTCCGGGTCATATAACATGGATCTGCTTGCTGGATGTTAGAATTCAGTAGAAAAATCTAACAGAAGAAAAAAACAAAAAACCAGTTGCAATAAGAAAGAAGGCAAGAGGCTCAAATGATATTTCTGGATTAAGGAGATCCTCCATCTTCCATGTCACCATAGCTACTTTGTCACTGAGCCACTGTCACCCATCATCTTTGTACTTCTTCGCAGATGTCCTGGCTATTTCACTATCCTTCCTCTCCCTGTAATAACTTGGGATTATCAGGAAGCTATTACTTTAATAATACCAAGGATTTACTGCTTTTTGTTCTATCTCCATCCATGATTATCATTAGCATTATCTTTGAGCTCATTTGGCTCACAGCCCTTATCTGAACACATAAAAAATGGATGGACCTTGAAAAAAAGCATTTTGCTGCACTGCATGTTCATTTAATTACTAAACATACTCCAAATGGTATCTGTTTCCTATCCCATCCCATCAGCTCTTATTGATTTCTCATTGGTAGTTGGAAGCCATCCAGGGTCACTATGAGCCAGGTGGTAGATACATTTAATATATGGTAAACGGCCACCAAAATACAGAATTTGGGATATACGAACCAATGTTTAGTGCTAACAAAGCCAATGTATATATGTGAATGTACCTTTAAATCAGTCTACCAATTAAATGAACAAGTCCACATATTTTTCTTAGTAACATTTTAATAGTAGTTTACCACTGCCTTTTTCTTAATGCTGAGGGAGAGATACAGTACACATGGCCTACATTCACCTAATTAAGTTCCATGCCTAAAACTAGAATTTGCACTATTCCAGTTTCTAAAACCACTACACGAAACACCTTTACACACTACACTGATGGTTCTCTAGCAACAGAGCCAGTAATTATTTTATAATGTAAAGCTTATGTTAGCTTTTCTCAGCCTCATGCTATGGATACAATACTAACAATTCTTAGCTAGAATGGAAATAAATGAGCAATGCAAACTATACATATCTACCAACTTCATTGGGACTGAGTCTCATACATGTAACTTATCTGAGCATCCTTAGTAACTTTAAACTTTCTCAACAATGACTATTGAGTATGGATTTACAAAAAGTCCATTAAAGACCTCCCTGGAACTATTTTTGGTCGTTTCACTATTTATTGATAATCATGAAATGACAACAGATGAATGACTAATTATTTCACTATGACGATGGGTACCGTAGTCTTTTTTTCCCTGAAGAACATGATAAATCCGACATACCTATTTATTTGAAGTCATCCATTTCCTTGATATCTTACCACAAAAATGTCGGTAATGTTAATCTTATGAATCTGTGGCTAATGAGTTTGGAGGAACTACGATCAATGTGGTCTAAGTGTGATGGTATATACTATTTTCCTGAAACACAATGAACCACTTCCTTTCCCCCCCTCCTCTTAACCGAGTTATGTTTGATCTTTGATGTTAGAGTGATGAGTGTACTATTGGAAGGGCTGAAAGACCAGATTAGGGACAATCTATTATCCATCTATAATCTATATGGTTGGTAATGATGTGATGGCACATAATCAATCAATCAATCAAATACAATGATTGATGGTATTTAACAGTCTTCCCCCATCTTCAGGTATTTTGCGGCTTTTATTTATTGTCTATGTATCCTGCATTTTCTTTGAGAGAACGAGATAATGTACACGAGGGTCCCCCTGCATGTAACTGCCACAACAAAAGACACAAAACCACAACTTTTTTGCAGAACAATGAGATAGTACTAGAAAGAAGTGGGTTGCTGCACTAACTGCTCTAATATCCATGTCTCTAACCACTGGGATAAAGACTTGCTTCTTATCCCAAGAATTGTGTGTTACTTTAAAAAGCAGTGAACAATGTCCAACATGCTCTTCCCCAAATATTCTGGAGCAGATTTCTCAAAATATCCGGTGGATATCAATTTGTGAAAATTGCAGTAGTATTCTATCTTCTTCCTGTAAAAGATCTGTGAGGAATGTTATAAGGGGCTAGAATTAACCTCAGGATGAAGCCTTTTTCAGAGGTTATATATATGCTATTCCTGATGTTCAAAAAAAATAGAATCTTAGAAACAGGAGATGGGGAAAAAGCTAAAGATCACTTTCACAAATAAAGGCGAATACACGTGTCCAATTTGGGTCGGTCAACCGACCAGAGGTTTGGAATTTGGACAAAACCTCTGGTCCCAGTGACTGACCCAGGTTGGATCCTGCAAAAATCACTCTGTTCTTCAGATGACTCCAGATTTTTATAAGAGGATCTGAAAGTGTTTCAGGGACAATCAATAATTTAAAGTATAAATTAATTGAGTACATGAAAAACCATGGGTTTTTTTTTTGTTGCTTTAATTAATCTTTTTTAACCAAACTGGTTTTATTTTGTAAATCTGATCAGTCAATACAATAGTCCCTGACTTAGAATCACAATTGGGACCAGAATATTGATTGCTAATAAACTGAATTATACAAACCGGGTTTTTTTTACCGTGGTGGTTAAGCAAATCACTGCAGCTGTTAAGTGAAACATGGAGCCATTAAGTGCATGTGATTTCCATCATTGATTTGGCTTATCAGAAGCTGGCTGGAAAGGTCACAAAGGTGATCACGTGACCCCAAGATGCTATAGCTATGGTAAATACTTGCTGGTTGCCAAGCACCTGAATTTTCATCACATGACCATGGGGATACTGCGCTGTATGTTATGTGCGAGGACCAGGTGCAAGTCACTTTTTTCCAATGCTGTCAAATGGCGAGTAAATGAATGGTTGTAAGTCAAGGACTACCTGCAATGTTTACTGTATTTTTCAGAGGATAAGATGCCCCCTTTGCTCTCAAAAAAGAGGTTGGAAATCTGGGTGGGTCTTATACACTGAATACAGCATTTTTTTGCCTCCCGAAACCCTGTCCCCTTCAACAAAATGGCCCTGCAATAGTCTCTAGGAAGCTTTTAGAGAGCTCCTGGGGGCTGGGGAGGGCAGAAATGAGCAAAAAATGGGCCATTTTTTTTTGCTCAATTTTATTCCCTCAGCCCCCAGGAGCACTCTGTAAGCTTCCTAAAAGCTATCCATGCCCCTTTTCTACAAAAAATGGGCCCTTTTTTTTGTGAAAAACGGGTTGTTTTTTGCTCATTTCCCCCCCCCCCTCCAGGAGCACTCTGCAAACTCCCTAAAGGCTGTTCATGTCTTTTTTGGGGGGAACAGGCCCGTTTTCATGAAAAACAGGTCATTTTTGGGAGGTTTGCAGAGTGCAAAAACTTTTCCCCCCCTCTTCATAACCTTGCTGTGTCTTATACTCTGGTGTGTCTTATACTCCAAAAAATATGGTATTTAAAACTGCTGCTAATACAGCGACCTAACCAGGTTGATGATTTCAGTATTTTGCTGGCTTTTGCTTTTAATTTTGGCTGCCCTGATTTGAAAAGGAAACTGTTCCTAGTGATAAGGTGAATCATGTTTTTTTGAACTGCAGCAATCAGAGATTATAGCAATGCCTGACTTTTTTCTCTAGCTGCTTCAGCTACTTTGTTTACATGGACATGCATCTGGAAAAAAAAGCATATGTAAAAAATAAGCTTTAGATGAAAGAACAAATAGAAGGTAAAATAATTGAATTATGTGAAGTTTGGGCTCAGGCATGTTTATTCTAAAGTAACCTCAATGAATTCAGTAGGACTTAACTTCCAAGTTTGCATGTTTAGGATTATTAGAATCAAAAGTTTGGATTCTTTTTTCAATAAAAGTATACACTGTGTGAATACAGCTTGACTGTTGCCTGCATATTTAGCATCCTCCTGCTAAAATACAGATGTTGGCTGAAAGCAGACAGCTGTTGCCACTTTTCATTACAGTAGAAATCTCAGGAGCAGAGTCAGAGCCAGAGAATGAGCAAGAACCTGGCCTGTAGCCACAACATACAGATGTTTTAAAGGCTTTATTTCCCTTCCATCCCAATTCAGCACATTTTTGGCTATCCTCCACTGTGTCAATGATACCTTTGTTCTGAGCAAAGCCTCCATCTTCAGGGTAGGGGGTGGAGTAATGAAGGCGCCTGCAGTGAAGGGGGTTTCTATTTTGTGGCATTAACGCCATTAATCCAATATGAAAAGAAAAGGATGCAAATAGTTTATAAATGAGGCAGATGGAAATTTCGGGTAGAAAATGCCAGTATGTCATAAAGTCACAAACATGAGAATAGAGACACATAGTTTCTTTGTTGCAAGACTGTTATACTGAGTTCATCATCTCCTACACAACGGAAAACCCCATCAGAATGGATAAACATACTTAAGACCAATTTTCAAATCACTTTGCTACCAGGAGCAAGAGCAGTGGTTAAAATGCAGTATTGGAGGTTAACTCTGTCCACAGTCTGGAGCT
Source organism: Thamnophis sirtalis (assembly GCF_051295495.1). NCBI lineage: Eukaryota > Metazoa > Chordata > Lepidosauria > Squamata > Natricidae > Thamnophis > Thamnophis sirtalis. Next base: position 84,772,636 of record NW_028261383.1, on the reverse strand, counting down.
CAATCCTGACAGGTTCAAGGTTGACTCAGCCTTCCATCCTTCTGAGGCTTCACAGGAACAACACTGATTTGGTCTACATGCCTAGCAACATGATGGCAAACCTGTGGCAAGTGTGCCACAGGTGGCACACAGAGCCATATTTGCCGGGACGCGAGCTGTCAGCTGATTTTTGGCCTTCCAGAGGGCTGGGGGAGGCCATTTTCGTCCTCTCCAGGCTTCAGGAAAGCCTCCAGACCCTGGGGAGGGCTAAAACTCCCACCCCACATGGGGGGCATGTGCGGGGGGTGCATGCACAGGTAGGTGGGGTGCATTCCATTGTGAGTGTGGGCATGTGGTGCACACAGTAGCTCACACGCGCATAATTTTGGCATGCCTTTACAAAAAAGGTTCGCCATCACTGGTCTAGCATATAGGAAATAAAACATGATGAGCTTGTTTACTAACTGTAAATATACTTTGGCAGCATCAACTTCTACCATTCCCAATCCTACACTCTTGAATCTGATACAAAAACAAAGACATCCTCCCCACATTTGACAGAAGAAAGTAGTCAGTTCAGAAGAACACCATGAATCCAGAGTACGTTATAGCTCCAAAACAAGTCACAAAGCATAATCCATTTTAAGGATTATAAACTGTGATCAGTGAAAACCAGGAGCTTTGGAGATAAAAACCTTTGCTTGAAGTAAGTCAAGCATGAATCAATGATTAAAACTATGAAATAACTTGATTAATCCAACTTCTAACAAATTTGCCAATTCCTGCTGCTTAACATTTAGAACCTTCCTTCGGATGCCGAAACCTTTTGTTTGAATATTTGCTTTTACTATGTTCTTTAAACTGCATTCTTTTTAACTTAGCATTGGTTTTTGACCCAGGACTGTCTGTTTCTTGCTGTTTCTCTTTTGTAAGACAAGAGTCTTTTGAGACTCTTTCTTTCATGATGGAAGTAAGGTGAGAGCTGTACTGTATGTAATACAATTAAAAGACAACAAAGTCCTGTACAAACCCATAACGCTGGAAGCATCTCTGACTATCCAATCTGTGAGTCTTCAGATGTTCTTGAATCACAACACCAAATGTTTCTTTTCACTGACTATGTTGACTATGCTTAGATTTGTAACTTCTGACAGTTCAAATGTGTCATCCATTCCTTATCTCAGTCTAAAGTCTACTACCTATGATCCACAGCTCTATTTATTAATTTTACATTTCACTCATCTCACAACTCTGGGCAACTCTGTTTGGTGTCGGCTGGGCAACTCTCGGCAACTCTGTTTGGTGTCGGCTATAATAAATCACAAATGTCCTTCAAATCATATTATGTCAGCACTTTTGAGACAGCACAGCCACAGACCATGCAACTTAAGCATTTTCAGAGCTATAGACCCAACAATTCTGGGGGACATCAAACTGAGGAAGGTTGCAAAAGACCATGGTTATTTTCACAAATCCTTTTATTTCAGGCAAGGAGACGAGTTCAAGCACTTGTTATAAAGTCTCTTCCATAACAACTTGTGATACCAGATACCTCCTCTAGTTTTAGAGCCACTGATTTCTATATACAAAAGCTTATTTTTTTAAAAAAAAGTTATGTCCCAGAAATCTTTCATTCCTGGTCAGAATGGCTGAGGATGTGGAAATTGTTGCTGCTCATTAACATCTGGAGGGTTACAAATATGCTATCTTTCAGAGATGGGGAACCTATGTTCATCCTGTGTTAAATTTATGTTTTACTGACAAAGAAATAAAGGTAGACTAGTATAGAACTATTTCAAGCTAGTTAGCTCTCATCAGCTAGCCACACCCTTCTGGGTTTCGAACCAGGGTCATCCCAGAAGAATATGAGAGCTAAATAGCTTGAAATAGATCTATTCTAGTCTCCCTTTATTTCTTTGTCGGTAAAACATAAATTTAACACAAAAATAGTTTGTTGTGAAAGTGACTGCCTGCGAAAGGTCCTGGATTGGGGCTGAAAGACAAAAACGAAGTAGAATGCTCCGTTCCATAATTGGGTAGACCAGGTTGCCCCGATAGACTGGTCCCACAGGAGGAAAAAACACCTATGTTCATCTTGTTACTAATGAACTACAATTCCCAGCATTGAGGGATACTGGGTGCTGTGTTAGAGAGAATCAGGTGTCCTGTCCTTTATTTTACACTGAACAATTCTCTATGGAACTCTCTGGTAGGTCTTGTTCTAGCAGAGCTCTTCTTACATGTGTATTTGTTTAAAAGAGCAGACAGGAATTTTGTTCTGTAAAGCCATCTTACCTCTATAAGGAAGTATTTGAATTTAACAACCAGCTAGCTGAACAAAATACAAAATGATGACTGCATATTGTCAGTACCAGGTACTACTAGACTTAGGTAATGGCCAAGAATCAACATTCATATATCAAAGACAACATGTACTTTGTAATCATTGCAGACTTAGTTTTCACATGTTTGATAATTTGCAGTCAAATCTATGGACCAACTCTACTGAAAATGCAATTTCAAGGGAAACATCTTTTTGTGGGATTTGAACATCAATGCTTCTTCGCTATAGGCAAATAATCACCTATATGAGCTAAGATCATCTGCTGTAGCCATACAGTTTATTATACTATGCTTTCAGGCTTCTACTTTTAAACAAGCTGCTTGGACTAACATCTTTCAGCCTATATTTTGCTGATCTGGGATCACCGAGAGGCTAAGAATGAAAGCCACCCTTTCATTAACACACCCAGCCCCAAAGCTAGAGAAGAGGATAAAGTCATCCTTTTTAGATGCTGATGTTCAACATGTGCTCTGCCAAAACCAGAGATTTCAATCCTCTTTACTTCAGCATCTTCCTATTTGTGAAGAATGCAAATTTTCTAGCAATGCTTGCTTCTCCCTCCCTCCCACTCTCTCTTTTAAATTATTACCACTCAACGGGTTGCACTGTAAAACTGCAGAGCCAAAAAGTCAACAGTGGAGGAAAGGAAGGAAACATACTTCCCTCCCAGGAAATTTTGCAATGAGGAGCAGATAACTTAGAGAGACAAGCTTCCTTGCCTGGCCTCCAAAATAATGAAATCATTATTCCAAGAGGAAGATGAACTAAAAATCCCCAGGTGGCTGCTTCTGACCATTCAGATAGTATTTGCAAGCTCTGCAGGAAAAAGTCAAGGGATCCAGTGAGTTTGCCCCCATTAGTACCCCTGCATCTAGGAAATTATCAGCAAAAGTTAAGTCGAGGGCATCCCTGCAGAGAAAAGTTCAGCTATCCCGCCAACCCAAAGCCAAAACTGGAAAACAATATTTCCTTTTTCCAATCTCTAAAGGAAACACCGGAAAGGAAACCACAAGGCAGGAAATGATGGACAAAGATTAACAGCACAGCTGAATCTTGGGATGGGGGCACCTCCGGAGGACGTTCAGAGTTGCCCTGACACAAGGAAGGGTACAGTATGCTTGCTAATGAGGGAGTTTTGTGCTCCAAACTACAGTAATTCTAAAGTTAGATCTCCAAATAGGGCTGGATGCCAGGACTTTTTTCTCCTATGCCAGTTGGTTTAGTCATGAAGTTCATTACATCACATCTTGGCTACTCGGGAATTTTTCTGGCAAAATGCCATGTCTCAGGCAAACATCCTTCAGGACGAACCTTGAAAAAACGCAAAGAGCCACGGCCTCAGTGTCTTTTTCTTCTCCTTCTTTCAGAAAACTTGCAGAGGGTAGAATAGTATTCAGACCACCTTCATGCATTTCTACATTGACTTGGCTAACCCATAGTGCTAACCATAATGAACTGAATAAGCCACAATGGGCTGGGTTCACACAACTTCCTAAACCTAAAGGAAATGCAGGATGGTTCAGCATGATGTAATAACTAAGGCACTTGTTTTCCTGAGTTGTGTTGTTGCCCTGATCAAATTGACAGCCTCCTCCAGTCCCCTGAATACCGTTCAGATAAAACGATGCAGAGTAATTTAGATGATGGATCCCACATTATACGTGGCAAATATGATATTGCTACAGCTTGTTCACATTATTGGTAGCCTGGTTCTAGGTAAATTGCATAGAGATTTGGTGGGTGAGGAGATTTTCCAAACCTATGTCTAAGTTCATACATACATTTTTAAACTACAGTTTTTTGAATAAACCAGGAGTGATTGGGATCACACATCAATGTAAGCCATGAATTAAGCCTTTGCAAACTCTGTGGCAGCAAATATACCATGGAGAACACTAAATTGAAAGGAAGTTTAATGGCATATGTGAAATTTCTCAATGTGGCTTCATAGAGAATATGTTGGACTTGGGTTTTCAAGATCTAGGCTCTGATTATTGCCTATTTTTTATTAGTAGTTTTCAGAAAACAGCTTTCTTTGCTTGAAGTTAAACTCCTCAAAAAAAAAGTAAACTGTTAAGACAAAATTGGATTGTTGGAGTTTGAATATGCGAATGATACTCAGCTACAGATAATCCTTGACTTATGACCACAGGGGGTCAGAATTTCAGGCCTAAATCATTTTGGTCATAAGTTGAGGCACCCACCTGACTGGACCCAAATTTTGATTGTTTTTACAGCAGTCATTAAGTGAATCATGCCGTTGTTAAACCCGAATCATATGGTTAAGAGAATCTTACATTTGTTAAGTAAATACATTCTCCCAAAAGGGTTTTTTTTTTGCCAGCAAAAAATGTCACAAATTGTGGTTATGTGGCTGTGGGACATCATATGACTGCAAGAGAGGGGTGGGAGGGCTAGTGTGACATTTTATAAGGGCCAGAAATGCTTTAAAGCACTTGTAGAACCCCTTTCCAAGGTTGTTATGACTTTGAATGGTCATTAAATGGTTGGTCCTAAGCTGAGGACTTCCTGTATATATCTCAGCTCCATGTGATAGAAGCACTGATCAACCTGGAGGCTGATGGGAGATGAATGAGGAACAGGGGACAGAGGTTGCTAGGGAAGACTTTTGCACAGTTACATCTGACACATTGGCTGCAGCCATTATTGGATTGGAAGACTCTGTCAGTCATGCTTTGATCACCCCCAGGACATAATGTAAGAGTAAGATAGAGTTGCCTTTGAAAGCTGGAAGCTATAGTCACTACAAAATGTGGCACTTGAAACAGTGATGAATGTGGGCTCTTCAACTTCCTCTCTGCTTTGGGAATTCCATTCATTGCCCCCAAGAATGATTCAAGATGCTGGTTGTCACCTGTATAAAGAGGTGTTTTTGTTTGCTTGTTTTGTTTTTACTATGAATGTGCTTTCCACATTTTGATTTAGGTGTTTGTTTTAAAAAACTGTTCACTGCCTTCTCTGGCTCGAGAAAGGGCAGCATACAAGTATAAATAAATAAATAGATCTTTTTAAAATGATTGACCCCAACCACTCAGTCATGTCTACAATCTCTCGCTGCCTTGGTCACAAGGAAAAAAGCAGCATTGAGCTGTAAACTCTGCCCCTTTGGGAATGTGGCTGACATTGTAATATACTGTATATCAGAGAGGGGGAAAGCCTTGTACCAACTTATGTGATTCCACCAGTATTCACTCTAATACTCCCCCCCTCGCCGTCCCACTTGCCACCCCCTGAAAATGCTGCTGCCTCCATTATTAAACCAACATCCTCTCTTTTCCTTTCTGAACTTGTCCCCAGTTGGCCTGTGCAGATGGCCAGTGCTGACCCAAAGCAATTAATTCTAATTAAACACAGACTTAAAACTATGTTATTTGTTTTTATTGCAACTTCAAGACTTCATTAACTTCAGTCAAAGAGGACTGGTTTCTCTCTTTCTTCTCTCCTTCCCAAAAATTATGCTTTGAAACACATCTGTGAACATCTGATGCTCTTTGACAGTAATGGCCAATGTTATTACCCCCCTCTAACTCTCATGATATCCTTCTGCTTTGGGCTTTTTGTTTTGCAGCTGCAGAACTTAAACATCTCAACAACCCTTATGTGAAAAACAAACTTGAGTGCACCGGGTGTTTGGGAATCAATTCAGAATTTATATGTAAATAGAGTAACTTCCTGTGGAATTAAATGTGCTTTGTACTGACACAATACTGGCAATATCAAGGCAAATGTAAATTAATGTTAGTTAGAATGTGTTCAGTATATCTTCAAGTAGACTCAAATAAAGTGGAATCCAAGATCTCCTTCCAAAATGCTACTATTCTGCTCTGGACCTAACCAGTGGTAGGATTCAGTCAATTTGCACCTATTTGAGAGAACCAGTTGTTAACTTTCTAAGCAGTTCGGAGAACTGGTTGTTGGAAGAAAATCTCCTCCCCCCCCCCCCGCTTTACAGGGCTAATCCTGTAAGGAAGGCAGGAAGGAAACATTCTGGTGTTGTTTCTAGCATAATCTTTATTGCCCTGCTTACAGAAACTGCCTCTCTGTTTAACCATTATTACATTGTAACAGCTAATGCGAAGCGCCCATCGACATGAGTGATGTTGAGTTGGCCATGCCCACACGGTCACATGATCACCAAGCCAGGCCTACCCAGCTGGTCATTAGAGCAGAGAACCGGTTGTTAAATTTGAATCCCACCACTGGACCTACCTCATATTTTGTCCCTGCCTCTTTTTACTGCCAATCCTTATATTCCTTGGACTTTCAAGAAAGCTATCAAGTTATTTGATGGTGGTGATGCATTGTCCTGTGGGTATGATCATCCACTGCGTTTTTTGACTTGTTATGGGTTCATGGGCCTGTGTGTTTAACCCAATTATTGAACCAGAGATTTTGTTTCCTGGCTATATGACAATTAAAGAGCTTTTTTCCCCCTCTGGCTCCAATTCTTTGGATCCCAACAAAATTATGTTTGGACTCAGATGACTTCAAAGTTTTTTTAAAAGCATGAAAAATGCTTATTTCATAGCTCACTTTTAATAACTAAATAAATAATACATTCTTAGCTGTAGAGGTTTTAACTTCCCAGATTGGGAGTGGTCTCCAAATAGAGAAGATAAATGTCCCCGGTTCATGGAGGGTATACCAACTGAGAATCATCCTGTTGTAAACAGATGCTGAAATCAAACACATCCTCTGGTAAGGAGAATTTTGCAAGAGTTTGGCATTTCCTAATACTTAAACAAGCTTCTCGGCAGGATTTGTCCCCTGCGTATAGGATTTCAACCAGTTGTGAAATTCAGATTTTTTACTACCGGTTCTCTGGGCATGACTTGGTGGGCATAGCAGGGGAAGAATACTGCAAAATCACCATTCCCACCCCACTCCAGGGGAAGGATACTGCAAAATCTCCATTCCCATCTGTTAGAAGCTGAGAGGGACAGATGAGGCGTGGAGTGGCTGAGGTAATTAGAACAGCTTTATTGTTAACAGAACAGGAACCAACTTCAACTATATACAGTTCAGCAGTTTGCCCTGCTTGACAGATATTTATACTAGAGCTGCCAAGCAGGGCAACCAATAGGATCGCAGAAACAGCCCGCGCTCAGTCAGCTGTGCCTTAGCCAATCAGGCGCAGCTGAGCTGTTGCTGGCTGTCAGTCGTAAGTCAAGGACTTGCGACCGGTCGCAAGTCAAGGACATAACACCATCCCAGTCTGGGGCCAGCCAGAGGTGGCATTTGCCAGTTCTCTGAACTACTCAAAATTTCTGCTAACAGTTCTCCAGAACCTCCTCAATTTCACCCCTGATTTCAACTCTAGTCATCAGCAAAGTATATCAAGTTTAACTACAGTTTAATACAATTTTCTCTGATGGGGATTTTTTTTTACAACAGGAATCTTAAAATGGCTGTCTTCCAACTCAGAAATAAAATGGAATCTTTTGGCTGACTTCATGAACACAATACTCTCCTGCCCATTACAGCCCTAAATTTCTATATTTCTACAAATATTAAATATGGCCATTTACCTTTAGATTGCTTGGCTCTAGTCTGCCTATTTAATTAGACTGGTACTGGGCTTTCTATCTTCTCCTCAATTTTAGACTATTATAATATACAAACTCTACAGATTTTTTCCCCCTATGTTCCAACCGTTGCATTTTTTTAAAAAAAAATATTCTTCCCCTAGCTCATTTTCTTAAAATTATAAAGTCAGTGGTAATAAAATAACTCGATAATGGCCACTAGACTCAATAACTTCTTGTTCTGGATGAGCCACTTTGGTCTAGTGGTTAAAGCACCAGCCTAGAAAGCGGGAGACCTTGAGTTCAAGTCCTGCCTTAGCTATGAAAGCCAGCTGGGTGACCTGGGGCCAGCCAATCTCTCTCAGCCCGACCTACCTCACAGAGATGTTGTGGAGAAAGTAGGAGAGGAAAGTTATGTTGGATACATTTGTTGCCTTGAGTTATATGTAAAAATAATAATAAAGGTGGAATAAAAATAAATAAGAAAAAAATCTATTAGCAAAAAACTGAACAGCTAATGTTTCAAACACTTCAAATCTACACAAGGTTAAGTTTAAGGCACAGTACACATAATACAGTACACAAAATTATAAATCTGTATCATTGTCTCTTTCAATCCCTTTCAAAGTTGAATGGCTATGCATGCATGTTTGGCTGAATGGTGAGCCCACTGGGAAAGTAAAGGCGCAATATATATTCTGTTTTGCTAGGCTGTTGAGAGCAAGCTTTGCATGGCAATAGCACCGTTAATTCCCAGGAGGCATCTGGTGGTTACATCATTATCCTCCATGCTAATATGTGGCTGAATTTTACTAATGATTCTGCTTCTTCCAATTCTGCTGCATCAGTGGCTTTGCCTGTACTGCTTTATACGACTCAGAAATATTGCTGGAAATTTAAGGCCAGATGGTCAGAGAGTATGTTTATACTAGGATGTAGATCCAAATCACTAGGAAACAGGATGAAAACGTCTCTCTGTGGAGGGAGAGTTTGGCAGTTAGATGCAGACTTTATAATAGGATTAGGCTAAATGCTTTTAATGTTATTCCCTCATTGACTAAGTGCATGTATATTTTACCTTTCTTTGTTTCTTAACAACACAAATGAAGGTTCATGCTTAAAATTTCATTTCGTATACTAAAATTTATGCTAATTTTCATTGCTGAGAACTTGATATGGTACTTTTTTGCTTTGATATGCAAATACTGAAGATATTTTACAGTGATAAATGCCATGTATTATTGCTTGTAATTTTAATGCAGCTAGGCAACATTTACCCATGCACAGTAAGTGAAACTTCAGGAAAAGAAGGAATGTGAAAGATCATATGTATGTTATTATCAACAGAAGATATCACAGCCCCTCCCAAACTTTTCTCAATTACATATTTAAAGATACATGTCGGTCCTTTAGGTCAGTGGTCCCCAACCTTTTTATCGCCGCGGACCAGTCAGCCTTTGATAATTTTACCGTGGCCCGCTGAGCGCGCGCAGGGGTGGGGGGGCGTTGTTCGCGATGACACATTGATTGTCGTGGGGGAAATAGGGGGTGGGAGTATTAGGTATCTTCACTACCATATATAAAAGGAGATACTATCTTAAATAACAAAGTGGGCCCCCACCTCCAAAATATACTAAAAGAAAAAAGATTCCATGTGCTCAACTAATTTTTTTTTAAATCATCACTATATTATGGACTACAGACATATATATATATGTATGTATATATATATATATATATATATATATATATATATATATATATATATATATATATATATATATATATATATATATATACACATACATACATACATACATACATACATACATACATACATACATACATGCATGCATATATACATACCGTACGTATATATATAATGTCCAAATAACAGGAAAAGCGCTTCAAGGACCAAAGTATATTCCTTTTTTGCAGCCTTAAGAGAACTCTCGTTTTTTGAGGCTCAGAACCAGGCATTCTCGTGGGCTGCAAAAAGGAAACGCGACCCGGGAGCGCAGCCTCCAAGAGTCCATATCGCCAATAACTATGCGTGGGGGGAAAGGAAATGTGTTTTGTGAGGAAGAGAAAGAGCGCGCTTCACCGATGCCCGTTGGTGAAATTTTGGAAGAGAGGCAAGAGACTTCAGGCACCGAGCCCCCACCCCTGGCTGCGGCAACTGGAGCGGGCGGGAGGCAGGGAAGGGGTGGGCAAGACCGCCGCTTTCCCACCGTGCGCTGCCCCCCATCTCCCCTCAAAAGACCCCCCCCGCCCTCGGCTGCCCGACGTTCTCTCTCTCTCTCTCTACCTCTCCCGCCGTTCCTTCTCACAAGCCAAGGCCGGGCGGGGAAGCCGCCAGGGCCTCCAAGGGCTCCGCTTCCAGCGCATGGTCCGCCCCCTCCTCGCCTCGCTTCCAGGCGAGCCGACTGAGGCGAGAAAGGAGAAAGAGGCGGAGGCGTTCACTGAGGGGACGGCTGACTCGGGGAGGGGGCGGAGGTGGTGTAGTAGCGGGGGATTCTTCCTCCTCGCCTCACTTGCTCCTGCGCTTCCGCGCAGCTCCCCCCCTCTGGCGACGGCGCTGCATGAGTGAAGAGTCGGCCGTTGCATGGCCCCCGGCCGCTGCAGCTATCATGGCCCCCGGCCGCTGCGCGGCCCGGTGCCAGGTACTCCACGGCCCGGCACCGGTCCGCGGACCGGGGGTTGGGGACCACTGCTTTAGGTTATCCGAAAGGTGCTTTTTCAAGAGGCAACTGAACTATTTGGTTTTTCTTTGAAGATGTTTTACTTCTCATCCAAGAAGATTCTTTAGCTCTGACTGGATGGGGGAAATGGAAGGATTTATACTCCTTGCAGATAACTGGTCATTTGCATTCTTTTAGAGGGTCGCTGAGACCATCTGGAGATTTATCTGTGTCATCAGGGTCACCTGAGTGGTGCAAATTAGTGTGAAGCCTTCTTGGAATTGTTGAAAGGACTGGGTTGCTAAAAGAATGCAAATGTCCTGCTGTCTGCAAGGAGAATAAATCCTTCCATTCCCCACCATCCAGTCAGAGCTGAAGAAGCTTCTTGGATGAGAAGTGAAATGTCTTCAAAGAAAAACCAGAAAGTCCAGTTGCCTCTTGAAAAAGCACCTTTGGAATAACCATGACCAGGATGACTGAGACTCTCCATAGATGTCCTTTAGGTTAATTATTCAGACCCTAAAAGACCTTCATGTTTTAGCTTAATGAATTTAAAAAACACCTATTCGGGCTCTGAGATCCTGGAAGAACAGCTACCGTACTTCACAGTATTATGGAGAGGTAGTACTTCGGTGCCCCAAAGCAAATTTTGGAGATTCGGTGTGAAGCACTGCACTGTCTGACTATTTATACCTTTATTTATGAAATCTTTCAGTAAGATTTCAAGTACTTACTCATTTTTTTCAACATCAACAATAAAGTTTCTTCCTTCAGCTGTTATCCTGAGTTCTGCTCTTGATGGATGCTGCATAGAATATAAAAAACAGTTACCAATATATATCCATACACTGAAACTTTGTGGATACATACACTCATTACTTTGCTATCTAGGTAAACAGTTGAGTTTTCAGAGCAAGCCAACTTCAAATTATAGATTCATAAGCTCCCTTATTTCTGTTGATGTAGGTTTCTTGATCAGTTGATATTATACTTCAAAACCATTAATCTACACTGTGCTTACAAATGGTATCTTGAACTATAATAAAAAGAGGAAAAACAGTGAGAAAATGATTTTGTGGAGCCAACGCTGATGAACATTGAATTAAAATTCAACTCCTGCATTTCAGCTCAATTGTACTGAATGCACACCTTCACAACCATTTTAGTTGCAGCAAGGCAATTTCTTACTAAATGTGATGAAAACCTTCCTAATTTCACAAAGATTTTGACAGTGGAAACAATCACCCAGAGAAGTGGAAATTCTTCTTCATCAGATGTGTTAAAGTACAAACTTGATATTATCTGTTACGAGTTGCTTTTGGAAAAAGAGGCCAAACCAAATGCCCTCATACAGCAAGGGGCCTCTTGAAACATCACCAAGTATTTTCAACCACTTTAATTATAATATTTCCCTTGACATACCACTCAGTATCTTCAAGAGCCCGTTAAAACACCTTAGTTTCCAGTTGTTGCCATTTGAAAATTTTTCTTTTCTTTAATTGCCACCAACAATTCTACAGATAGTTAAACTATCCTAATTTAAAATTAAATTGCCAGAAAAAAAGGTGGCTATTTCTAATCTTGCCCCAAACTGATTCTTTCTTCCCTGTTGTCTTATCTAATGCTCAAGTGGTATAATAATATTAAAAATCTCGGTACATGGACACACAACCTGACCAGCTATGTAGAAAAAACTTGGCTTAAAAGGAAATTAATGTGGACACATATTGTGACAGTTACTGGAAGCAGGTTCTGAATAAGAAGGTAAACAGTTGTTGCTACATCTGTGGGTAAGTTGGCCAATTAGAATGAACTTTTGTGTGACTGTCAACTATCAGCTGAGGAACCAAGTATAGGCATTGCAACAAACTTGAACAAAATAAAAACCCATTGTCTCCTTCCCCTGCATAGCCTTGCCAACATTTGTATTAGATATAATGAATTAAAACTGTCAATGAACAGAAAGGAAAATGGCAATTTGGGCTCCTGTAACCCAAATTATATCATTAAATAATTGCTCACATCTTCATAGTTTTGCATAACCATCTGCCCCCTGTAGTCTTAGTAGGACATTCTACTTAGTAAGACGTTGCAGCTTTTGTACAGTATTTGTATTCTATATTCTCTTTTCTTCCCAGATATCTGTGATAGGATACTGGAATATAGTCAATCAAGGTCAGGGATGGGGAGCCATGGCCCTTTTATGACTTGTGGCTGGCTCAGGAATTCTGGGAGTTGAAGTCCACAAGTCATAAAAGGGCAATGGTTCCCCATCCCTCATCTAGGTGAATAGATGCATGTTTTCTAACCATTATATATTAGGTCCTGTTTTACTTCTCTTTTCATGTGGGATAGAAACATGAAGCCTTCATCCCACAGCTCATTTTTCACCATCTATAGAGGTTAACCACCACCAGACCATACTGATAAAAGTTGAGAGCAAATCACTTGTTTTCCGTAGTATAAATTTTGTGGTATTCATGAAAATTAAAAACTAAATATAGTATTAATCCACCACAGACCTTAAGTAAAATATACCTATTTTACTTTTAAGCTTTCATCCTCAAAAATCATTAAAAAACCAGACCCTGTCCTCTCAGATGACATCACATTAAAACCATACTTCCTGTGGTCAAACATAGATTTAGATACAACACACAAATATCCTAGCTACGATAGCTGCCTAAATATAATTATATTCATTCCCTAAATGTTAAAATGCTGAGCACACAAGCAATAATAATAATACAGAGGTGGGTTCCTACCAGTTCGCACCTATTCGGTAGAACCGGTTCGTCAAATCTACCGAACCGGTTAGAAGAAGTTCCACCAGTGGATCCGGAAAGCAGGCCAATTTTTTTTGAAACCCACCACTGGTCCTTGTATATTATTTTTCTACACTATCATGCTCATATTTATAAAACTCAGTGCCTCTGTGAAAGGCAAGGATGACTACTGCGTTTGTGGGGCAATCAGAACATTGCTGGGTTGAAGTTGTTTTAACGCAAACCAAAGATGCCTTTTAAAAAACAAGTTTACATCATATTTTTATGCATGCCAGTGCTGTGTGTGAGGTAATTTAAGGTGGTTCTGACAAGTGTCATCAGCATCTTCATATCCGGTCACATGGGTGGCAAGCCACTCCCATCCGGTCACATGGGCGACAAGCCACTCCCACAAAGGAGGCCACACCCACAGAGTAGGTTCGAACAATTTTTGAAACTCACCACTGCAATAATATAAAGAAAATATACTGTGCTCTAGGTAGAGTCCAAGCATAAATTTTATGACTCGGTGCACTACTAAATGATGCTGACTCCATCCATCCATCCATCCATCCATCCATCCATTATTTGTTTATTCTTTATTTTTTAGATTTATATCTTTGTCTTTCCTCCAGGAATTTTAGAGGGTAGTCTTCTTTCTATTTCACAACTACAACCATGTAAGGCAGGTTGGGCTAAGTGAATTGACCCAAAGGCTCCTAGAGGACTTCTTTGATTGAGGGTGGACAACTGTTTAGACTTCCTCAGTCCTAGTCCAAGCCCTAAGTCTTAGATCACTAAGCCCTGCTAGCTCTCTGTGATGCCATCCAATATATACAATTTCATTAACTATGAAAGAAAATGAGCTTTCCAGTCACAATCCTTTCCACCTATAAAGCTTTTTGATTTTTTCAGAGAAGACTTCTTTGGATAAACTAGAATATTGGTTAGTAATTGGATAATATTGGTTGGTAATTGGATAAACTAGAATATTGGTTGATGATTTTAGTTCCTCTCTGTTCTTTTTATTTAACTTCCTTCTTTTGGGGGTTGCTTGGTTCATTTTCATTAATATTGTGCCAATATCAAAAAACTTCCAATCCCTTGGAAGTACCTCTACACTCATAAATGATGCTTAGGTGTTCTACTTTATTTTAAAGAGTATTTATATCTGTGAGGTTGCTATTGCTGTTATTTTCCTAGTTATGATCTTTACATTTTTCAACTGCAGATTGTCTCAATTCATGGTTCTCAAGATGCCAAAGGTCCACAGAAGTTGTTCCTTCTCTTGGGATTGAACTGAAGCGAAGGAAAATAAATCAGTACAAAAGTCACCCTAGAATGAAAAACAGGACATTCACAATGCCTTTGGACTCCTCAAATTAATGCCATGGAAGAAATCTTTGTTCTACCCACCAGGACTTTTTTCTCTTAGAATTTTTCAATCAAATTCATGGACAATGCTAATAATATGATACAGTAGAAGGAGAAGGTAATAAATGTTGAATCTGCAGATTAGCAGCAGTAGCTCCCACTCTCCATTGGATAAATTCAGCATATTTTTTTTCCCTTTAAGTTAATCAGGCCTGCACAGATGTCCATCTTACACCCAGGATAAAGAGTTGGACAGAGCTCCCAGCTTGACAGTTCTCTATGCAATGCCTTTGTTAGGCAATCTATGTAACGACACTGCACTCAAGAAAAACAAAAACAGAATAACAATACTCTTTCCTGCATGAGGCAAAAGGCTACTACATCCTCCCCATCCTTTACTCTGCAAGGTTTGGTCTCAAATAAAGGATGTTTGAACCAAAGCATACTGCCTCATGCACAGAAAAGGAAATAACATTCTGCTTGTGTTCACTGTAATTCGGCTTAGTGCTACCATACAGTCAGAACAGCAAAGGCCAACAATTGAATGATCTCACATCATCCTGCTCCCTGCACTGGGTTTTGTTTTTCTGTAGGAAATAACTGGGTAGGGACTAAAAGAATAGAGCAAAAGAAAACGAAGAGAGGCCGAATCCAATCAGTACTACTAATTCATACTATTGGAGTCTTGTATACAATACCAGTTTCCAACAGTTATCACCGTGAATAGTCTGGGACGTCACTTTACCAAAGAGATTAGATGTCAAAAAAGTGACTTTGGGTGCACAAATATGAAAAGAGATTTACAAAGTAAAGCATTAAATACATAATAATTGGGGAAAGCAATATAATCAATTAAACTGCATAAGCATAATGTTTACGTTTTCGGGGTTTCTTTAATGGTCTTAAACTAGTCATAAGAAACAATGTCCGCACTGTTCCCAAGTCTGGAATCTACCAATACAGGCAGTCCTCAACCTACGACACAATTGGGACTAGAATTTCTAAGTTGCTAAGCAAAGCAGTTGTTAAGTGAGTTGTGCCCAATTTTACAACTTTTTTGCCATGGTTAGGTGAATCACTGCAGTTAACTGAACCGCGTGACCATGAAACAAATCTTGCTTTCCTCCACTGTCTTTGCTTGTTAGAAGCCAGCTGGGAAGGTTGCAAGTGGGGATCATGTGACCCTTGGACAATGCAACTGTCATAAAGACATGTCAGTTGCCAAGGGCTCAAATTTTGATCACGTGTCTGGGAGGATGCTGTGACAATTTTAAGGGCAAGAACCAGTCGTAAATCATAACTCTGGATGGTTGCTAAACAAATCTTTGTAAGTTGACACAATTATCAATAACCTACGACCACAATTGAGCCTAAAGTTTCCATCATTAAGTGAAACATTTGTTGAGTGAGTTTTGGCCCATTTTACGACCTTTCTTGCCACAGTTGCTGAATCACTGCAGTTAAATTAGTTTTTAGGTGAGTCTGGTTTTTCCACTCACTTTGCTTGTCAGTTCACAGAAACTGATCACGTGACCACCACCCCAAGACACTGCAACCGTCATAAGTATGAGTCAGTTGCCAAGCATCTGAATTTTGAATACGTGACCATGGATGGGGATGCTGTAACGGTCGTAAGTATGAAAAACAGTCGTAAGGTACTTTTTTCAGTGCCTTTGTAACTGTGAATGGCTACTAAATGAACTGTAATTCATTCAGGATTGCCTGTTATTTATTTGTGACATTATTATCAATATCTCATTTTACCTTTGTTAAATAGAATTTTATTTATATTATTTACAGTATATACAGTACACACACATGTGTGTGTGTGTATGTATATATATATGTGTGTGTGTGTGAGTTGCATTTGTAACACACACACACACACACACGTGTATGTATGTGTGTGTATATGTGTGTGTATGTGTGTGTGTGTGTGTATAGATATAGATATATATATAATGTATATCAATTTTTTACAACTGTAAAGATACTCTTGTATTGATGAAAGAAATGTCCTTCTGGGTTCGGCTCCAAGTGGGGAAAAAGACACTGGAGACATGGAGGCTGCTTGGAAAGATGATTTATTGGTGGACAGAGCCACATGGCTTGAGCCCTGAACAGAAAAGGTGATCACATGCTTCAATGTTGGTGGAGAAGAAGGGGCTTGCTAGGCTTTTTATAACCTGTTCAGTCCCACCTCTTGCCCTTTCCTCAGCCCTTCTCTTCTTCTTGTTTTTTAAAAGGCTTCTTTGGTTTGCGTTAAAACAACTTCAACACACGCAATGTTCTGATTGCACCACAAACGCAGTAGTCATCCTTACCTTTCACAGAGGCCCTGAGTTTTATAAATATGAGCATGATAGTGTAGAATAATCATATCTAAGGACCAGTGGTGGGTTTCAAAAAATTTTGGAACCTCTTCTGTAGGTGTGGCCTGCTTTCCGGGTCCACTGGTAGAACCTCTTCTAACCGGTTCGGTAGATTTGACGAACCGGTTCTACCAAATAGGTGCGAACTGGTAGGAACCCACCTCTGAAAGGAATCCTTGCTTCAACTACAGAGGGTTTGTCTGTGTTTGGGAGCTGGGTCAGAAAAGGTTTTGCTCTTGCCTTCTGCCTAGGAGTGAGCGGAGGGACTGTCGTGAGGATATCTAGAAGGTTTCCCACTCTTACGCCAGTATATGTTAACCACTAGTCTCTTTCCACTGATAATCCAGGCAATATTTTGCCAAATTTCAGAAACTAAGCGCAGCAACTGGAGAACGGCAATGAATGATTAACTGTTTAAAGTCAGTTAGTTCCTTTGGGGAAGTTCTACAGGCTGGTGCTTTTCTTAGCTTAAGAACAGGAAGAAAAGCGGATCAACCCTTTTGAGATATATTTCCTGTTCCTCACATCATTAGCAAAGGATTTAGGGGCAATCTTATCTAGAAAAGCCCTGCTTTGATCCCGACAACGTCTGAACTTTTCCAATTCAACTCACTTTGGATTCAACTGAATCTGATACATGCTTCTAGGAGAAGCAGCAGGGACATCCATTGGAAAGGCACCTGCATGATCAATGTCTCTTTTTCTTTATATGTGCCACATGCACAAGGGATGCAAAAAAAAAGGGGGGGGGTTCAATTGGAAATGTTCAGCTGTCATCTTGACTTTTTTCAAGCCCCCCCCCCAGAATAAACCCACGAGGGGGAAAACAAATGCTTAACATTTAGACAGGTTTTGGCAAAGATTGATTCCTTCTCTAGAAGAGGAGATTATTATATCAAAGCGTTCAAATCTCAAGAGGGAATACTCATTTTAACTTTAATTCTTTTCTTCCTATATACTGCTTCCAAAGTTTTTGGGTTCTTCACTGGAGCTGCTGAGCAACCAGCCACAGGCAAACCGTTCTTGTCATGAGCAGATCAGAACGAGGATCTGGAAGAATCATCAGAAAAAATAATCTTTGCTAGCAATTGTAATTTAGCAACCTACCTTATTGTTGGCCGAGTTTGCATCCGCTCTCCACTGAGGGATTATAATTTCATGGGGCATCTGGGGACTGACTGTATTTCTCACTGCTGGAGAAACATAAGGAATTGCTCAAAGATCTTTTATGAACTTGTAAAAGTCACCAGAGGGGGGAAAACCCCCATAATTCATAACCCATTAAGACAGCAACAACTTTTATCACACTGGATATTTCTTACTTATCTTCAGCAGCATCCTTTATTTTTAAAAGAGACTCATCTAGTATTTTCCAAATATTCTGTCTTTAATTTAACGATATCGTTTTATTATTGGGATATGCCCTGCACCAGAAATTATCTCACCGTATATTGCATACTTAAAAATGTTGGAAAGAGAAAATAAACAGTGTTAGAATCTCAGAACAGAACAGAATAACAGAGTTGGAAGGGACCTTGGAGATCTTCCAGTCCAACCCCAGCTTAGGCAGGAAACCCTATACTATTTCAGACAAATGGTTGTTTTCTTAAAAGTTTGCACTGTTGAAGCATCCACAATTTCTGGAGGCAAGTCATTCCACTGATTAATTGTTCTAACTGTTGGGAAATTTCTCCTTGGTTTTAGGTTGCTTCTCTCGATTAGTTTCCATCCTTCTTGTTCTGCCTTCGAGTGATTTGGAGAATAGGTTGATCACGTCTTCTTTATGGCATCCCCTTTGATATTGGAACACTACTATCATGGTGACTGGCCCCAAGGGGGCTTTTTTCAAAAGACAACTGAAAATTCTTGGTTTTTTTCTTTGAAAACTTTTTGCTTCTCATCCAGGAACCTTCTTCAGTTCTTGGTTGGTTCAGCTCTTGGAAGCTACGAATGAGAAGTGAAACTTTTTCAAAGAAAAAGGAAGAAATTTAAGTTGCCTTTTGTAAAAGCATATTTGGGACAACCGTGACCTGGATGATGGACAATCTCCATAAACAATCATAGTGGCCTGATTTAGGAGCAGAACTAAATTTGTTCGCTTGATTTTCTTCGGCTGCTCCTTCTGGACTTATAACACTAAAACTTTCTGATACTGAGGTTAAACTGGCAAAGATCTCTGACCTATTTGTGGCTTAATACCCTGCCATTTGTGCTAGGTAGCTCTGCCACTGTGATCCTGTTTTCCTTCAAAGTCACTGGGTTCTGTCCTCCTATTCTTTTAAACTTTATGGCTTTTTGATTTTTGTGGTTTTATTTAGGTTAGTTTTCTCTATACCCTTGGAGGCATCTGATTTATGTTTTGGGATGATCCCACCATCCTGATGACCAAGATCCAATGGCTCATAGGTTAAATAGATGCTAGTAGTCTTTAGGTATATTCCATTCCTTCCAATCTCAGCTTATCTGTTACGCTTCAGCTTTATAAGGTCCCTCTCAAAATGCACAAGGCCATTTTCTCCTCTTGGAAAAGTAGGTTTCACCATTTATCTCTTCTCATTCTTTATTCATCTTTCCCATAACATGCCCCTTTAGAATATAGAACATACAGCATAGAACATACAGCATAGAATCATAGGGCTGGCAGGCATCTCGGAGATCATCTATTCCAACCTTGGACCTTACAAAAAAGGCAAGAAAAACGAAATGCACAGGTACAGTATAGGTGGTACCTTGCTCAATAGTAGTAACTGTGAGATGGATTTTGGAGTCCTACTGGACAACCATTTAAATATGAGCCAGCAATGTGCAGCAGCTGCCAAAAGAACCAACACCGTTCTAGTGCATAAACAGAAGGATAGAATCAAGATCACGTGAAGTGTTAACACCACTTTATAATGCCTTGGTAAGGCCATACTTGGAATACTGCATCCAGTTTTGGTCGCCGTGATGTAAAAAAGATGATGAGACACTAGAAAAAGTGCAGGGAAGACCAACAAAGATGATTAGGGGACTGGAGGCTAAAACATATGAAGAATGGTTGCTGGAACTGGGTATGTCTAGTCTGATGAAAAGAAGGACCAGGAGAGACATGATAGCAGTGTTCCAATATCTCAGGGGTTGCCACAAAGAAGAGGGAGTCAAGCTATTCTCCAAAGCACCTGAGGGCAGGACAAGAAGCAATGGGTGGAAACTAATCAAGGAAAGAAGCAACTTAGAATTAAAGAGAAATTTCCTGATAGTTAGAATAATTAATCAGTGGAACAACTTGTCTCCAAAAATTGTGAATGCTCCAACACTGGAAGTTTTTAAGAAGATCTTGGATAACCATTTGTTTGAAGTGGTGTAGTGTTTCCTGCCTAAGCAGAAGGTTGGACTAGAAGACCACCAGGGTCCCTTCCAACTCTTTATTCTACCCTACCCTACCCTACCCTACCCTAGCCCTTGCTCAAGATAGGAGACATATACCATCCCAATCAAATGGTTGTTCAGTCTATTCTTGGAAATCTCTAGTGATGAAGTACCCACAACTTTGGGAGGCAAACTATTCCATTAATTAATTGTTCTCATTGTCAGAAAATTTCTCCTTACTTCTAGATTGGTTCTCTCTTTAACAAGCTTCTACCCGTTACTTCCTGTCCTGCCCTCAAGATGCTTCAGAGAAAAAAGTCAATCTCCTCTTCTCTGGGACAGCCCCTCAGGTATTGAAAGACAGTTATCATGTCTCTCTTAATTCTTCTCCTTAAAAGGCCAGGCATACCTAGTTCCCTCAACTATCGATAATACCTGTACTTGTTTCCTCTGTCTTTAAAACACGGCCTGATCTCTAGGAAAAAGAGAACATTGGTCACCAGTGGGTTTCTTTTCCCCATCGGAAAGAGGAATTGTTCTTTTTGAAGTTATGTGCAACGCTATTTATAATTATCACTATTTCCAAATTGTTCAAAAGTGTTTCACAACAAGAGAACAGGGAAGCTGCTGCTCAGATATGTGCTCATTATTACCTACACCATAAACAACTATTGGGGGAGAAAGGATGCCATCGGTGTGTCAGTCAAGATCTAGGACCCATTTTTAAAAGGGCTGTCCCAAAGTACAGCCTTTATTTTGTCTCTGTTTTGTTGATGACAGTTGAGAGCAGGGGAACGTAGTAAGCATTATCCTACATAAACCAGAGTTCCCCATCCTTTCCGGATTTGTGAACCAGTGGCAGAGGGAATGGTTCCATTCAAACAGTTGTCAAGCGCATGCACAGCTCTATTTGTGCACCCATCAAACAGGCAAATGGAGTGCATGTGCACATGCCCACTCGCGCAAGTGGGAATCCATGCATGTGCACACACTCACCTGCCACTTCTGCGGCCCGGTTCCAAACTGCTCACGGCCCAGCAATGGGCCGTGGCCCAGGGGTTGGGGATCCCTGACATAGAGCAAAAGCACTTTAGTCATCATTGGTTCAGTTTGGGGATAGTAACAGATTCAGGCAGGAGGGGAAACAATGTCTAGGCTTAAGAGTCTTATTATTAAAATGTTCAGAAAAGAAAGTTATTTATTTCACTGGAGTAAATACAAGAATGCTGACATGAGTTTTTTGATGAAGCAAATATGTTCCCCCATATATTTTATTCTTGATCCTATTTTTTTTTTAATTTAAGCCCTATTTTCTTATTTTTACTTCTCTACAGCTCTAGGTGTTACTACTTTTATCCTCTATATTAAACTGACAATGATATAATATCTATCGTAAGCTTCTATAACTTTTACTGCATTTTGTCTTGCTTAATTGTTGTGCATAAACTCATTGGAACCATACTAGCTCAAGAAATTCCTTTCTGACTTTCAACCCTTTCCTATTTTTTTGTCAAGTGATGGTCTGAGGTTCTCATGTTTTCTGCTGCCCTGATTGGTGGGTTCCTCTGCTGCTTTATTCCTCCTGTCCATGGCTGGAAAACTTTCAGGACATTTGGTTTATATCATTTGTAGGATCCCTTCCTTCCTCCACCCTCATCCCCTCCTCCCAAATTGATCCCCTTAAATATTTGGCACGTTCTTATCTGGTGGGCCCCATGGATGGACATGTTGGAGAAGAAACACCTTTGTATGGATAATTGTTCTTGTTGTTTAGGCTAAAGGAGGAAGTGGCAGAACTCTTCTCCATTTGATTTGGCTGAAGATTTCTCAAGGGAGGAGAGGGAATATGTTTTTTTAAAAATGACCATGGAGAGCAATGACCAGAGTGAAGTAACAGGCAAGCTGCTGTCTCCTCTTCCCCAATCAAGGAGGAAACCAACCCACCTACTATATGAATTATTCACTTTATTCATTTTTGGAGCATATTTTTCAAAGAACATCATGAGTACCATTGGCATTTTAAGACCCTGTGTTGGTTCTTTAAAGAGTACTCATACCTTTCCAATTAACCTAAAATTAAAAACTTCTACACTTAGTCCAACTAGAGGCTGTGACTCTTAATTATAACTGCTGTTAAGTTGTCCCACAGGGTTCTGCTGACACCAGGTTGTGGGTGTTGTTTTGGAAAAAAAAATCAGCAATTCCATTTCTCCTGGGCATACCTGTTGAACATCTTTTCGCAAACAAATGCACTGCTTCTGAATTAAACCTTCTTGGAAGCAGAACAATTACAGCAGTAATAAAAGCAGAACGGGGAGATGAGGAATAACAATTCTGCTCTCCTGTTCAATCTGCTTTAGACCTGTTACCTATGCACAAATTCTTATGCAGTTATGACAACTAAACACACACCTCATATTTCCTCTTCCCATAAATGTTTACATAGCATTCTGGTTCCATTCCCTAGAACAAGAGCATTTTATTTCCCACTAAATACCCTTTAAAAAATAATAATAATAATGGCACCATTTAAAGAAAATATAAAGATTATTTTCCAATGCTGAGGATATTTACACTCATGGTTAAGGTGCTCTAGTTGAATGGATCGGATGCCACTCAATTAGCAGCTTTAATTACAATATTAGCCTTGCAGAGAGATGCAAACATTTACCTGTCCATCCCGAAGCCTCAGCTGCAAACTCTCTTAGACAAAGCAAAGTGATGCCAATGCAATAAGCCAAGCCCCCTTCTGCCAACATGGGCATCGTTTTCCCAATGGTCTGGGAAGAAGATCGTCCGAGAGATGAAGACTGACAGCTCCGCCACTCTGTGCCTCCGCGCTTGCAAGGACATTGGGCAGAAGCCCCTTGAATTCGTGCGCCTATTCAAGGCCATTCTTAAAGCCCGCCCACGGAAGCCATCCTTCCGCCCATTGGTTAGGGATTCTACCGGTATCAATGCTACGAAGCCATCACAAAAGATGCAAGCGAGAAAAACGATCCTTCTTCCCCGCTTCTTCTTGCCTCCCGTTTTAAAACTGATCAGAACCTGCAGTGAGTATTAATTACTCCAAGCCTCCAAGCGCGATAGATTTAGGCGTGCAATCTTTTACTTCCCGTCAGGTTTGCTTTGAAAGAGCCCCCTCTGGATTCTAAAATCCGTGACGATGGCTCCCCCCCCCGCCTGTCCTTATTTTAAGGTTTAACGTGCAAATCGAGCCGACAGCAGCGGATCAGCTCCAACCTTGGAAATAAAGCGCCGCGCGCGCCTCCACGAAGGGAACCGCATTGCGAGTCTACATGCGCAGTAAAACGGGATTGGCTCTTTCGGTGCGCCCTCTGGTGGCGAGTCTAGATCTTGCTGGCTTCCAGAAGCCGGTGCTGGAGGCGGAATGATACCCACAGCATTATTTCTCTCCATATTCCTTTTCATGGATGTCAGTGGTGTGGGGAACCCAACATTTTGGCATGAAAGCACCACAGTCCAAATCAATGTTTCTCAACTTCAGCAACTCTAAGATGTGTGGACTTCAAGTCCCAGAATTCTCCAGCACTGAGGTTAAATGAAGGTTAAGGTGGTTTAAAAATGGTCTAAACAAGGGACCACAACCTCCCCTCCATGGACTAGCATTAGTCTGTGGGATGTCAGCAACCAGTCCACCCAAACAAGGAAAGCCTCATCCACAGGATGCAGGCAGGATGTGAAACCACACCCTCTCTGGTTCGCAGAAAAAGCTCTCTCCATGGAACCATAAGAGCCGAGGTGGCGCAGTGGTTAGGGTGCAGTACTGCAGCCACTTCAGCTGACTGCTAGTTCTGCAGCTCGGCGGTTCAAATCTCACCGGCTCAAGGTTGACTCAGCCTTCCATCCTTCCGAGGTGGGTAAAATGAGGACCCAGATTGTGGGGGCAATATGCCGACTCTGTAAACCTCTTAGAGAGGTCTGAAAGCCCTATGAAGCGGTATATAAGTCTAACTGCTATTGCTAAGTCTAACTGCTAACCATACCCAAAAGGTTGGGATCCACTGGTTTAAACCTATAGTCATGCATTTGATTTCCTTTTTATGAGTGACCAAATTCCCACCATCTAAAAGACATATCTAAAAGTCAAGACTGGTGCCAGCAGCATACACGGTGGCAGCCAAAATTGACAAGAAGGCAGAAAGAATGACTTTAGCATATGTTAAAAAAAAAAAAGTCAGCCTTTACAACACAATACTCCATCATTTTAGCACTGTTAATCCCGTCACCCTCAGCAGACACTGTTTTTCTTGAAAAAGGCCTTGTGATAGTGCCTAGTCCAGTGCTCTTCAGAAAGCTGTTACAAATTGGGAAAGCAAAGCAAGTTCTGGCAGCTTTGGTTGCTTGTTTACATACGAAATCCACTGACCACTGGAGTTAGACCCAGTAAATCAAGAGTAAGAAATGGTGAATTCATTTGAAGGATTCAATTTTCATTGTGAACATCAGGATCTTTCTCAGTGTCCTGAAATTATTATTTTGTGAATGATCAGTGTCGTATTTCTGGCATTTGCCATTGTGGTCTGTAGCCCACAAAAGCTATACAGTACTATAATAAATCTTTTAGGTTTCATAAAACAAGTCCTGTAAGAAGCTGGTGGTTTTAATGGAAAATATTATCCAGAAGATAATGAGTCAAATTTTATGTCTCCAAGAATTGCATCATGAATCAAAGATATTGCAAACAATCTTCTTAACTAGGCAAATTGCAGCTATAGTTTGCTGTATTTTCCATTACTCCATCTTCTGGGTTGAGCAGATGGTCCTAGACAATTTTCTTTCATATTTAATGATGGCTCCATGCATCAAGCAAGCCATCTGCAAAGGAAGACATTGTCTCATATATTGTTAAGTAATTTTTCTAGTTTGTTGTTTGGCAAGAGAAAAACAGCGCTACCATAGTTTGCAATCTGTTGAAAAAAGTTGGTGTGGTTCTAAGATAGATAGAAACAGGCCCTTGGAGTATTGCCCCACCTGAAAACCATCATGTATCCAGTGTTAGATCCCTTGCAATTTGCCTATTGAGCAAATATATCGGTAGATGGTTCTGTTAATATGGCGCTGCACTACATCTTACATCTTGAATCTCCAAGGACCTATGCAAGATCCTTTTTGTAGACTTCAGCTAAGCATGCAATACCATATTTCCAGATATTCTTCTCACTAAACTGATTCAACTAGCTGTGCCTGACCACACTTGTAAGTAGATCATAAGCTTAGGAAGAAGGAGGTGAAGCCAAACAAAATCACATCAGATACCTGTACAATTAGCAGGTATCCCAGAGCTGTGTGTTCTCTCCACTACTCTTTTCTATCTATACTAATGATTGCATCTCAAACTTAAAGTACTGACGTTTGCATATGACACAATGTGATTGGTCTCATTTGAGATGACAAATCTGCATACAGACGGCAAATTGATCAACTGGTGTGGTGTAGCTGGAACAATCTTGAACTGAACACACTCAAAACTGTAGAAATAATACCCTCTCTTACAATACTAGGCAACACGGTATCAACAGTAGAGACCTTCAAGTTTGTAGGTACTATAATATCTCAAGACTTAAAATGGACACCTAACATCAAAAATGTCATCAAAAAAGCACAGCAAAGAATATTCTTTCTGAACCAATTCAGAAAACTCAGAAAGCTGCTAATACAGCTACAAATTATTGACTCTGTTATTTTCACCTCTATAACTGTCTGGTTTGGCACAGCAGCTAAACAAGACAGATACAGACTTCAACGGATAGTTAGGACTGCAGAAAAAACAATTGCAACCAGCCTGCCTTCCATTGAGGATCTGTATACCGCACAAGCTAGAAAGAGGGATGTGAAAATATCAGCCAACACATCCCAGTCGTGAACTGTTTCAACTTCCCTTAAGACAATGTTATGGAGCATTGCATGCCAAACAACTAGATTCAAGGACACCCCCCCCCCAATCCATACCATCACTTTCCTAAACAACTAATTCCCACAACACTGTCTTAAGCCCTGGAATGTCAAACTACCTAGTAGGGCTGCATTACTATTATCCTTCTCATCTTTCCTACAACCTATTTCCTTAGCTTCTTATGACTATAACTTTGTTGTTTGTATCTTATGATTTATGTGGATTGTTTTTATTTAGTATCCTATTATGATTTATGTTGATTGCTTATTTAGTATCCTATGACTATCACTGAGTGCTATCTATATCTTATGATTTACAATGATTGTATTTTATGATTATGATCATGATTGATCAATTGTTGCTTGTATGTACACTGAAAGATTATGCACCAGAGATAAATTCCGTGTGTTAAATCAATTTGGCCAATAAAGAATTCTATTCGATTAACTTGGAATCTGCCAAGTATGTTAGCTTAAAATACTCCCCTCCCCTATTATTGTAAGCCGCCCTGAGTCCCCTCAGGGAAAAGGGCGGCCTATAAATGTTTAATAAAACCTAAAAAAAAAAAAAAAACCTAAAAGTTTCAGAATACCGAACAAGCATAGCCAAAATATTGAAGAAAGATTAGTCTAAGCAGTAGCAGCTGTTGTAGGGCAGATAAAATCTTTGAATTGAGTTCAGGTTGTTGACTTATGAATAAGACACAGTAAGATTTTGAAGAGGCAAATTAGAAAAAAAGTTTTTGCACTCTGCAAACCTCCCTAAAACGGCCCATTTTTTGCAAAAATGGGCCCATTCCCCCCCCCAAAAGGCATGAATAGCCTTTAGGGGGCTTGCAGAGTGCTCTGGGGGGAGGGCAAAAACAAGCAAAAACGGCCCATTTTTTGGCAAAAAAATTGCATGCATAGCCTTTAGGTGGCTTATAGAGTACTCCTGGGGGCTGAGGGGGCAAAACAGAACAAAAAACCGGCTGTTTTTCACTCATTTCTGCCTTCCCCAACCCCCAGCTCTCTGAAAGCCTTCTACAGGCTCTGCCATTTTGGTGAAGGGGTGGGGTTTCGGGAGGCAAAAAATGCCGTATTTAGTGTATAAGATGCACCCAGATTTTCAGCCTCTTTTTTGAGGGAAAAAGGTGTGCCTTATACTCTGAAAAATACGGGTATGTTTTTTTTGGTGGCTGGTGCACCAATACCATACCTAGATATTTTTCTTTTCCAATTTCCTGTTTCTTGATGGGTACCCATCCAATTTAAACAGATCTGATGCTAGTTAGCATTTCAAGATCAGTCTGGTCAGGTAAGTACAAGATTATGGATGCAAATGGGCTGGAAGTTCAGAAAATCAATGAGTATAAATTTATTTCAAGATGGAGAGCAGTTGGACTAATAGAAAGCAATCAATAATCACCCTCTCATTCACAGCAGACTACATACCTGCAGGTAAAATTAACCTGGATGCATAAATTAGTCCCACAATTACGCATGAGGACAATTAAAGTTGCATTCTGATTTTGAAATCATAGAAAATTACTGTGCATATAAAGCACATCGGTGCCAATTACTATTCTGGATGAAATGCACAGCTGAATGGGACTGAGGGGCTAATTACTACCCCACAGGCAAGATAGTAACAGACCAGAGGTGGTTGCTCCTCGATTGAGCAAACTGATAGTAGCGGCAGCAGGAGGATCCACCCACATGCCCGGAGCTTCAGAAGAGTCGCAAACACATCTGAACCGATAGTAAAGAAATTGGCAACACACCACTGTAACAGACATACTTACAAAGCACTATGAAGAGACCAATTTAAAGACCTTCATGAAGTGATGAGAGTTATGAATTGGTGCAATACCTTTTGAGAATTGTAATGCTTTTGAATTCAACTTCGCATGCTTTTTTAAAATGTTACTATCACTTTTTCAAACTGGGCACTTTCGTGAGGAGAAAATGCATCATGGTAGGTTTAATACTTTTCAGAATTCTTTGAAGATTAGAATCCTTTCCTTGGACCAAAAGATAATCCACCTCTGCTTTTGAGATCACAACCATGTACTCTGGTTCATTCCTATCTCACCTTAATCTTTGTTACTGTTTTAAGATTTGTAAGAAGTGCAGAACCTTCAGGCAAACCTACCTGTGGACATATAACCTTGATGTCATACAGCTTTCTACATTTCTGATCCAGGTAAACCATTCTGAATGTGTCTCAGATTATAGTTTTAATGGTGGCAAAAGTCCTTGATGGAAGGAATTCCCCTTAATTCACTTTGTCTTATTTCATCAAAACAACATGAGAATCATATATGCATACATACAATGCTATATATCTTCCATACAGAATTAATGCCCTCTTCCTCTTTTCTGTGAATGCCTGTATAAAACAAAACTTATTCTAAAGGGGAATTGCATTACAATTTTGTTTGTGCCTAATCATTTCATATCATATATCATATAGGCATATCATTTTAAAAACCGAGTTCCCAAATGTTTTTATTTTTAGAATCAGCTACCTGAATATTTGTTTGCTTACTTTTTTGTACATATGAAAGAAAATGTGCAAACTTTTCCACTTATTCTATACAAAAAGCTGGGGTTTTTATTTTAATAAGCAGATTTTACTTTGAGGTTTATTCCTGATCTGACAAAACCACTGGTCTCCACGATAGAGTGTCTCCATGAGGTTAGTCTGTTACTTTCTGATTTCAAAAGTCAGCAATTCATGTTCATGTTGCACAGTTTACCATTGTCAGATAAAAAGCTACATAAAAAAATTATAAATTCATATCTTGATTTTTCTTTCTCCTAAAACAGCACTAAACTGGGCAAGCAAAAAGTTATTAAAATATACAGTACGCTACAGCTGATGACCTTTTTTATAATGGTATTTTTATTACTAGAAATTTTTAATCTGAAGTTTGTCTTTTCCCTTTTTTGTTATCACATAATTATTTCATCTCTTCTTTCATTGTCTGGAAAATGTAATTTTTTTAAAAATGAAATGTGACTCATTTGAGCCAGAATAGCGGGGTTAACTTTTATATTTGAGAATAATGACGCTGAATTGCAAGATAATCTTTTCTGTATGCTGTCTTTCTGGGATTTATAATCTAACAAATTTAGAGGATTGTAGATTGGGAAGGATTGGTTTACAGGGATTCTATTATTCTTAAGATGTTCAGGGTCTGGCTAGGCATCTGCTCACCTTTTTTTCGGTTATGCTGCTCAGTTTATTTTGTTGTATTCACATATTGTTAAGGAAACAAAAAACAACAGTTGTACACACTTGCTAGATGGGATTGCACAGACTTTTTTTCCTGGACCATAGCACATTTGCTCACAAGAATTCTTGAAGACCAACCTTCCCCAAGAAGCATATTTGAAGTATATGTTCAGAATATATCAGGTATTCTAAAAGACATCAGTATTATACTGTATATTAGTGCTGATGCAAAGTACTATGATTGTTAGCAAAAATTACCGATCAGGTATAGAATTTCCTTTTCATTCTTAATTTTTTTTTTATCCAATAAAGGGTATTATCTCTTAATACATATGATAATTCACAAGTTAAATGAAATGTCATGAAAAGGACTAACATTTTCAATCAACTTACAATAGTTATAGCACACTCTTTGTATGATTATCCTTAAAATAAATCCCTCCAAGCAATATTAAAATTGGTAACCACATTTGACCTTATTATGTACATACAAGCAAAGGTCATAATTCATTGTTTGTCACAATATAGAGAGGTAACAACATATGGTTCATGTGATTTTATTTTAACATAACAAAAAAAAAACATCTATACTATCAGCCCCTTTCCCCAAAACAGAAATTGGTTTGTAACATGAACAAATAGCTTAGTAATGTTTCATCTTCTTTACAACTACTTTTGAAGCACTACATTTTAAAATTTACTGTTTGTAATATTGTTTTTACTTATATTCTGGTATAGAATCATAACCTGCTTGTATACAACTGACAGCTAGATTGATTCTTACTTATTCTTAGAATTATATAACTTTTCCATTTATATGGATGTTAAAAAACTAATTGTTCTTGCAGAGGAATAAGTTAAACCATAAGAGGGGCTGCAGACCAGATAATTATATAGCAATTTCAGCATAAATATAGATTAGATTCTGGAACAACTAACTGTAGTTGCTTTTATAAAAATAACTACTTTCACCACAGGCCAGATTTTTAAAATCTGACAACTCTGAATTATGTATAACAAAGTATGTGCACACCATAGGTACAACAGAGAAATAAATACATTTTTTATCTTGATAAAAATTAAAATCTCACCATGTCACCAAGGAACAGAGACTGAAATAGGAAAATGATGTTTCCCATCATAAATAGTATGATTCTATTTAAATTAAGGTCTGTATTTGCTCAACAGCAGATTTTTAAAAATGTGGTAAATTGCACACAATTATGTTGCTTCTAGCATTGCATGACACAAGGTATATAGGCCAATGCCCTGATTTCATTAATTATCAAACTTCTTCAGTGCATTTTTGAATGCAAAATGTTGACAAATCAAGTTTAGCTAAATGTAGAATCAAGGTACACTATTCACATGGTCTCTGGAAACATTACCCATAACATTCAGCTAAAAGGCACGAGGTAACTAAATGAAAAAGTTTTCACCATCTTAAAGTCTGCCTTGATCAGCAGAGTATGCAAAATTAATATAAAAAGATACAGTACCTGTGATGATACATTGGTTCAGGAACTCTCCCATGTGTCATAAAAACTTCGGAACAATCTAGATTTACTATGCCTTCTAGATAACACTCACTAAAATAGTGTTACATGAGGAACATGTTTTATTTCATGTTTTAAAAAGTATGCTAGATTTGATCTGAAAAATTACAAATCTCTCAACACCTTTCCTTCTTCCTCATCATCACTATCAGTCACATTGACTTGCTGTACACTAGAAGGGGTGGAAGGGGTGGCTGTAAAAACATTTTCAAGTGCCCCAATGTCCAACTGTGGCATAGGGTTTAAATATTCCTCTTCAGTCTGACTATGGCTGCTGTAATAGGATGTCCCTTCCAAGCTCTCACAGCTGCGGGAGTCTTCACTATGCGTGTGTTCATCAGAATATTCTCTAAAAGGGTAGTCTCTGTTCAGGGCAGAAAACATGGCCTCGTGCTTTTGATACTGGTCTTCATAAAAGCCAAGGCATTCAGGCATGGAGCTGGGGAAATTCCCATAGCCAAAAGGAGGCCGGCTATATGGACATGTGCTGCATCAAAACAAAGGAAAAACAGGTTAGTTTGATTGCTTTGCCATAGGAATGATATATTACTACTAACACATACAAGTAGTTCTTAATTTACAACCATTTGTTTACTGACTGTTCAACATTACAATGGCACTGGGGGGAAAAAGAGACCTTTTTTTTTTTCACACTTACGACACTGCAGCATCCCCCAGGATCATGTGATCAAAATTCAGGCACTTGGCATGTATTCAGGACAGCTGTACTGTCTTGAGGTCATGTGATCACCATTTGTAACCTTCCCAGCTGGTTTCCAACAAGCAAAGTCAATGGGGAAAGCCAGATTTGCTTAATAGGCACATGATTCATTTAACAGCTGCAGTGATTCGCTTAACTGTGGCAAAAAAAA
Organism: Thamnophis sirtalis; assembly: GCF_051295495.1. Classification (NCBI taxonomy): domain Eukaryota; kingdom Metazoa; phylum Chordata; class Lepidosauria; order Squamata; family Natricidae; genus Thamnophis; species Thamnophis sirtalis. The sequence goes on along the minus strand of NW_028261383.1, from coordinate 84,740,663 downwards.
TTGTCTTAAATTAGGTCCAAACTCATTTAATAATTGCCTTGCTTAGCAATAGAAATTTTGGACTCAACTGAAGTCAGGTCAACAGACCACAATTGATCCCAAAATTTATGTTGCTAAGTGAGAAATTTGTTAAGTAAGTTTTGCCCCAGTTTATGACTTTTCTTGCCAGATTTGTTAAGTGAATCATTGCAGTTCTTAAATTGGTCACACGGTTATTAAGTGAATCTGGCCTCCCCATTGACTTTGCTTGTCAGAAGGTCGCAAAAGGTCACAAAAGGGGATCACATGATTCTGGGACACTGCAACTATCATAAAATGTGAGTTTGTTGTCAAGCATCCAAATATAAATCACACGACCATGGGCAATGGTGGATTCAAATAAATTAACAATCAGTTCTCTGCCCTAATGATTTCTTCCAACAACCAGTTCACCAAACCGCTCAGAAAGTAAACAACTGGTTCTCCTGAAGTGGGGCAAACTGCCTGAATTCCACCACTGACCATTGGGATGCAGCAATGGTCATAAGTGTAAAAAATGGACATGTCACTTTTTTCAATGCCGCTGTAACTTTGAACAGTCACTAAATGAACTGTTGTAAGTCGAGGTCTACCTGTACGTGCATAGCAGAACTTTATTTAAGCCTTTAGTTAAACTAATAGGAAGGTACATTCTCTTTCAGGCTAAAAACTGTATTTGACTTTTCAATTGAAAGCCAAGTGACTAAAGATATTGTCTGCAGTAGGATAAAAAGTTCATTTAACTTTAATTCTATTAATATTTAATTTGTATGTTTAATTAAGAGTATTAGAGTTATTCCTCACATATTTAATATTTTTTCTGGTCACATTTAAAATCAGTTCTGTAACAACTTTTGGAGGAGGTCTATAGCCGCATCTAAGGTTTTTGCTACAAGGTCTATAGATGCAAAAAGTAGAATATTGTCTAGTAGTCCTACAGTATAGTATTCAATCCAGATGTAGGACAATTCAGTCACTTACCCCCAACTTTTAATAAAAGCTGATTTAATTAATGAATATATAGTATAGCATTCATCCCAAAATAACAAGATGGTTTAACGTGACATAAAATAAACAAAACCAATAAACACTCCAGCAACATCCTCAATTTAGATAGAAACGGTTAATAAAAATTAAAAGGCAATTAAAAAATTCTGTGCTGATGAGAAATGCCACAAAGTCTGTTTTACTGTTTATGCGAATATTAACAAGTATGTATTTCTATTCCCCTTCAACTAAAGCTCCTGATAATTTACAATACAATACAATAGCAGAGTTGGAAGGGACCTTGGAGGTCTTCTAGTCCAACCCCCTGCCTAGGCAGGAAACCCTATACCGTTTCAGACAGATGGCTATCCAACATCTTCTTAAAGACTTCCAATGTTGGGGCATTCACAACTTCTGGAGGCAAGCTGTTCCACTGATTAATTGTTCTAACTGTCAGGAAATTTCTCCTCGGTTCTAAGTTGCTTCTCTCCTTGATTAGTTTCCACCCATTGCTTCTTGTTCTGCCCCCAGGTGCCTTGGAGAATAGTTTGACTCCCTCTTCTTTGTGGCAACCCCTGAGATATTGGAACACTGGTATCATGTCTCCCCTAGTTCTTCTTTCTCTTAAACTAGACATATTCAGTTCCTGCAACCATTTAGATGGCTGGATGAACTGAATAATGTGAAAATTGTTTCAAAACTAAAATAGCACTTCAATTTGAAGCATTTTGAACATCCACCCACCCACCCCTCTCTCTCTCACACACACAGAAATACAAGATTTAAATGGGTACAAGAAACATGTAAATAGAGATATCAGAAGCAAATTAAATAGGTGAGGCATTGTGATGATTACATTTAGCAATTTACAGAAAAGTTGCTGTTTATCAAATAATTTCCTGGCATTAAGAGAAGTCATGTAGTTCTGGATCTTTATGATTAACAATAAGATAACCACTGTCTTGAATTCTGCATTTCATTTCCCTCCAATTGGTCTATATTGTAACAACGTAACTCCATCTCTGAAATCAGTTCAAAATATTTTAATAATAATTTAATAATTTTTTATAATGGCTTTTACAATAAGCCCTGGTGGCACAGTGTATTGTGCCACAGTGTACAGAACTCAGTATTGCAGGCTAATTCTGCCCACAGCTGAGAAATTGATCCTGATGGAGCTCAATATTATCTCAGCTTTCTATCCTTCCAAGGTTGGTAAAATGCGGACCCAGATAGTTGGGGGCAATATGATGTAAACTGCTCAAAGTGCTGTAAAGTACTGTGGAGCAGCATATACTGTAAGACTAAGCATATTTATCTTCACTGGCAGTTATTTTTGCCTTGTGGCTCATGTCTTATATTGCAAAACCCTGAATACTAATAAGACAGGTGATAGATCAATAAACAAAAGCACTCTTATACCAAGCCATACAAGCTAAACAAACTTGTTTTTAAAAATCCGCCTTTGCATTTAATATAAATGCAAGTTTTTTCTTAACAAATTAACAATATCTGAACAGGCTTTATAGGCTTGGCAGGGGCATACTGATTAGATTGGATGGGATATCAGAGGTGATAGTTAGACTGGGGAATAAAAAAAAATCCTAGATGGTTAAGTTAGTAAAGTCACCAGGATTCAAACTTGTCTTGTAATAAATTTTACTTAATGTTTCTTCTGGCCTGTCCTATCCCAATTTATAGTAACTGCTGAGATTGTGAATGCTATACACAATATGCACTACAGCAGCTCCAAAGTGAAATTAACAGGTCATTGATCATTTTCAAGAATAAGAGCATAGCTAGATAGCTAAAATTAGAGTACTCTGCTCTTTTCTCAATTTATAAATAAATACTTTCCTTATCACACTGTTTAGTGGACCCTTGTGGAAGGTTTAAAAAATAGTAGTAGTTCAGCAAGGAAACATTGACTTAAGGGGAGATTCACGTAAATCTAAAGTATATTTTATTCTGTTTAGCATGTTGTATAAATTCAGACATTATATTTAAAACATGCTTTATGGTTTACTGTCTTGTGCAAACCACAACATCTTATTAAACAATCTGTGGTATATTTACCATATGCTTAGGGTGACTTCAACACAGAAGTGATTATACAAGAGATCTAAAAAGTCAGCCAGCTTAGTGTCATGTTGAAGAGTTAGCCTAGAACCCAGGAGATTGTGAATTATAGGCCTCCCTTAGGCATGAAAGTTAGTTGGGTGACTTTGGGCCAGTCACTCTTTCTCAGCCCAACCCACCTAAGAATATTGTTGTGGGAGGCAGGAGTATTAGATATGTTTGTCACCTTGATCGATTGATATGTATCAGATACCACCACCATCATCCAGTCTTCTCTTGAAGGAAGACAGTGACTTCAGGTCAAATATATATACATGCCCAGATTGTAATGGGTTTATACCTAATTTAAGAAAAATCAAGGCTGCCAATCAGAAACTGAACCATTGGAGTTTGAGGTCTCTAATCAAAAAATGTTTGGTACAGCCCAAACATTCAGATTGTTTCTTGGAAAGATGTTTTAATAATTAGATGAGTATGATGGTTATGACTTGTTTTTTCTATTTGGAAGGTCTTGTTTCGTGTTTTCTAATAAATTAAAATCTTAAAAAGAGGCAATGTACTTGACAGATTTAAAAGATTGGACGTGAGAGAAAAATCCTTAAAAGGCTCTATGGCCAAGATGGTGAACCTATGGCATGTGTGCCACAGGTGGCACGCGGCTCCATTTGTCAGGGCACACGAAGCATTGCCCTGTCATCTGGCCAGCGTGCATGTGCGCGTTGGCCAGCTGAGTTCAGCCTTTTTTAAAGCCATTCCCCCCCCCCACCGTCTCCAGAGGCTTTATAGGAGCCTGGGAAGGCTGAAAACAGCCTCCCCCCCACCCCAAAGGCCCTCCGGAGGCTTCAGGAGCTTCCCTGAAGCCTCGGGAGCATGAAAAACTGGCCCTACGGGCAAACTGGTTTGCTCGTAGGGCCAGTTTAACCCCTCTGGAGCCTTCAGGGGCCTTTCAGACACTTCCCTGAAGGGTCCGGAGGACGAAAAACGACCCAACGGACAATACAATGCAATACAATAGCAGAGTTAGAAGGGATCTTGGAGGTCTTCTAGTCCAACCCCCTGCCTAGGCAGGAAACCCTATACCAGACAAACTGGAAGTCACATCCGGTTAGCGCGTAGGGCTGTTTTTAGTCCTCTGGAGCCTTCAGGGAAGTCTCCTGAAGCCTCTGGAGGACTAAAACCAGCCTCGTAGGGTTGTTTTTCTTCCCCCGGAGCCTTCAGGGATGCCTCCTGAAGGTCCCTGAAGGCTCGAGAGGGCTTAAACTGGCCCTATGAGCAAACCAGAACTTCCGGTTTGCCTGTAGGGCCATTTCTTTGCACTCCGGAGGCTTCAAGGAAACTCCTGAAGCTTCCAGAGGGCCTCCGGGGGGGGGGGGGGGCTCCTATAAAGCCTCTGGATCCTGTGGAGGGCGAAAAAAGCATGCAAAAAATGGGGGGTCACGCCTGTCATGCATGCATGTGCACTGGGGGGGTCACGCATTGCATTATGGGTGCAGCATGCCCATGCACGACCCCCCTCCACTCCCCTCCGCTTATGGCAGGTGAGCCAAAAAAGGTGAGCCATCACTGCTCTATGGTGCTCTATGGTGACTGGAAAATTTGATGAAAATATTTTCAGTAGAATGAAATGTATGGAAGTTCCGTATGAAAAGAAACAGAGGAAAACAGAAGGAAAAATGTCTAATGTTATTGCACTTTTGCTAACAGTAACTGCAAACCTTGGCATAGTGCATCTAATTACATATTCCAGAATGAAAGTATGTGGTTGCATTACCTTGATGGGAAATAATGAGGCCCTGGTAAAAAGTAAGGATGGTGAAATGAAAATCGAGGAGGAGCTCCAAAGAGAGTTGCCGGATGACCAATGGGAGGAGGCTGATAGACGTGTGGATGAGGGATAGGTGGTGCTTGAGGAATAGGTCCATTTCTAGAACATGGAGAAACACCTGAGTATTCCTTGGGAGGTTGGCTATTTGAGATACTGTATCTAGGGTGAGTAGTGCTTGTATTATTTGGGGTCCTGCTTGAACTTTCAATAGAAATCTGGGTGGGTCTCTTTATAGAGCAATTTGTTCCTGAAGATACACGATGAGCTTCTGTTGGGGAAGGTGCAGCAAATCGTTGAGGCTGAAGGACTGGCCGAATTGGCAGGTTTGCAGTTGAGGCAGCTAACGGTGTTGTATTTCCTACACTTGGCTGGAACAGTGTAATAGGGCCTGGATGCTGAGCAGAAGGAGCTGGCAACTGGATAGTAGAAGCGGCTTCACCTTTGGAAAGGAAAAGAATCAGTTGTAACTGAAAAACTCATAGTAATAGTAGTTTTCTTATTTAAAGTTTATTTCATCTTCTTTTACTACAAAATATTTGCCAACAAATAATAATTATACTATGTGTGAAAATCATTACATATGTTCCGTAATTAATATGTGCAGGGCTATAATATAAGCTATGCTTTTATAAAAATTGTACTATGCAATTATACTTTGAAAAAAAGATAAAGAAATATTAAAGTATAATTCCTTAAGTTTGTAAATCTGAAAACTCAAATTCCTTCTATTTTTGGAAATTCATTACTATAATCAACAATAAAAGTTTATTGATTAATTCTGTTTAATATAAAAGGGCATGGGGATGGGTGATTTGAAGGACACCTCTCTCAAATCACACCTAACCAACAGATCCAGGAGGAAAGGCATGTGAAGAGTCCTATCCATGAAGGAATGGCATCTAATGGGACCAAGGAGGAAAGGTTTATCTCCTAAACACCTACCCTTTGGAATACTATTCCTTTTGATGTCAGATTGGCCTCAACAGTATTGGCTGACTAAAAGGGCCTGAAAACACTGCTTTGCCATCTGGCCTGGGAATCTGAAAACATGGATATGGAGACTGTATTGATAGGAAAATTGAGCATGCTGCTCCAGAGATTATGGGATTTTGTTTTGCTTTTTAAAAGGTTGATATTGTTTTAACTTTTTAAAATTATTTTTGTTATGTTTTTGCCTATTTTGTAGTATTGTTTTTGTGTTTGAAATTTTGTATGCTGTTCAGTCATGAATGATTTATTAATTTGATTTTTATCTCACATTTATTACTGTATATAAGTAACTCAAGGCAGCAAATGTTCCTAATACTCCTTCCTCTTCCTATTTTCCCTACAACAACCCTGTGTGGGGAGTTAGACTAAGGCACAGGTGTCAAACTCATGGCATCACGTTGCCATCATGTGATGTTTCACAACGTTTTTCCCCTTCAGGTGCTGGGGTGGGCGTGGCCTGCGCATGACACATCTGGCCTGCAGGCCACCAGTATAACACCCTTGGACTAAGGAATAGCCCCAAGTTCACCAGCCAGCTTTCCTGTCTAAGGAACTCATAGTCTCCTGGTTTCTGGACCAGCACCTTAACATCTCATCAATCTGGCTCTCTTTATTTATCAAACAAACAAACAAACAAACAAATACTGTATCTGTCATCTTAATATCCAAATATATTTAGGATATCTTTCAAATTTGTTAATAAAAGCCTATATTTAGGTTTGTATTCCATTGTTTTCTAATACTGTATATGTAATTAGAAATTAAATACATATCCAAAAGTTAAGACACCAACTATCCAGTTTCATTTGGTGAGTATTTCATATATATGAAAGTGTTGACATTATATTACACACACACACACACACACACTTACAAACACATGCACACACATATAAATTCATTTGCATGAAATAATGTTTATGGGAGATTATGTTCCCACATTTGTTGTTATTTTTAATCTGTGAACTCTAGCATGATTAATGCTGCTTCCAAATATAGCTTTATTGTGGATCACCTCAATAGTAGTGGTTCCGTGACCCGACAAAAGTGCACACGACAAAAGTACGCCACCAAACCACATTGCTAAAACCGCGACATCATCAATGCGCCAACAACAGCGCGTCGACAGAAAGGCGATTTACAACAGCGCGTCGACAGAAGGGCAATTTAAGTTAAGGTAAGGGTTAGGTTTAGGGTTAGGTTTACAGCGCGCTTCTGTCGCTGCGCTGTTGTCGACGCGATTCAGCGCTCATTCGTCGGAGTGCTTTAGAACTCGCGGTTTTGTCACCACGGTTTAGTTGGGCGCGCTTTTGTTGGTGAACCGTGAAGTTCTCCAGGATGTCAATTTTCTAGCTCTTTTCCTTCTGGAGAAAATTAACTTTTTCAAGAAGGATAGAAAAAAAATAGTAGTATGATTTTGATACTGAGGATGGTTTCAAATAGCTCATCTCACATTTTTATAACATTTGCAGTAAATGCTATTTTCATCATCTATTTTATATTTTTAATAACCCTCATTTTAGACCGCATTCTAGTGGGGGTGGGCAATTGTTTTAGCACAAAAGAGTTGAACTTTTGGAGTATGTTTATGTTTTGAGGAGTTTTATTTTTACACAAAAATAAGTATGTTTAAGTTAGTAGAAATTTCACACAATTAGTTTTGAGCCAGTTTCCTTAAGGAAGAGGAAATGTCATTTTATCGCTGAATTTTAATAGTACAATTGCAGGTGGGGTTTGGGAACAAAAAGGAGAACAAATTGGCTGACTGTGAGTCTTAGCTGGTCTTTTCTTGATTTAAGTGCTATTTTGTCATTTCAAAATAAAAAATAAAACAAAACCCTCAAAGAATTCTTTGAAGTTACCGTAATCAGATGATAAAAAATATCTAAATTCTAAAGTGAAAATGAGCTTTTTTATGACTAGATTCAATACTTATATCAGTTACTGCCCATATCAAAATTATATCCTATTAAAACACGGGCCTATTCACAACTGGGCTGTGTGACTGGCTGCTATGCATGTGTGCACGGGCTCACAACCCCACTCACACAAACCATCCCCCATTTTCCTTCTCACTCTCAATCCCCACTGTGCCCTAGGCTGCCAACCCGGAAAGGTTGGGAAACTCTGTATTAAAAGACAGAAAAGACATGGAATTAATATGAAGGATGTTATCCATAGAAAATACAAAATATACTCCAACAGCGTTCTGGCTTAAAATGGAAGTACAATATTATATTACTACAGGCCTTATCTAGGAGTAAAATTGATAGACTTTTTTTCCCTGTTTCCCCTTTCTCTTTAACAAGCTGTTTCTTTCTTTTTTTCTCTACTTGGGTAAAATGGGAAATGATATTTTTTGTTATTGCAGAGCTTGAAGCAGTTTATGGCCAAAACTGCCCCCTTCTTTTTACAGTATTTTTAAATGGCAGAAGTGAAAATGATTACAAATGGTCTTCAAATTGCTTCTAAGGATTTACTGAATGAAATGATGATATGAAAGCGTCCCATGGTAACAGGCAATGGAATGAAGAGACAATCCTACAGTTCATTTTACCAGTCTTCTAAAGTATCTGTGAGTATCAAAATCTGTAAGCTAGTGGGCACGCATTGTACATGTGTGCATTGATTCATGTCAAAAGAAAATGGACACTGCTTGTTACAATAGATTCATTATTTTGCAAGTTTTGACATATACACACATAGTAGATGCCACTGGTAATATTATACATTTCAGAAAATTAGCCTCAATTCAATAACTGGCAACACCCAGTCATGTAATCTATAAAGTTATAAAGGATTAAGTAAAGATTCCCCTCACACATATGTGCTAGTCATTCCCGACTCTATAGGGTGGTGCTCAACTCAGTTTCAAAACCGAACAGCCAGCGTTGTCCAACGACGTCTCAGTGATCATATGTCCGGCATAACTAAATGCCGAAGGCGCACAGAACACTGTTACCTTCCCACCAAAGGTGGTTCCTATTTTTTCTACTTGCATTTTTACATGCTTTCGAACTGCTAGGTTGGTAGAAGCTGGGACAAGTAACAGGAGCTTACTCCATTACGCAGCGCTAGGGATTCGAACCGCCAAATTGCTGACCTTTTGATTGACAAGCTCAGTGTCTTAGCCACTGAGCCACTGTGTCTCTTTATAAAGGGTTAGTTCTGGTTAATATATGATTGTAGCCTAGAAGGTATGTTGGATTAGAGTTCTGAAAAATGTATTCTGAGAGAAAGCAATGGCAAACCACTTCCATTTCATGCCAAGAAAACTGTGTAGAGGATATGTCCATATCTGAGAATTAATTTTCACTCTGATAAAGACAATGAACAGATACATACTGTCCCAATGAAAAAGTTGGTTCAAAGATTGACATATTTAGGAGACAGCTACCTTCAAACTTCCTTTTTAAGGAAAGAACTGTGTGCACAACAGAACTGTTACAAAAAATGAAGAAATACTCCATCATAAGGGAGCATTAAGGGATAAATTGTTTCTAAACTGGAAATAGTGTGCATTTGGAGAAATTCTTGACCCCTATCCCCCTAATCTTAGCATGTCTAACTAAGAAAAATTCTGAGATTCTTTTTTGGAAGAATCAGTTTAACTTGAGGTGGTTGCTATAACATGACACCAGCCTTTACAAAAGAAGCACATTTCTGGTTCAATTTATTATAGAAGTGAGAGAAAACAGACCAGAATGGTGTTGTCAGAAATTTAATACTATGTAAGTTTCACCATGTGGATTCACTTAAAGGGGACTTAATAAGAATCAAATTTACAAATTTGAAAAAAAATGCTTATAAAAGTATGGTTATATTGTATTAGTTTGTTCAACTTGCTGAAGACTTCTAGATATAAGTGCAATATTTAGTTGCTAGTTTAAAGATTTCTACAAAACTATGCTATGAATGTGCTTATAGGAATTAAAATTCTTATTCCAAAGGTGCTTTCAAACAGGCAAATGGATTTTCTTGATTTTTCTTCAAGACATTTCATTTCTTACCCAAGAAATTTCTTCAGTTCTAACTAACTGGTGGGGAATGGAAAGGATTTATACTGTTTGCAATAATCCACTATGAGAGTTATTAAACCACCTGGCAGTTAATCTGGGTCCTCAAGAGTCACCTGAATCAGAGTGCCAATGACTGTGGAATTGACTTGGGACTGTTGAAAGGGCTGCATTATAAACAGGAGGTAAGTTGTGTCCTGTCCCTTCCCCACTGCTGAGAGGGCTGTTCAATTTTAACACAGATAGCCTCTTTGATTCCTCTTTCAAACCAGTTTAAAGACTTCATATAAACAACAAAAATGAACTTACAGACTGGATGTCCAATGCTGTTCTGTACGTTGGGTATAACCACAGAGTAGGTAGGTGATCGAAAAGGGTAAATGGTAGTTGGATTTGTAGTAATAATACTCTGAGAAGTCCCAGTAAAGACAGTAGAGGCCGTCATTGGACTTGTAGCTATGATGTTCTGAGTTGTACCCGAGAATACAGTGGAGACAGTCAATGGAAATCTCTTCCTTTTGCCAGGCCTTGGCTGGTAAACCCAACCTGCAGAAATGTTAAAGAGTACCCCAGCTGAAAGGTAGTTTCTTTTGAAAATTCTTAACTAGTGAAAATATGCATTGTTAAGAGTAACATAAGCTTCTCTGCAGTTAAGTCAGAAAATCACATTTGCAAAAGAACACACTTATATCTACAATATAAGTAGGAAGCTTACAATCTCTCAGAGGGAGAGAGATACTGTTTCTTTCTATTTGTAATACCTCTCCTTACCATGGATTTTGGTTTGAGTTATATACAAACATGAGAGTCAATTTGGAAGTCCTGGCGATTAATTTTCTTGACAACATTTTTCAGAAGTGGTTTGCCTTTACCTTCTTCTTAGGGCTGAAAGGAAATGATTGCCCCAATCATCCAGTTGCTTTGTGCAAGATTATTACTCATGCTCAGTGTCTTTAATCACTACACCAAATTGGTATTCATGCCATCCGTATTATCACCCGATTGTGGCATAACTTTACAATCAAGACAGAATACCAACTTTGTTAAATCAAACATTATTATTTTTGCTAATACTAGAGTTAATGCCTTTCTCATTCTATTATTCATTATATTTGCTTTAGTATTACAGAATTTAGCATCAGATTATTTATATAAAATCAGAGCCCTGGAAAATATTACATTAGCTGAATTGTATTTCACTGGGAATAACACAAAGACATGCAATGAGTTTATACATTTAAAACAGGAACATCAGCAGAAATTGCCAGCGTTAATATAATTGAGTTAATTAATATTAACATATGCCTTTTGTTGAATAAACTATTTTTCCCAGATGTAATTTCAAATAATTAACAAGATTTACATAAATCAGTGGAAATGCACATTCACAAGACAGATGAGAGAAAAGTTGCGGCTTTCTTTCTTTGATTGTTGTGGACTGTCAGAGCCACTGAGAGTCTGCAAGTTTAATAAATAATAATTATTTCTATATCCTAAATACGTCCCACTTGACAAAATGGGAAAACCTTAGTGCTCATACTAATATACAGATGACTGATCTACATGTGTGGTGGCATAATGTCACCATTCATTTGGCTATTTGTATGTCTTTGGGAGAAGATATATAAATCAGAAAAAAACTAAGAAATTTTGCCTCATTATATAAACATACTATGTGTTTTTTTTCGTCTTCCAGGATTCTGTTTCCTGAATGATTATATTTAAATACCATTTTTCCATGCATGAACCTGTGGATTACCTAATGGCAATCAGTTATTAAAATGTATAAATAATTGTCTCTCTAGTACCAGGAAATTCTTCTCTGTGTTTTTCTTTTATCTTCTGAGCTTCATCATAATAAGGTTTCTTTTGTTCTTCAGTGAGCTTGTTCCATTCCAATCCAAGCTGGACACTGATCTCGGCATTATTAGCAGCAGGGTTAGCTTTGGCTAAGGCTGGCCGATGAATTCTTGCCCATACCATAAATGCATTCATAGGACGCTTGACATGGCCATCTCTATCTTTGCTGAACGGAGTATCTGGTATCCCTACGATAAAGTAATATTAATGTTTAGGTAATATAGGGATGGGTGGAATATACTGCTAATTCTGCGGTATTCTGTGGGCACTGAAGTATGATCCTAACAATTAATAAAAAAATGATTTTCTCTACCTCAATTGCTGAAAACACTGCTTAACTCTGGCAACAAATGCAAACATTAGGCTCAAACACACCCCAATTCTAAATTCTAATTATTATGATTATTATACCTGGCTGTAGTTTTTGAATTTTGGTGACTAGTATAGGGCCACTTTTGGCAAGTGTCATATGATCTTATTGTAAAGTGAAGTTATAAGCTGATATAGGACAGTGAGGATTGTGTAATTTACTTTTCTATTGCAGATGGAAGAGGTAGGAGTGTGATTCCTCCTGGACCTGGAGCCTTTATTCATCTTCAGACTCTGCATTGATATTTTGGAGAATTATGTGCTTTATACTAGGGACCTCCTCTAAGGAGTTGTTGGAAATAGAAAAGAGGAAAAACTTGTTATACAAGTCCATTGGATTTTATAACTAATTCTTTCTCTTACTACATGAAGCATGATAAATGTTAATAACTACATAAAGAATGAGCAGGTTCTCTACCAGTTTGGGGCAGCTTTGACTTCCACTTTGTCACAGGGCAAACTGTATTTGAAAGTAAGTGAAGTTGTCAGGAACAATTTGCAAGATGGCGTAGGGATTGGAAATTCGCTAGGTGGTTTCGAGACTTCTGCATACATTTTTTTGATTCTAATTAGACCCTGGGGATAAGTAACTATATGCCAAGTGATAAAAAATAATAATAAACAAAAGCATGCTCTTGTATGTGGTTACAATTCTACAAGAGAATGTTGTAGAATGTGTAAATGTTTTCCTGTGTAAATTGCCCTTAGAATTTACTAATAAAATCACAAACAACACAAGTTTATCCATTTATCCATGATTTGTCAGAATTAAGTCTCACTGTGTCCACTATGTTTAAGAGGGTACCCTACATGCCCTTCAATGGGGAACTATAGATTTTTTTTTTAATTTATGCAGTCTATTTGCATAGCTGCCCATCTCAACAAGCAATCCTGGATTAAAAAGAGCAGAGATCAGATTAGGGATGAACCTCTCATCTAATTTTCCACAATTTAAGCATGTCTATTGGTGGGTCCAATAGCCATGCTTAAATTGTGGAATTGTATGGATAGGAAAATCGTGAAAGCTCTAAAATACACTGAAAAAAAATGTTCAGAACACAATATATTGAAAGAAATATATTAACTTACAGAAATAAGCATATGCATTCACTATCATTCATGAATTTTAGTTAAGATTGGAATGAATATTTGGGGAATAGAATATACTACTGTACACAGTTGAATGATTTTTTTCTTTATCACGGAAGCAATTAAACATTAACATTAAAATAATTGTTACTATTTCAGTATTTATAGTATTCATCATAGATTATGTAATGAATTATAGAATATATTATTTCCCTTGTATTTAAAAATATTGATTAGCAAATTGTTGTTAAGTAGAAAATGCTGTGCCAAACCCCCCAATTTGCCCCAAAGTTATATTTTTTGGTGAAAAATACTTGTCTTCTTTTAGTATTTGTATGAAATGGGAGGGAATTTTATTTCCCTTATAAAATCAGCCTCACTTTGGCACATCTAATATTGGCTACACTTTCTAATTTGAAAGAGACCTATGAAAGGACATTTTTTACAGGATCTTCTCTTAAGATATTATTTGTTAGATGTATATCTCACCTTTCCTTCAGGAGCTTAGTGTGTTTAATTGTGCGTGCATGTGCATACAATTTACTTTATTACAGAATGTAGCATCATATATATAACATGATGCTACATTCTGTAATAGTGTGTGTGTGTGTGTGTGTGTGTGTGTGTGTGTGTGTATTTCATTTTCCTGTTTTCCCCCACAATAACTCTTTGAGGTAGGTTGAGTTAAATACAGCTAGCCCAAAAAATCACCCAGCAAGCTTTCATGATTAGAGTAGAATTAAACTCTAGTCTCTCCAGTGACAGTCTACATTACATTCACTAAAATGAAAGAAACCAGAAGAGACTTGTCACACCCAAAAAAATCTACAATGAAAAACAGGGGCTTCACATTCTTAATGCAAGAATACAACATCCCACATGTTAAATTTCCACCTGTTTTTTTTATTTTCATTAAAAGAAAATAATTTCTTTTTCTATAAAAAGAAAATAATTATAAAAATGCCAAAGAAATTTCCAAAAGAGCATAAACATGTTATAATTTATATATTTCACAGATTAATCAGAAAGAAATATTTATTCTTTGAAAAGAGTTATCATGACAAACCATCTGCCATTTGGATTGAAGGAAGATCTTCAACAAATATAATCAAAATATATATTGATTTCTCTTATTGTCAGGTAAATGGGGGACTTAAGGATTCTCTGGCTCCTGTTAGATAAATAGTTGGATCCTATAGCTAAGAGGGCTTTGCCCAACCTTGGGTGGTGTGCCAGTTGTAGCTTTTCTTGGGATTCAAGGAGCTGAGTACAGTGATTCATGCTCTCATTATCACCTGATTAGACTATTACAGGGTACTTTACCTGTGGCTGTCTTTAAGTAACACCTGGAAGTTTCAAACCTATTTTGTGTGTCCTTCTATTACCTCCAAGATGCAATTTAAAGTGTGAGTCTCAATCTGTAAGGCCCTTTAGAGCTTGCTGCTGGATTCTTTGCAAGACTGCATCTCCCTACTAGAGTCATCTCAACAACTGAGCCAGGAGAAGCAGCTATTTGTCCTCATTTTCAAGTGGGGAGGGGAATTAAAGTCCAGAAGCATTTTTTCCTGTGTTGAGGCTGGCTCATTGATATGGTCTCTGACCTGCTGCAGACACTTGCACAAAAATAATTCCCATTTAACAAATAAAAATTACCATAAGTATAAGTATAATCTTTATTGTCATTGTACTTAAATACAACAAAATTGTACAACGAAATACAATGAATAAGATACTTGGGTTTTAGATTATACTGTATAATGCATACTGATTTGTGAGTGACATTCATTGTTTAAAAAGGTAAAAGTAAAGGTTTCCCCTGTTCAGTCGTGCTTTTGCTTTAATCCAGTCCAACAAAGATTCTCATTCCAACAAAGAGGATACCAGAATAACAAAGTTGTAAGGGATCTTGGAGATCTTCTAGTTCAACCTCCTGCTAAAGCAGGAAACCCTAAACTATTTCAGACAAAAATCTCCAGTGATGGAGCACCCACAACTTCTGGAGGCAAGTTGATTAATTGTTCTCACTGTCAGAAAATTTATGACAGGATGAGAAACAATATTTAGCAACTTCTTCTCCTGTCTTCTCATCCTCAATTGTTATATAACTATTCTGAAGGATATGCTTAGAGAACTCGGTCTACCACATTATTCTGCAAAGGGTTATCACTGGCAAAATCTAAGATACATGTCAATAAAACATGAGCTCCAAAATACTTTGTAATACTTAATTTGTCTACAAATGAAGTATATACAACAGACCACAAATTTACTTCTGCTAGATTCTTGTTTTATCTTAAAATATTCCATATTTGAATGAAAAGCTATAAACATTTACTCAGAAATACAAATATCCCCAGCTCAATAAGACTCTAACCTTTGGTGTTTTATTTCTAAATTGAGTTTACCTGAGACTAAAGCAGCCATGGCTATAAATGTATATTGAATCAGGATATAAAAACATATACTACATGGCCCTATTAGCTTAACATCATGTTATACCATGACCTGTTGAACAAGCCAGTTAATTTGGCTCAGAAAACACAGTATCTTAAACAACAGCCTAAAAATCATACCACAACCCAGATGCCATCAATTAAAGGATGTCATTGAGTAGGGTCCAGGAAACTGGCTTTTTCTGTCATATCACCTGTCCTTCAGACAGCTTGCTCACTCAAGATTCAGATGGGCCTAACCCTGCTGGCTTTTTGGAAAGCTTTTAAGACCTGGCTGTTTTCCTAGGCATGGAGGTCAGGATAATTAGGTCTATAAGGTCTTGTTAATCTATTGTAGCACAGCCTGCTCTTGGTTGAAATTTTATGCTTTTTACTTTTTTTTTAATGAGGTAGTTATTGCACTGGTGTTTTAAGCTATGCTAGTTGGCCAGATATCAGCCATATAAATAGAATGAAATAAATAAGCTAAATCAACAATAAAACAAATCATATTATGCTATATGGATCAGGCTTCTTTCTGGGAGCAAGTTCCATTGCAATCAGTGGGATACATTTCCAAATAAATAGGTTGTCACCAGATGAATAGCATTCTGGCTGGAGACTTGTTAACTGAGCATCTTGATAAACATTTCTTCTCAAATGCATAGAGCCTTTTTTGGTCCCCCATCTCTATTAAGTGACCAACTTCTTGAAATCCAATTTAAGTATCACATCTGTCATTACATTTACAATCTAGGAATCTAAGGGTTCCCTTCTAAACAAGCCAGCAACATTGTAACTCATGGAAACAAATTCCAAATTTTCACTAAGTATTAGGTAAAGCAGCCATTTATCTACTTAAATGCAACTGCCAATCACTTGGAAAGCTCCTTGCAAGATAAAACAAGTGTTTTACAGTATTGCACTAAGAGACACCTGAATTTGAATGTTTGCAATTCCTCAATAAGCCAGTAGAATCTCTTAGCTCAGGGTTGTCAAACTCCCAGCCTACGGGCCAGATGCTGGTCATGCCCACGCCCTTTAATGAAGGGAAAAAAGTCCTGATACATCACATGATGACGCCATGACGACTTGAGTTTGACATCCCTGAGTTAGCTAAAATCACATCAAAGAGTTTTGTGTGAGACAGAAAACCCTATAGCTTCTGGGAGAACAGATAGAAATGAACAAATCCCATTTAGCATCTCCTTATCCATTTATACATAGTATGAAATTGTATAAAATCAATTTATTTTAATTATTTTTCTTAATTGAAATTTCTTTCAGGTTATAGTTCAGAAATTTTGTTTTGCATCTTTTCTAATTTTAGTAAGAATGTTGAGATAAACCACCACATGACATTGTTTCTAACCTGTTTGAGACTTTTAGATCATATTTTAATTATGATCACAAATTTATACAAACATAAGAAACCTTCTGTCTAGAAGCCAGATCTGCATCTAATCCAGTAATTTATTTTTTTCATTATTGCAACGTATCAGTGACTTTTCAATGATTTGGCCATAAAACCAATATTTTTTGAATACTTAAATATTAAATGAAGAGAGTAATTTTTACATTCATAATGCATAATGTTGTCCCCTTCAACACCATGTTTCTATTAACGCAGATATTCTAAGTGTATTTGAAATTATTTTTTGTAGTCTTATAGTGGAACAAGTATCTAATTTTCAGTTTCCCAAAACAAAATCAGTACAACAAAGTTCAAGTAAAAGTGTTCATTTATAAAATACTTTCCATATTAAAATACAATGAAAGAAAAATTAATAAACTTTCAGTCTCATTTCTTTCATTTTAATAGTAAAATGTAAAGTTGCTTTATAATGACCCATTTTTGTCTAATATTATATTATCTAGTTACACTGAGTAGCAGATAGTACTTCAGAAATTCAGGTAGCAGACTTTTCCACAAAAAAATGCCAAAAATGAATCTTTAGCATATAAAAACACATATACTATACCACCGAGATAAAAAATGCTTTTATAAATGTGTTCCCCAAAAAGACTAATTTATTAAATTTTTAAAATATTTTCAAGAGTAGGTTTATTTACTTGCTAATAAGATGTTTACATTTGTGGTGTTGATCCAGGAAGACTCTCATAAAATCCTAATACTGGACCGCTTTCAATGGCAGCCAGTTTTTCTTTACAGCTTTGGGTAAAGGTGCTCCTTTTCTATGATGGGCCATGTGGAAGTTTCAGCGTTTAACTTTTTACATATGAGCAAGGATGAAAATAAATGCCTGCACTCAGGATTTCTATTTAGGAGAATATTACCTCCCAATATTACAAACAGGATATATTTTTCCCTTTGTTCCCTAACTCAATAGGACAGAGTCTATTCATATTCATGTATCCCTATACTGATTTCTCTTGCTCATGTTATACTGTAACACAGTTGTGGAATGAACAGGTTTTTTTAAAAAAAGTCTTATGGACACTCATATAATCAACATAGAGCTGTTGTGAAATTCTAACCTTAACTATATTTATTCAGATCCTATCAACATCTGTGAACTATGGAATTGCCTTCAAGAAATTAGTATCAAAAGCACGGTAACCAATATTTAATTATCTGAATCTATCTATCTATAATTATATACAATATAAATAAATGGCTTTAGTGATGGAAGACAGAATATTTTTGACTCCCCTTAATTTATGATAAACACTACATATTCCCCAAAAGAAAACATAAAGCTGAGGTCAGGAAATAGTTTTCTTCTTTCTCATTGACCATGAAATATAATTCACAAGACTGGTTTTAACTTCATCACTATTTCCACTATCATATTAAATAATTGAGAATTCCATCTATGTGTCATTGAAAAGGCATTTATTAGCCATCTAGCTAAATTCAGTTGACATAGACAAATTTATTTTAAAATAAAAGTGCAGATACTTAAGAGGAATAAAACCTCTGCCATTTGATACCAAATCAGATTTACACAGATGTTAGAATATGAGACTTCTCATTCATATTTAGCTATGACCTTCACTGAATGTCCCATTACCTGCTCCTTATTCAACCTAATTTGTTTTGTGAGCTGTGAGGAAAAAAATGGAGGACTATTGGCTTATTCTAGCTCCTCCTAAAACAAACAGCAAATAACTTAAATTTTTATTCCTAATTGTACCACTTCCTTGATCACAATTATCTGTGGTCTGGTCACTTCTCCCACTCACAGACTACTATAACGCATTTTACATAGGGTTGCCTTTTCAAACAGGCTGTGGCCTGGTAGTGGGCCACGGCCCAGGGGTTGGAGACCCCTGGTTTATTGTTTTTGTTATTTCAGATGTTTTTATCATTCTGACTTTATTGTACACTGCCCAGTGTTACATTTGAGATGTGTGGCTATACAAATGTGATAATTAAAAGCCTAACTCTTTTATTGTAACATAGGGTTTTATGAATTGGTAATATAGGTTTTACTGTCAAATTAAATCCTAAAAGAAATATTAAATTTTAGGCCTGTGTAGCATTTTTTATTCAATTTCAAAGACATGTGTGAGCACAAGTAAACTAGTCTTCAGCTTTTTAAAGCAGCTGAATCTTTTGGAATCAAATTTGAAGTGTCACACAGGCCTATTACATTTTAAGCAGTTTTATTCTTTTCCACTGTCAAACATATATTTTATCCCACTTTATTATTTTGATAAATGACTCAAGGCAGCAAATGTACATAGTACTCCTTCCTTATTCTATTTTCCTCACAACTCTGTAAGGGGGATTTGGTTGAGAGAATGACTGGCGCAAGTCCACCCAGTTAGCTTTTATACCTAAAGTGGGACTCAGTCTCCTAGTTTCCAGGCCAGCACCTTAACCACTACCCCAAACTGTAAAACAATTTGAGAAGTATAATCCCTGTATATTTATAGAATTCATGAACTGGAACATGCACTATTGTATATGAATTGCTGACTCAGAAACTTTTGAGGGGTGCGGTGCACTGTCTTATACCTTAAAATAGTGGAGCTCTTATTGTTCAATCCATGTTTACGAACAACAGCTTATGGTCAATGTGATAAATTCTGACTAATTTCTAATACCTGCATCTGAGGGTAGCACTGTGAGAGGAACATCTTTAGTTTCAATTTTGACTGAAGGCTCCAGCAAGGACTGCATTTTAAGGGGCACTTGTGTCACTGGCACTTTAGTCAGTCTTATAAGCTCAGATGGAGGTGGTCCCTGAAACTGGATCCTAGTCCCTGCAGGGACTGGATGGAGTGTAACAGGAATCTTCAGTTCTTGAGAATGCTGGGTTCCCAGAGGTTGAGACAAACTAACATCCTGGTTAATGTGAGTGGGACCACTGGCAGATGGTTGAGGCTTCGATGCCACTTCTTCCCTCCCTTTGCAATCCTCCTCGGGAGGCTCTACAAGTTCGGTTTTGATGTTCCCTTCTTTTGCAGATCCCAAGACTTTGGCATCACAGTTTTCTTTCAACTTTGCCTCCTTCTTGATCTCCTCCGTCTCTTCAACTTTCCCCAGTTTGACTTCCCCTACACTTTTCACACTGCTGCTACTTTCATCTTTGCCTCCAAGACGGTTTGGAAGCGTTTTAGACTCTCGTCTTTTTTTCTTGTTGCTACTTCCCAAAAAGAGCAATGGGTTCTCCGGCTCACGTTCCTCCGCTTTCACTTGTAACCCTTTCTGGTGCCTGTTTTCTTCCTCCTCTTCCTGCTTTTCATAGGCACCAGTTTCCCTCCCAAGGACAGGCTGGGAAAGTTGCCTGCCAAGACAAATCTGCTCTTCCAAAACATGCTGTTGCTCTTTAAAGACCCCCCCTTCCCCAGGCTGTGGAAGTTTCTGTTCCTTGTGCAAAACGCTTTGTTTGGGAGAGAGGGGGTGCAGAAGATGGTGCTGGGGAGCCTGTTTGGGAGGGAATAGCAGAAGGTGTGGGTCCCTGCCCCCCTGTCCTGGCAGAGGGTGCAGGAGAAGATGGTCCATGCAGGCAGTGCTCTGCCAAGCCGTGGAATGCAGCAGCCGGTGCTGCTCTCTTGGGGCTTCCTCCTGCGCCCCTTTCTCCATGCCGCAGCCCGCCCTTGATCGTAGGATTGTTACGGGATTGTGAGCTCAGCCCGGTCCTCTGTTACCGCCCGTTTGTTTGCTGCGGTTGGCTTGCAAACGTTCTCCGCTCCCCCTCCCACCCCAACTCCGAGGTGCACGCGCCCGCTCTCGACCCCGCCCTCTGGCTCGCGAGGGCCTCGCGCCTGCCGCACGTCGGCCAGAAATGGCAATTTGTGGGGCTCCACGTGCCTCACTTTTCCCTCCTTGGACTGTTGCCCGGAGGTTGCCATGGCTACCCTGGGCGCCACGTAACAATGGGGTCGCCCTTGGATACCGAGGGAGGGGGGGAACAGGCGCACACGGACTCTACGTCGGTGGCGCCGCTTTTTTTTTTGCCGAGGGGCGAGTTTGGGCCTCGCCCCCGTTTGCCACCAAGTGAAAGGTGGTTCGCGACTGTTTTTTAAAAATACACACACGTTTCTGCTCCTTTCTCCTCATCCCATCGAGGAACCACAAGTTAACGCACATGGCGGGGGAGAGATGACAGGAGTCGCGATCCGCGAAGGCGGGTCTCAGCCTCAGGTCTTTCTGCATTTACTCGGACGCCTCTACGTACGCCTAGAAGAGGCAAAGGGCCGGTAGTAATCTTACGGGTGATCTTACGGTATATCATAGAGAGGCAAGGGTTAGAGTCCCGTCTCTTCCGGTGTCGCCCAGCGCTCCTTCCGGCAATGCTGCCGCGGCCTCGGCTTAGCGGCGCATTCGCTGCCGTCACTTTGGGCCTTAGATTAAGGTTTCGCTGTTACGTCCGAGCCGCCATGGCGAAGAGCAAGTTCGAATACGTCCGGGATTTCGAAGCGGAGGACAAATGTTTACCTAACTGCTGGATCGTGGTGCGGTTGGACGGACGCTGCTTCCACCGGTAAAGACATGCTTCAACCATTGGCGGCGGCGTGTGGAGTTAACAGGCTTGGTTGCCCGGCGACCGCCCGACCAATAGGAGCGAGGGTCATCGCCGAGATCGGTGGCGCCAGTTCAAAGTGAAATCTGTGTCGCCGTTTGGCTTCCCCGACTTCACCTTGGGGTACCGTTTCCCAGCCGTCGCCGGCTGCAGATACTGGACTTTTGTTCCCAGAATTCATCAGTTCATACGGGCATTGCTAGGGATTCTGGGAATTGAAGTTCACACATTTGAAAGTTACCAAGTGTTTGTTGAATGCTGCAAATTTGGGGGTAACTGCGCTTGCATCAGTGGTGGGATTCAAAAATGTTTACTACTGGTTCGGTGGGTGTGGCTTGGTTGGGTGTGGCAGTATAGTATAGTCTTTATTGTCATTGTACAAAACAAATACAACGAAATTGGTTTCAACCTCACTGGTGCAAAATTATAGCGGAAAAGAAAAAGAAAAAAGTAGTCATATGTTTCCTCGTGTGCATGAAATGATTGTGGTTGTGTTTAAGAGTCTGACAGTCATGGGAAGGATACTGTAAAATCCCCATTTCCTCCGAGTCAGCTTGGACTGGCAGAGAATAGATGGGGGCAAGGCCAGTCAGAGGCAGTATTTACAGTTTCTCCGAACTACTCAAAATTTCCACTACCAGTTCTCCAGAACTGGTTGGAACCTGTTGAATACCACCTCTGGCTTGCATGTATATTTAATACCATAACTGATCTTTGGTAATGGGCTTTTATTGGACCTAGAAACATGAGTCAAATCTTAACAAATATTCTTTTATTTTAATTACATTTGTAATTTTGGGGAAGAATCCTTTCTCTGTAGTTGTTCCTTGCCCACGCCAAAACATCAGATGCCATTATCCAGAGTTCAAAACAATATTAGCATCCAAGGTGAAAGCATTGAATGCAGTTGACCTCTTGCAAGGAGTGCAAAGCTATTTTATATTCGGGTAATATTCTACACGCCTAGTTTTAGAATTTTAAAGTTTTACTTTCCTAATAATTTTTCACTTCCTAATTGATATTTTTTATTGGCAAATTACTACTCTTCTAAAATGGCATTGGTTTAGCTGTTTAATGACTATCTTCTAACAGTTTATAATGACAATAAAACATTATGTAAAATGAGACGGAGTGCAGCTTAAATGTTTTTCATATCCTAATTCTGCAATAATTTGGAAGAACTGTCAATGCTTTGTTTTAAAAGAATAAAACAATATATTGTATTTGTACAGATGGCATGCATTCATCATGCTCCAAATGTTCTCTGGAAAAGCTCTGATTTTACTAGTTTCCAAGGAGGTCATTAGTTTGGATGTTGATATGATTAAGAGGAGGTGTGCTTATAATATAGAGGCTTCAACTGAAAAACATTTTCTTCAAGCACCTGCTCTGTTAACTTCTTAAGACAGTTGACAGATATGCACCAAATGTGTTAATTTCAGATGGAAAGATACCTGGAAGCCAAAGCATATAGGGATTTATGAGTGAAATCCAGCACTTAGAATTGCACTCAGAAACCTATGGGCAACCAATGCAGGACCCATAGTGTGTTACATGGCTGCTGTGATTTTGATTTTCCAGCGAATAGGCTACTACATTTTTCACCAACTCCAGGGTACTTTAAAAAACAGCCCCCATGTAAAGCACACTGCAAAGACTGTTACTAAGGTCTATTGTTCCAAGTACAGCTGCAACTAAATGGGCAAAGCCCCTATCATAGCCTCTACCAAAACTTCAGTATTTGTAACACAGGAGACTTATTTAAAGAGATACGACAAATCAAGTGTTTTTAATTATATGCTTTTCATTTTGAAGCTTTGCTGATCAGCATGATTTTAAGAAACCTAATGATGATTGTGCTCTTAATTTGATGAACAAGTGTGCCCAAGCAGTGATGGAAGAGATGGGAGAAATTGTCATTGCCTATGGACAAAGTGATGAATACAGCTTTGTTTTCAAAAAGGATACCAACTTGTTTAAGAGAAGGGCAAGGTATTTACTTTTACAGTTTCTCCCATCCCAATATACCGTATGTTGACACCCTTTACAAATAAGCTTTAATATAACAATTTGATTACTTTTGATTTTATGATACTAGCAGCTTTACCATATATCTCCATTCTTAGAAACATCAATACACGTAGTGAGAAAAGGACACATACACAAACACACAGAGACATCTGTGCACATTGATGGCCATTAAATGTTATCGGCAAGGTATTTTTAACTTTCACATATGTCACTCTTAAAAGTCATTTAACTGTATGAAATCTTCCAAAAATAGATGATGGCCTCATAATGTGCTTGTTCATTTCATATTCTTGTTTAATAAGATACAGAATTGTTTAACTTTAGTCTTTCAATTGCACAGAGATTGTGTAATATTGGATTATAGTTTATTTAGCACATGAAGGCCTTATAGCAATGTGAGCTGCTGTGTTACTTTCAGTTACTTAAGTTAAGTCTTGTGTTATACCAAACATTATTTCTGAAGAACTTTATTTGATGACAAATTGTTTAATTCATTTATAGTAAAATGCAGAAATATATTAAATATCAGTTTAATACAATAGACTAAAACATTTTAAAATATGCTTTCTATATAATTCATAAATAAGAATTGCCCTTTACATTGTATTACGAGAGGTTAACTATGATAGAATCATAGATACTAACTGTCAATCTTGCCTAACATAAATTATATACATGACAAAATTAAACATGTTGGATCTGTACTTTATATTTAGCATATGCTTCGGGATTATAGAGCTAGTCATTACTCTTTTTCTAGAGAAATCTTACATATTTTGGAATTATGCTGTCAACATTTTGGATTCATAAAGTATGAGAATAATCTTACAAATAAGCTATAAATTTTCCAGAGTGGGTTTGCAGGATGGTCCAGAGATGGTATTATCACAGCCAATTGGCCTTGAGACTGGGTTGAAGTTAAAGCCACGCCTCTGGGCTCCTCTCCTCTGACTCCAGTTTCAATCCAGTCTGGCCAAAGAGAGGTTGTAAATTCTTGACTCCTGATCTGATTCAACTTTTCTGGACCATCCTCGACTCAACTTGCTTCCTTCTCACAAGGAGACCCTTCCTTCACTTCCCAGTAAGTCCCTGCTATTAGTTGTGGTTTTTCCAGCTATTCGAGGGTTAAATCTCAGGGTTTGGAGGCTCCAGTGGCTGGGTCGTTGTCCTGGTCACCGTGACCACGTGGAGCCCTGAGAGGGCAGATCGGCACTGGTGGGGGCTAAAGGGCTCTGGTTTCCAGCTCGACAGCCCAGAAGCCTAAAAGGAGAGCGTGCCTTGCTGCAGCAGCAGCAGGAAGCCCCAGGAGCAGCAGAGGCGGCTGGGAAGCAGCGCGGCAGCAGCAGACTCTCTGAGAAGCCCCAGCAACCCCCAAACGCACCTCGGTGGTGTTTTAAAATTCGGGGTGCACAACGAAAGGAGTGAGGACCTTGGCATTCTAGCTGCGGAGGTGGGGGTGAGGAGCGAATTGCAGGAAGCACGAGGAGTGGTCGTAAGTAGTTGCGTGATGGAAGGTAGATCCCCTCCCCCCCATGTCACCTGGGGAGGGGACTTCCACCAGGCAGAGTCCCACTGCCTCTTCCAGGAGGCTTAAAGCCTCGGCTGACACTCGCCCTTCCTGTGCCAGCCATAGAGACAAAGCTAGGAGGCACAGGGCCTTGATGAGAACTTTCTCCAGGGCAGAGAGGTGCAGAACTTGCCGGTTCCGGCCAGCATCATGGCCAACTCCACTAGGAGCGTGGCCAGCTCAGCGGCCTGGGCCTCCCAGGCCCCTATAGAAGACATCTGCAGGGCAGTGACGTGGGCATCCCCGTCACCCTTCATCCGGCACTACAGGCTGGATGCCTTCGCATCTTCCGATGCAGCATTCGGCTGCAGGATCCTGCAACAGGTCCTGTCGGATCAGTGAGGGCCCACCCTTGGGACCAAACTTGGGTATGTTCCATCTCTGGACCATCCTGCAAACCCACTCTGGAAAATGACAGTTGGTCTTACCTGAACTGTTATTTTAAGAGGTGTTTGCAGGATGGGCCAGTTCCCACCCTAAGTTAGATAGACAGTATTGGGGGTGGAGCTGTCTCCTTTGTGACTTGTTTTCAGGATCTTGGGAGCGCATACTGCATTGAAACTGGAGTCAGCGGAGAGGAGTCCAGAGGCGTGGCTTCAGCTTCAACCCAGTCTCGAGGCCAATTGGCTGTGA
Source organism: Thamnophis sirtalis (assembly GCF_051295495.1). NCBI lineage: Eukaryota > Metazoa > Chordata > Lepidosauria > Squamata > Natricidae > Thamnophis > Thamnophis sirtalis. The sequence goes on along the minus strand of NW_028261383.1, from coordinate 84,714,771 downwards.
TAATACCATCTCTGGACCATCTCTGGACCATCCTGCAAACACCTCTTAAAATAACAATTCAGATAAGACCAACTGTCATTTTTGGAAAGAATTCCTCAAATAATGAACAAGGCACACATTCTTGTATTTATATAGGCTAGTTGACTCTTGTGTTGGTTATATTAAAAAGTTATGTTTTCTCTCCCTTTTTTCTCACAAGTAAATTAATGACTCTCGTGGTGGCCAAGTTTGCATCCAGCTATGTTTTCTATTGGAAGGATTATTTTAAGGACAAGTCCCTTTTGTATCCACCAGGATTTGATGGACGTATTGTGTTGTATCCCAATGACCAAAATCTAAAAGATTATCTCTGTTGGCGACAAGCTGATTGTAAGTATTGCAGGAGTGAGATGGAAGTTATAGAATGCTAATTTTTACGAATATGTATTTAATCCCATTTTCTGCTAAAAAACATTAAAAGTAAAAACACCAAAAATTAGGGTGGACTTATTATTGGGCTGAGTCATGTTTTTGGAGAAACACAGTATAAAAAACAATAATAGTTGTAGTAATAATTATAACACAACTTCTAAAGCCAATCTTATAGTATTGCTGATGATTTTTTCACTTGGTATCATTAGGTCATATCAATAACCTCTATAATACGGTATTTTGGACTCTTGTGCAGAAAAGTGGCCTGACACCAGTACAAGCCCAAGAAAGACTTAAGGTTTGAAACATTATTTCAAATATTTTAGCCTAAGGAGCACATTGTACCTACCTTGTGTTATTTCCAGAAGCATATATAATGTTCAAAGTATTTTTAATATTGGAACAGATGTATCTGTGCATTTGTCTTGTATTCCAAGTTTTATTTTACATTTGCTGTTTTTGCTGGAATGCTTGTTTAAATGGATTGGATTTGGTTTCTGGTGGGAAGGTTATAAACCTATAAAGAATTGGCTATTATTTAGAAAAGATGTAAGTATAGCAAGTGATCAACTTCAGATAAAACAGAAAATAAAAAAGAGAAAGACTTCATTTATTTATTTAGCATATGGCATATCATACATGAATTAGCAGTATAAATTAACAGTAAATTAAATTAATTAAAAGAAAAAGTCTAAAAAGTTCCCTTTTTAATCTGGCTAATGCTAATTGGCAGGGAATCATCTACCTTGGGATTTTTTCCTCTAAATTATTACTTGGTTTAGTGGTTAAGGGGCCAGTCTAGAAAGCAGAAAACCATGAGTTCAAGTCCTGCCCTGGAAAGTCAGCTGGATGACTTTGGGCTAGTCACTCTCTCTCAGCCCAACTCACTTCACAGAGTTGTTGTGGGGAAAGTAGGAGGAAGAAGGTGTATTAGATATGTTTTCTGCCCTGGGCTATTTGTAAAATAAAGGTAGGAAATTAATAAATAAAAATAGAGTTGCAGGAGAACATTGATGACACAAAGCTCAATTCCCCTAGAAAAACAATGGTGTTTGTAAGCTGTAATTGGATTTGTTTTCTTCTGACTTTTCCAATTTTTAAGACCTTGAAATGTTATAAGAAATGTATATATTACATATTTTTCATTGCTCAACTTTAACTTTATCATTCAGGAAAGTTTGATTACTGATGAGCTTTAATTTCCTAAAGTTCATTTCCCATATGCAGAAGTTAGTGGGATGTAGCCTAGATTAGACACTTGAATGGGATCAATCATCCATCTGCTATTGATAATCTTAGCAAGGAGATCAAAAATAGTATTTTTCAAGATATTTTCTTTGCCATCATTCTAATCTATCATACCACTATGCACAAGCATATTCATGGACAATTATTTTTCTCGTCATAATATCAGATTTGAATCTGAAATAAGGATCTGATAACGTGGATTGTGTGGGGTGAACTATGTGAGTGTTTCAAGAATGTAACAGCCCTGAAAATCCCAAACTACCTTCCAGCCACAGAGTTAGGGAAATACAATGATTTCTCTGTGTGCTACTGGAGGTTTAACTAAGGACTCTGGCCATGTTATGTTTATTAGAATTACAAGTAAATAAAAATATCAACCTCTAGATCAGGGCAAAAAAATAATATATGTTATGGTGATAGAAGTATAAATAGCTATTAAGAGAAGACCGGGCACATGACATTTTTTTGCTGCTAGGCAAATAATAGTTTCCCAATTGCAGAAAGTTTACAAGCTAAAAATAAATGTTTGTGTGTGCATTTACCCCCATGAATTGAGTCCACAAAAGAAACTAATAGACTGAAATTGCTGGTTTTGCAAATGTTTGTTATAGAATAAAAATACTAAATTTTTAAATATTAAATTTGCCTTTTACAATCTGGTACCCTTTTGATGTGTTAGATCTCAGAATTATATGTATATGTATGCAGTCAGGAAGTTATAGTATGATCACATTTGTAGGCCACCCAATTGGGAGAAAAGTATATTATATTATTTCACCAACTTTTTGCCTACTAATAATAATGATGGCATTTTAATCACCTGTTAAAGAATGAAGTTTAAAGCATACCAGGCAGTAGCTATGAAATAATGCTATTTTCTTTCTGGGGAGAATGTGTGTTTAGAAGTGTGGTGGGTTCCTTTTTGTTCAAATACATGCTGAACTCCTAAATGAAGAGCAATATTTATTTATTACATTTGAAATTGTTAGAATTCTCCGAGGTTCATATAAAATGCTCTTTTTTCCTTCAGGGAACCCTTGCAAATGACAAGAATGAGATTTTGTTTTCTGAATTCAATATTAACTACAACAAAGAACCTGAAATATATAGGAAAGGAACTGTTTTAATATGGAAGAAGGTAAGTCATACTCTTGTTTGTCTTTAAAATGACACCAAAGCATATTTTAAGTAAGTAATTATACAAAATATTTTAAGATAATAAAGTGATTTTTTACAAGGCCCATCTGTGCTGAATTACCAAAGAGATCTGTCGCATCAGTTGATTATGCTTTTGCATGATGAAGTTACTGAAGGAATTATTCCTATACTAGACGACTAGAAGTGTTGTTTTCATCATCAGCCATTCAGTTGTGCCCGACCACGGACACTCTAGGATTAGCACTGTCCATGTTCCTCTGTCTTGCACTGCTCCTTTAGATCCTCCATGGTCATCCCGGTGACATCCATTATATGCCCAGTCAGTCGGTACTGGGGACCAGAAGCAAAATAGTGATAATTGTGGTTTGAAGTTTAGTTAAAGCTGGATCCTCACATATTAACTAACCCTGCTATTGAAGGTGGAAAAGTTTTTGGCTTATAAAGTCTCTATCCAGATTATCGGTCTATACATAAAATCAAATCATGTTCTTATCTCTACTGCTGAGTCCTTTAAAAAAAAATATCCTAAAGTAGAATATTGTATTAAATTTAATCTAGCCAAAATATTAGGCATTGCATTTTATAAATATCACTTTAGTGTTCAGTGAAATAAAGTTGAAAAAAAGAGGCAGATTTTATTGAATGTAGTAGTACTGAACATTTACACTGGAATACCCATCATTATGCTGTTCATATTTTGTGACATTATACTGATTTTATTACATTTATTTGCCACCCATCTCTTACACTGACTTTGGGCAGCTTACAGAATTATAAAAAAATAAAAAAGACAATATGAAATTATTAAGATTAAATAAGAAACAAAAAATCAAGGTAACATGGGGGTAGAAATATTTTACTTACCCAGTCGGTCACCTCACCATAGGGCACTCCTATTAATGCCCCGGCCGGCTAGCAGAGCCAGGTTTTGAGGCTTTTCTGGAAGACCAGGAATGTAGGGACCAATATTCCAAAAGGCAGGGATCACAAAGAAAAGGCTCTTTTCCTGGAACCAACCAACTGAAATTCTTTGGCAGATGAGATCTGGAATATGACTTCTGCTGGAGTAAGTGGGATGAGCCTGTCTCATTGGGATCAACGACTCCTCAGATACTCGACCCGGGGTTTAAAAGTAATGACCAACATCCTGAATTAGACCAGGAACTGATGTTGGCTGTGCTCTCAGTACTATTCCCAAGTTATTTTTTCATTATTATATTTTATATCTTTTCAACACTTAAGTATTCTATTGATAACATGCCACCTTATTTCAGCTTTCCTTCTTTAGCTCGCTTTTTGGTCATGAAAGACCACTATTTAGAGACATCTTCCTATGTATTGCCAATGTAACAAACAAAGCTTGAGTGCTTTTAGATGTTTGTATTTATACTTGAACTTTTTGTGTATCATCTACCATTATTTCCATACTGTATTTATTTAGTTGTTCACCCAGGGCTTTGACAAAGGAAAGTGAGATCCATCACTTCACCATGCTTCCCGTTTTTCATCTTTTAAAAAAAATGTGTTCTATTGTACAGACAGTTCTTGACTTACAACCATAGTTGGGACCAGAATCTCAGTTTTAAGCAAAGTGATTGTTAAATGAGATGCCCATGTGAATGCTTTGCTCAATGACCATAATCCCAGTACTCATGGTTGTGGTCATTAAGCGATCCCCTGGGTCATTAAGCCGAGTGAGATTGCTGTGTGGAAGAGAACTGCTCTGATGGCTGCAGAAATGAGGCTCACAACTTTGGGATCTGACTTCCTTTTCTGAAGCTCTGCATGGAGAGGAATGCCTTCAAAGGGCTACTGAAACAGCTCACACGGAATCTGACTGAATCTTCCATACTGAAGAGGATAGGGAAAGTTCCAAGTATCTATTTGTCTTCAATCAGATCTTCCTAGTGACATATCATACAGGTAGTCCTTGACTTGTGACCAGTTAAACCCACAATTTCTGCTGCTAAGTGAGACAGTTGTTAAGTGAATTTTGCCCCATTTTATGACCTTTCTTGCCACAGTTGTTAAGTAAATGACAGCAGTTAATAACATAGTTGTTAAGTGAATCTGGCTTCCCCATTGACTTTGCTTGTCAGAAGATGGCAAAAGATGATGCCAGGACACTGTAACCATCATAAATCTGTCAGTTGCCAAGCATCTGAATTTTGATCACGTGACCATGGGGATGCAAGTAAGTGAAAAAAGGTCATAGGTCACTTTTTCAGTTCCATTGTAACTTTGAACAATCATTAAATGAACGGTTGTAAGTCAAGGACTATCTGTAAAATATGATTCAGGAAAATGACATGTGCAGCTCCAATTACAGATAACCCTCAGCTTATGTCCACTTGTTCAGCAAGCATTCAGTTATTGCAGTGCTGAAAATATGGACGTACAACCAGTCCCTGAAATGTCATCTATTGGAATACCCCCATGTCATATGATTATGACCGAGGAAGCTACAATCATGATTGCCATTTGTGACTTTTCCTGCTAGTTTCCAACAAGCAAAGACAATGGGGAATCTGGCAGGGAAGGTCAGGGAAGGTCACACAGTCTCTGGCACCTCTCCCAGGCACTTCTCTGACTTGTGTGGCCTGCACTGGGTTTCCCAAACCCTTCCCCGACTCATATGTGGCCTGTGCTGGGCTTCTCAGATCCTCCTATAAATCTGACTCCCAAACTCCCACCGCTTAATAACCCATGCATCTGCCCTCACTAAGTGATGCAGTCAAATTGGAATTGGAATTGGAATTTATTGCACTTATATGCCGCCCTGCTTTACAATTTTACAATTACTATTTTATAAGTGCTATTGCTATTAGCCATAGCTTATCTGGCCTCTTGTGAAAGATGGAAATTCAATTATGGAACATCTTATAGGACACTGATTCCCCAGCCCTGCATAAGAATCTGAATACTGTGTGTATAGGAATTAGATCTTGATCTAATTAAGTATACAAATCAGCAAACTATAGTACGAAGTCATGGTATGGTTTTTTGCATTCCCCCAAGGCCCAAGCCAAAAGCAAGTAAACTTATTTTAAGTCTCCATGAAAGCCAAGCAATATTATTTCTCCCCCCCCCCCCCGCCCTATATTCTGCAGCCAGGCGCTATAAGGTGAAAATATAATAACACTCAGCATCCTCCACATTCAAGATGCTGATTCTTTTATTTTCATAGGAATTAATTCATTAGAACATGTTAAAGTTTTCTGAAGATTAAACACATTTTAATTTCCTTTTGCTACTATTGAAAATTATGTCATTAATGATTTGATGCCAGATTTGGGCAGTGTGGTTTTGGGAGTGAGGCAATTCCTTGAAGACTGCAAGAGAAGGTTGGGGTGGGAGGGGATGCTACCTATACCTGTTCCTAACTTAGCATTATGCATCAGTTTAGCCACTGCATGTCAAAAACATGTTGAAAAAGTCATTCTCTTCTGGATTAAGTAGAATGAAGATGCTTTGAACATGAAGTCTGCCATTTTACAGTGATAGTCCATTTACATAAAAGGGAAGCTTCACTTCAATACATTAAACACTACAACTCTAAAAGAATTAAATTTGAATCGATTTTAAAAAGTTCAATTATTAATATATTGTTTGTATTTCTATTCCTAGGTAGATGAGATCATTAAGAAAAAAATTACAACAGGGGAAACAGAAGAGAAGGAAATTGAACAAACCAGGATGAGAAACAGACCAATTCCTTTGCATTGTGATATTATTGGAAATGAATTTTGGGAACACAATCCTGAAATCTTGCTTGACAAGAGGTGACCTTTCCTATCTGCATTTTAGTCTGAACCTATTGGGTATAATTTATTTTACAAGGACTGCATCATGGTGGGGAAAAATGTAATCCTGTATTTTGTAATAGCCATTTTACTTGAATGAATGAATAAAACTCCAGGTATTGTTCATAAATAAATACTTTATTAAAATTACGAGTAAGCTGATAATAATCTTAAACTTTACACTGGAAAAGGCATGCCTTTAATTTCTTCTCTGGCCCTCAAAAGAACTCTACTGCTGTAGGTCTCATGAGATGCTAAGTTGCCCATTTAAAACTCTGAAAACATTTAAACTACTCCTTCAAATTAAATTCTATCATCAGGGAGCCAAGTTACAAATTATCCTAGTTGCTAATGTCTCTGGATTATATGAGTGATAAACAAAATACCCTGGCAAGTAGCAGAAAGTAATTAGGAAGTTTTCTCTCAAGTGTAAATTAGTTCCGGCCTTTTTGAAAGCTATGGAAACATAATTTCCCTCTGTAATCGAACATTTATTATTTGGACTCTCTCCTTGCTGCTTTTCGGATTATTAGACAAGGTCTCAGGTGGCCAACCAAGAGCAATAATGTTATTGTATAAGGGAGATAGCACAGCAGGGTGTGTTTGTAGGTCATGCTCTCATTTTGCTGCTGCCTGGGAAACTATCCAGTTCCTGCTGTTGAGAATTGTGGCAACCAACTTACTGAAAGTCTTGTATTGGGATGTGAAGTTCAAAGAGTTGTGTTACTCTTCTGCCTTTTCAAAGGCCCAGCTGCCCAGGAGCGAAAAAAGATAGAGGTTATGGGAACAAATGTGAGATTTGTGTAAAAATCGGCCTGGCTTCTCTGGTGGCTAGGTTTTATATAGAACTTTTTAAGGGGGTTCTTAATTGTTTGTTAATTTGCTCTAATAGGAAATAATTTAGAATAATAGATATTTAGCATCATTTTAAAGCCATTTGAAAAAAAAATTTTTTTTTTACTATAGTTAAGATAATGTTAAAAGGGTTAAAAGAAACTGGAGCAATGTGCATTCCAAAAATGGTGTGCTCAGCAATCCACAATACTTGTAGCGAGGATAGCAGGAATAATAGGCAAAGTATTGATAAAAGGAGGATTTTTGTATTCCTACTTTCCATAAAGTGCTCCAAGTTATTAGCAGCAACAATAAAAAAGCAGCTGTGTTTTCATAACACACTGAAGCAAAAACAAGCTGGCTACTTTTAGCCTAGTGGCTGTATGAACCAATTACTATTAGAAATTTAGAAGAAAAAAAAGAAAAATTTAGAAAAAAAATAAATTAATTTAAAATTAATCCGCCACTTTCTATAATTCAAAACAGAACTCTGCTGGATTTACAAACAAGTTATTTTAATCAAATTTTTCAGGATCCAATATGGGTCAATCACTGGGACCAGAGGCTTTGCCTTCTGAGCTTTCAAACTCATGCTAGAGCCCATCTTCAGGGAACTTCTCTGTAGCAAAGTGTGTCATATTTTGTTACACCAGCCATACTAAGAATCAGAAGATTGAATATACTTGATTCACTATCTATTTTAAAGTAATCAACATATAAGATATACAGCACATTATACATTTTACAGACGTAAATAAAAAATCCTAATTTCAAATGGTCTATTCCCTTGTGTTCATCCCTCATAATTCACCTTGCAGATGTTAATAGTTAGCCAAAACAATTATGAGGTAGAGTGGGGAAGGGAATCCTAGGCACAAGATATTCCTTGGTGCCTACTAATCAAGGCTGCTTTCTCCTCCCTATTTCTGTCAGACCAGGCTAAAACTTTTACTGTATGATCTTATGGGTGGTTATTTTCTAGAATTTGGATTTGATTGAGATAAATTTCTATAGAAATTGAATAAATAAATATTTTAAAAGATCATTCTTCCTTGCTTATTTAATATTCACACTCTTGCACAATCACTTTCTTGTTAACAGCTGAATGGATCACTTTGGACCTAACCTCTGAAAGTTGTAAGAATCAGTGTATCATATTCTGTTCAGTAAATCTGGCCTTGCGTCTCCACTATTTTAGTTCTTCCTGGATAGTTCAAATAGTCCTTAAGGCATCCTTATTGCTGTCAGCAAATGGCCTTCTTTTCTAAATGGGCTAAAAATAACTTTTAATAAATGTTTAGCACTGTAACTCTGTGAAAACTATCTACTGGCCTTTACTAATACATATATGCAAATGATTTATACAAGATGAGTGGCATATTATCATACAGTTATTTTCCATTTCTACATAGAATTGCCTGAAACAAGAAGCAAACTGGGAAAACAAATGTTTAATACTTGCTATTTTAATTGCTGCATTTAAAGAGACCCTTGCACTTAGAGACTCTTGTCCAGCTCAACTACTACTCACTATCCATGTAGTTGTTTAACAGCATTACCAAATGCTTAGCATTTCTGCCATCCACCCCACCCCACCCCACCCCACCCCAAACTACCTGCATATCAAACGATCCGGAAAACTATTAGATGGCAGCAAAGAACCTTAGAAAACTGGCATCTAGTGGCCATTTGGTGCAATGCAGCCCTGACATGACCGCTCAATACCTTAGCCAAGCACTAACCAGGCCAGACTCCACTTCGCATCCAAAAAGCATAGCTTGATAATCCTTGATTGTTCCTCTGCACCCGGTGCTCAGCAGAGGTTATTATAGCATGGTTTACAGTAGCCCTTATTTATTTCTACTATGATTGAGTGAATAAACCCAATGGCCGGACTCACAAAAGACGAACTCAAACGCAAACTAGCCACGATTTGAACCTTTCCCAGCCGGAGCGGCCAAGTGTGGACCGGTCCGCGGCTCCAGGAAGGGAATGCAAAGAGCGCACTAACATCTTGAGAACCGAGAGTTCCGCCATCCCTTCCTCAGATGAATGAAGGTGGATAATGGTCCTCCTTCCAGCCGGCCGAGCCAAAACCAGAGGCGGCCTTGCCGGACGGCCATTTCGGCGGGCGGGCGGGCAGCAACGCAATTCTCGCCTGCCTGCCGAGAGAGCATCAAGAGGCGGCGGGAAGGGACCTGCCGTGCAATCGCGGGGCTGGGGCGGCCCATAGCGGCGAAGGAGCGCGCTGCGGGCGGCTCTTCCTGCCCCTCCCAGCAGGGCCGGGGCCAGGGCAAGAGCGGGAGAGACATGGAGGAGGAGGCGGCGGAGAAGGCCGGGGCTCAGCCCAGGCGGCGGAGCCGGCGCCACTCAAGCGGGCGTCGCAGCTCGGAGCGATCCCCGAGTCCCGGCCGGCTGGACGTGAGCTCGCCGCGTTTCGACCCGCTGCTGGCGCTGTACTCGGAGCGCACCCCGTTGCCTTACCCGGCCGCGCCCTGCTTCAACAACCTGGCCGAGTACGAGAGCTTTCAGCGCGGCCTGCTCCGCGCCCCGGGTCGCTCGAGAACAGCCGCCGGCCGCAGCAGCCGCTCCGCCGGGACGCGTACTCGGAGCCGGGCCGGCCGGCCCCCCGCCGACCCCGAACGCCTCCAGCGGCTCCGCAACCTCATGCTGGTCAAGGAGCCCAAGCCAGAAGCAGAGGAGAGAGCTAGGTCGCGGGGCAGGAAGGCGCCGCGCAACGTCCTCACCAAGATGTCCCGTAAGCTGAGCGGCGTTTGGCGCAGCGTCTCCTTTCGGACGAAATATCACGACCCCCCCCCCCCCACTGCTCCCCCACCCCCAAATACTCGTGTTCCAGAGTCTGGCCCTGGTTATGGGAAAGCAGTTCAGGGGTTGGGTGTGAAGTCCCGAATACATACTGCTGCATGTTGGCATTGATCCGGGGTCCGCAGGGGCGGCCCCGCATTTGGGCGTAGATAGGCACGAATGAAAAGCCGAGTGGGTACGGAATAAGCTTGTCTAAAGAGAAAGGGGTTTTCAAAAAAGAATATGTAATGTTCATCAAAACATTTTTTAAATAGTTACTGTAATCTTATTTTCCATTTGTAATAGATTTAAGAGTAGGTACTAAAGAGAGTGAAAAAAGTGGGAATTCAGAACTATGGGTGATGGACTATTTTGAAGGTAGGTAGTATGGAAAGAGGCCTGACAAGCCATTTTGCAGCTAGAGTTAGTGGATGTGACGCACACAGCACCAAATTATAAATTCCTAAATTTGCCCTTAGTATGTTGTGGGACTTGAGCTTGTGTGCCTAGTTCTTTGTTTTGCTTGAATGGCCAATATGGCATCAATTATTAAACCATAATTAGGTTGACTTTAAATACTGTATGTGGGTTACAATTAGCCAGCAAATCTGGTCAAGGAAACACCCAGTTAAAGAGTTTGGGGTCTAGTGAGGAAAGATCCCCGTGATGGGTGCTTTAATCTTTTAGGAAAGAAGGGCATTGAGGAGTTTGCTTTAGTGATTAAGGCACCAGGCTAGAAACTGGGAGATTGTGAGTTCTAGTCCTGCCTTAGGCATGAAAATTGGTTGCGTGTCTTTGAGCCAATCACTCTTTCAGCCTAACCCACCTCATAGGGTTGTAAGGAAAATAAAAGAAGGAAGGAGCTTCAAGTGTATTTGTTACGTTGAACCATTTATAAAAAATAATAAAGGCAGGATAAAATAAATAAAAATACTGAAGGTAATCAGATTTTCTTCAGTTGTCAATAAAGCTTAATGAAAGAAAGGCGCCCAGCTATGTTTTAGAGAACAGACTGTTCCATCTTCTGAGGTACAATAGGTTGAAAGGTCCTTATAGATTCATCCTGCGCTGTAGGTAAGCAGCACTGAGTGTGGGCAGTGCCTTAAAGAGAGTGTTTGCAGTCCTGTAAATGCAATTTGAATAAATAAGAGAAGATGTACATGTTAAAGGAAAAGTTGAGATCACCCTTGCCTCCTCAGTTTCATCACAGGACCATGGAGCTTTAATAGATTGAATGCCACAGCTAATGGACTGCTTGAAAATTGATGAAAGAGATGATCATAGAACATTTCTTTTCTGATGGAATAACAATAGGAAGGGTGAGGAACTGTCCAAGGTATTTTCTTGGGAAAGCACCAAGATATTACTGACATTCTTAAGCCTAAGGAATTGAGGTAGAATGACTTGGAACCATTTCTGGTAATAGAACCATAGTTGGTGTAAAATAAAGGATCTGAAGATTCTACTAGCTTGGATGTTTTGGGTGTTGTAAGTATTCTTGTTTAAATGAGATTGAGAGTAGCTTAAAAGTAAAAGCCTTACTATGGGTCCAGCATGAAGTAAATACAAACTACCTATATTTTCTCCAGCATGTTGTGCCCACATAGCAAACAACTTTCAAAAACATATTTAGAATATAAAGCATGTATTAATTTTTATTCTGCATTCTAAAATAATGTTCAAAGGTTGTGCTAAGAAGGTCTGGCTATTAGTAGCTGATATTAACAGCATGCAAAAGATTTTGGATTTTAAATGTTTCAGATTTGAAATAATGTCTTAGGTTCAAAACAGTTATTTTAACCTTACTTTGAAGTGTTCTTATGTTGTGCTGATCATTCTGGTAAGGTTGTAACCACTCATTTCAAAATTATACTGTTCAGTATAATTCAAAATGTTTCGCAGCCTCCTAATTGACACAACTCTGGCATTTGCAGGAATTTGCTTTCCCTCTCTTCAAAGCTTATTCTTTCAGATTTGAATTAAAATGACTAGACTTGGAGAAAAAGCTGTAAGCAGCAATTTGAAAGTCTAGAATGATGTTGTTTTTTGCAGCTGTTGTAGCAATAGTTAGGTTGTTATGATCCTAGTTCTTAAACATTATTTCAGGCTTATAAATACAGAGCAGAAGTTATGATAATAGAATAATAGGCAAGTTTCTATGTTGATGTCTGTTATTTGTTTTGAGATCATATATTACATTTTTTCCACAACATTCCCATTACTTTCAGCTAGTTTCCCAGCTATACTCTGAATATCTGTACTACAAGTGACTGGTACCAATGGAATACATCAAACTAATATTTTTAGTTTACCCATATTTTTCGGAGTATAAGATGCTCCGGACTATAAGACACACCTAGCTTTTGGGGAGGAAAACAAGAAAAAAAAAATCTGCCTCTGGCTCCCAGCATCCATCTGGTATTCATCTGGCCCATTCGCTGCAGCCTGTTCAGCACAGCCCATTTGCTGCTGCCCATTCGGCGTGGACCGTTCATCTTCACCGCGGACTGTTTGCCACCGCAGCCCATTCTAGAATAGCTGATTGGTGCCACACCAACCCCTCCCCCCCTGCTGCAATATTCGCTGTATAAGATGCACAGACTTTTCCACCCACTTTTGGGGAGGAAAGGTGCGTCATATACTCCAAAAAATAAGGTAGTTTATAGATACATATACATGCTTCCTGTTGTGAAAAATATGTATTACTAGAGATTGGAATTAAATGGCAACCAAATAACTGCAGCTGTCTACGTATCACTTTAGAAGAAAAAAAGGCTAACTTCTTTGAGTTGTGCTTTCAGAGAGGTGCAAGATGACAATACCAAAAAAAAAAAGAAGGATTCATTATCTACTTCTCATCTGGCTGATAAAGTATAGAAGCTTTTAATTTATTTATTGAACTCATTTCAGAGAATCTTCCAAGGAATTCCAGATTCCAATAGCCATAGAAGTAGCATAGTATAGTGTGGACATTTGCAGCAAAGTGGCAAAATATTAAGCATGCCTAAATGACCTTGTTCACTCCTGTCCAACCTGTCCATCCTTCAGATGAGTTGATTACAATTCATAGACTTCCTCAGCCAGCCTACACTTGGTTGCAAATAGTCACAACCTGAGTACAAGATGTATCTAGGTAATGGAAGGATATTTAAATGATAGGAAGCTGGGGGGAAAGTGGCTTGGAGCATCTGCAGTTTACTATATATCTTAAGATAATTCCTTTCCAAAAGAAAGAGCTGTTGCCAATGGTTAGAAGCATTCCTGGACATTTCCTCCTTCCTGTGTATATGTGAAACACTTATAGAATCCATCCAAAAAATAGTATAATCCAGGACTACAACCTCTATACTAGATAGTTTCGTATCCTTTTAATGCTAACACGATCCTTTAATGTTATCCAAAGCAATGGCTGGTATATTTATTTATGTCACATAATAAATTATGAGCTATAGAAGACTAATCATTTGCACGATTAGAATTTAGACTGCATTGATTGTTGTTTGGTTACTGACATGATTATCAACCAGAAATATTAACTACTACACAGTGACAAGCCTTTTAATAATCCTTTAGAATTGGGATATTAAGCATATGTACTGTGCTAAAAATCCATTACACCACTATTGCATATCCAATTACATACCCATAAACTCTGTATGAATAATTATATTTCTGCAATGCCTAAAGCCAGAGACAAATAAATTCCATGACACTAAGAATAATACTCGCTAATGTTTGGAGAACTATTATACAGTACTTGGGTAAAAGATTCTCACTGAATAAAAATGTGCTATTCTTTTGGTTTTAGAGGGGTAAAAAATCAAAGACCCATGTCAGTTAATTCTTAATAAGACAGTAGACAGAACATATGGGAACTTTCAGATGGACAGTTCTGAATAATACAATGCAAAATAATCCTGCAGGTATTGTCTCTTACACCTTGTGGGCAGAAGTATGTAATTCAAATAATAATAGCAACAATAGCTGGAAATTGTTTTGTTCTACAGCAAATGATGGTTGTTATCTTACTTTCCAGTTCATGAAGGCAGTCCGCTTGGGGAACTTCATCGCTGTGTCCGTGATGGCGTAAAAGTCAATGTCCATATCCGAACTTTCAAGGGGCTTCGTGGTGTCTGCACTGGATTCTTGGTTGCATTTGACAAGTTCTGGAATATGGTAATCCTGAACATTTCCCTTCTGTGGTTTTTACTATGTCAGGAAATTGCGCAGCTGGTGTCCAAATGGAGTCAGAGACACTGACGCAAACCAGTTTTATATAAATAAATATATTTACAGTAAATAAGGCAAACAGGAGCACTGTCAGGTAAATCAACCCAGCAGGAACATCCTCAGATAAATCACAGAGAGCACACACGGCACACAGAAGAAAAAGGCGGGAAACGAGGAAACTCCCCCTTCACTCTTACAGCAACCAATCACAGCTCAGATTCCCTCATGCAGTGGCCAGCTCTCTTTAACCAATTAACTGTAACTGTATGTTGTCCAACCCTTCACTGCTCCAGCTATTAAAATTTAAATATCTTAATATACTAGTATTTACTTCAAAGTTTCAGACCAACCACCATGTGAATATATGTAGTTAGGGGAGCAAGCAGGACTTTGGTGTGCTTGCTGTCCTAACTACATATATTCAAATGATATCATTGGCATTTCCAATACAAGAAAAGGCCAACTACATATTGTTCTCCTAACTATATATATTCACATGGTATTCATTGACATTTCTGTAAAGAAATGCATACAAATGAATACAAGAAAATGTCAAAAGAATCTGGGCTTTTATTTTAAGTCTATGGAATTTCTCTTAAATGCCTAAGTATATCCGAATGGGCTTATTCTCATAATAAAATAAAAATTCTGAGTGAGCAAGTGAACATCTAATATTGCTTTACAGTATCTCAATCAGACATTGAGAACAAGTATCAAATCATTGTTTTATGTCGTTATCCTTCTGACTCCTGTCGTCTTTCCCCACTGTGATGCCAAAATTTATGATAAGAAGATCCTATATGTTTTAAGTCTTTCTGCTTATTTGCCTTGTGCCAGGCCCTGAGTGATGTAGACGAGACCTACCGAAAACCAGTGCTGGGTAAAGCTTTCTATGTGGAGCCACAGTTGACCCTCACCAGAGTAAGTTTCCATTCTCCACAATGTCACATATGTTTCAAAAAGACATGGCTCTTTCCTATCTTCCTCTACCTTATAAAAGTCTGATTTCACTGCTAGCAAAGAAGAAGGAAGGTTATTTCTTCTTTTATTAATCGGCGGAGATGTAGCCCGATACAATCATTTGGGAGTTTAACTTTGCCTCTTGCTCTCCAGTGATTTGATTCAGTGGCTGTTTGTTTGTTTATTACTAAATGTTTGTACCAGTCACCAGAAACTCATAATGATTTAAAACTGATTCCTAGATTCGTCAGAGTTACAGTCATGTCCTAATGCTATAGAAACTAATATTTGGACTACTCCAAAGAATCAGAATTTACAGAATGCAAAGTTTGTAGCAGGACTTGGGAAGCAGAGGTACTGTTGCTTTTCTTTACCAGCTTGTGTGCTTCTCATAGACACTTGGGTCAGTTACTCTAGAACACAATGCTGGAGTAGATAGGCTTAAACTTAATCCAATGAGGATTATCTTACATGCTAGTTTTTCTCTTCCATTCTTCTTTATATTCCTTTGTCAGTACATTTGATCCATGTTGGGATTGAACGTTGACCTAATTACCAAGAATCCACAAAGTTTGGTTTGGCTAACTACCAGATCAATAACCAGGATTACTCCTAAACTCATTCCTCCCTAAGTGTGTAAAGTTTGGAAAGGCTGGGTCTTTGATCTTGCTTCAGGCTTTTTGCAGAGTGCAGATAGGAGCTTGTTTCTATTGCCTTCTGCCAAATGTTAGGAGAAAGTAAGAATTGCCACCTGTCCTTTCATTCCAGATGTTCTACAGAGTGAGAGAAAGGAGGCAGTTCCACATTCCCCTCATTTGTCGTGAGAATTGCCATAGATAAAAGGCTGTTGAGGCTTTCTATTTGACATGTTTTTTGCTTGCCAAATGAACCAGCTCTCCTTCCTTTTCCACTGCTCTTTATTCCCTTGGAGGAAGTGGATGAGAGTTTCTCTGCTATTTAACAGACTCATAGGCTCATAGAGAGATTCATTGGCAAGGCTCTTTTTAAAAAAATGAGCAAGCCTTGATATGGGTTTTCTATTAACTGGTTAATGTCTGTCGAAGACTTCATACAGTCAGCCCTGTTGCACATGCACAAAATAATGCATTTGGGATATGTGCAATTTGTGTGAAATTTGGAAGGATTAGTCTGCTGCCAACCAACTTGCTACACATTCAGGACAGGCTGGAATATAGAGC
This sequence comes from Thamnophis sirtalis, assembly GCF_051295495.1. Taxonomy (NCBI): domain Eukaryota; kingdom Metazoa; phylum Chordata; class Lepidosauria; order Squamata; family Natricidae; genus Thamnophis; species Thamnophis sirtalis. Next base: position 84,698,123 of record NW_028261383.1, on the reverse strand, counting down.
GCCCCCCCCCCCCCCAAGACATCTTAGTGTAAATAGGGGGCCTGTTGAGCAAACTAGATTTATCATCTTCTAGAGCAGTGTTTCTCAACCTTTAAGATGTGTGGACTTCAACTCCCAGAATTCCTCAGCCAGCATCCTCTAGAGGTAGGCCCACTATTTATACTAATAGAGATCTTTGTGCAGGGAAGTAGTACAGATTTTTATTTGCTCATGTATCATTTCAGCATGTGAATGGACTTACACTGAGTGCTAAGTAGCACCATCCTTGGCAAGCTCTATTTATTAACCAGGAGTAGTTGATAGATGTTGGAAGTTGGGAGTACATATAAGTACAAAACAAAAGGAGACGTCAGTTCCTATATTATCTATTCTCTTGGAAACTATGTCTTGCAAAAATTTTGGATGCAGATTTTACTTTCACTATATTGATGTAAGTTTTGCTTACTTTAGAATGAATATTCCAAGCTCAGTTCATAGGAACAGTTGACACATAACTTAACATCTAATGTCTTATGGTTGTTTTGATTGAGAAGAGTGGTTGTTATCAGTGATTTGTCCTGTGATTGCCTTTCTCCTGCTATGCAACAATAACTGAAAGGGTGAGCTTGCACCCTTCCTCAGCTGATCACAACAAATTGTCATTAGATTTTTCAAGCGTGAATATGTGTACATTACTACCATTTAACATTTAATATTGGCAGTGCACTTGCTGCTATATAAAATTGAAATGATCCCACTGCAGAGGTATTTTAATTCAAATCAACTGCATCCGTGATTGTGGTAGATTTTTTTACTGACAGGTCTGCAATATAGTTAGTATGTGTACTGTACAAGAAGTGTGTGAATCGTGCATGGTCATGTCTATGGAAAATTCAAGGAGCCTTGGTGGCAAAGTGGTTAGAATGCAGTATTACAGGATAACTCATTGTTCATTTCCAGAAGTTCGATTCTGAGCAGCTCAAGGTTGACTCAGCCTTCCATCCTTTTGAGGTCGGTAAAATGAGGAGCCAGATTGTTGAGGGCAATACACTGACTCTGTAAACCACTTAGAGAGGGCTGTAAAGCACTGTGAAGTGCTATATAAGTCTAACTGCTATTGCTATTGGAGAACTTGTTGACTAAGGAAAAATAGATCCTCTCCTTTTCAAAAGAGGACTTACTAAATCTTTGACTTACAAATTTTAATTGAACAAAAGAGATTAGTTTATCCATCGTTTGAACAGGTCAATCAGAGTATAAAATACTCTCTGCCGTTTCTTATGACTTGTGAATTTATTTCCAATGTTTCTCTGTAGCTCTTCGACAGACTGAGGTTGCAGGAGTCCTTGGTTAAAAAAGAAGCCGATTCAAAGACGACTACGGACTTTCCAGCCCTTCCATATGATCCAAGGACATCGAGGAGGAAATCTGAGTCAGGTAGGGGAAGATCAGAGGAGAAACATGGAGCGAAGAAGCACGCCAGCAGAGAGAGGACGCGAAGCTCTAGTTTGCCAAAAGTCTCTGGGAGAGACATGGAGTTGCCCAGCAGACTCTCCCAAGTAGAGGAGAAGAGCACGGGTGGCAAAAGAGGCCGTTCCCGAAAAAAGCAGAGGTCCAGAGTGGATTATCAGCAAGTGTTTACACGACACATAAACCAGATTTTCATTCGAGGAGAAAATGTGCTGCTTGTTCACCTGGCACATTGATCTCGTTGACTGATTCCAGCCACAACAGCTCAGTGGTGAAAAGAGACAGCATTTTAGCTCTTTTTTTCCTTTTGGTCAAAAGAGGGAAAGGATTATAGACATAGAGACTTGAGCCAATTGTCTCTTTGAGTGGACTGGAATTTTATCTACAACTGATGCGGTCTCTCCCAAAACAGATTCCCTAAACTTTGGGAGACATATAGACACTGTGACTTTCAAAATTGTATGGCTTGGCCGTGGAGTGACTTTCCTTATACAGTAAATATTTAAATTCTGCAGAATATGCAGCCGGCTAAGTGGGCCTGGAATAGCCACATGGTCATGACACTGATACTTCCATGAGAAATGTGAATTAAGGGACAGAATACTGCAAGCTACAGCTGTAGGAATTAGCTTGCTTGAAGCCATCTCTCTCTTCTCCATACACTATGCACAGGGCGCACCCCTAAAGGACTGGTCCAGCTTTGCATTGCAGGCCCTAAAGGAGTCCCATTCTCTGAAAACAAATGGAAAGAAAAAGGAGTTTGCATTGCAACTAGTGTAATTTTTAAAAAAAACTTTCCTCACCAGTTCATTTTTTTCTTTTTCAGTGACTGAAAGCAGCCTTTGACCTTTTGTTTGGTATTTATAAAAATTCAGCCTGCCACCCAATTTTCTCTACTTGTTTTCCTACCCATTTCTACCTGCAAGACAATATGTGTGGCTTCTCTGGTTTGAGCTTGCTTCGGTGTGTTTTTCAACAACCCAGAAATTGTAGCTTTTTTTTTCCCATCCATTTTTGTGTCCTTAACAATAACGGCTAAGATATATGTATGCGGTTTAAAAAAGAAAAGAAAATGTTGAATGTATGCTTGGTGTTGCTATGTATTATCTGATGGCTTTGGGAATCTGATTTCCCACCAGCTCTTAGTAACTACAGAAAATGTTTGGTTTGCAATATCTACTAGGATTTTTCCAAATCTTATTTTGGCTCTCAGTGGTCCTTTTCAGATGCTGCTTGTTCTTGAGAAGCATGTTTAAAACTGCTGAAAAGAATGCATGATGATTTTTCAAAAAAAATGGTGCTATTTGCAGCATCTCTGTCTCCTTCAGCATCTATCAAAATGGTGCAAGATATAACAATGCATGTGTATGGACCATGCCATGAAAATGTTTAGGGCGCTATAAAATAGCAACTCTGCTTATGGGGAATGTGTTAAACACATCAGTAGCTAGAGAAGATTCCCTTAAGTTGGAGAAATGCCATAAGGCCTTTTACAATTTTATTAAAATTGAATTCCAAAGCATCTATAAAAGCATAATTAATACAATACATATGGTGAGTCATTCTGCATTTCTAAAATAACTAGAAAAATCTAATGACTGAGTTGCATTATGGAAAGGTCAATTGTGATATATTTTTGTCTGACTGGCAAAACCAAGTACATTTTGCCTAATATTCTCCAGAGGGTAAAAAGCAAGCATTTGAGGGAGGGAGAAATCTTATCATCAGATTTATTTATTTTTTCAGACAATATTTTGGAGTATCAGAACCATATTAGAAAGCATGCAGCTTGCTGTTGCATGTAATGCTTATGTTGAAGCAAAATAGGCAATTAAAAGGAAGCCTCATTACTTCTTCTCAACACTCTGCTAGGGTCGCTAAAGGTTTTGCTACCATTCCACCAGCAACTAATGGAAAACCAATTTTCTTTTGGGATGCTGGAGCCCTGAATTGCATGATAATGAACACAAAACAGGGAAGCCCGTGGAAGACATTTTCCTGACTCACATCAAGCCCATCTCTTTTGACGCGTTCAAAAAAAGATAAAAATAATCATGAAAGGTGATTTTCAATAGAAATGCATGAGAAGAAAGTTGAATGGCTTCCATTCTCAAGTTTTACTTTAATTTAGATTAAAGTGTGACAATGCGCATAACATTTAATTTCCCCCCAATATTGAATGACTCAAAACATATTTTATTTCATCAGTATCATTGGGTGCATGGTAGTAAATATGATAATAGTCAAGGAAAGGAGCTAGGAAGCAATATGTGTAGGATGCAAGCAAATGTTTGTGTAATTGTATTTGTTTTAACAAAAATGGGAATGATATATGCAAAATGTGTTTCTTCCATAGTATCTTCTTTCTTTGCAATTCTATGTTTTTTTAAAAAAAAATCAGTACATGTTTCAATGTGAGATAGCTTCAGTTTCTGCAGCAACCTCTAGTTGCCCTTTCTGATGTGACTTTCTCCAGCCTCTTTGTAATGTATAGCATCGCGAGGTTCTTTCCAAAATAGTCTTCTCTGGTGCCTTTAGATATATTTCCTAGGACATGCATCCATTAGTTAGAGTCGGTTCATAAGTGTCCAGTAGAAGCTTCAGTGATATCATGTGTAACATTACATCATCCACTCCCAGTGGACTCTATTGTAAGAGTCTTATGATGGATCCATGTTTGATATCAATTTTGACTTCCCTTGGAATGATCACAGAGTTTTACTATTCTTCAGGAGTTCTTTAACTCACTCAATTACTTTTTGAAAATCCCATTTTCCCCCTTCTTTTTTGAACATTACTACCATATGTCTTCTGGAATTTTGGACAGATCCATGTACTTCAGCAATAGGGTCAAAAACTAGTATTAGAATGGATTATTCAAATTTAGTTGTATGATTTTCCATTAATGAGACATTTTCATACTTGAACCAAATACACTTATATATTAATTACAATGCATTCTCCCCTTTTCTTTCCTCTTCGACATCAAAAGCTGAATATACACTTCAGTGTTTTGATTCAGTTTACCTGTTTGCTTCATTTCAGCTCTTTATTTTGATTTAAAAAACAGTTAGCTAAGTTTAATATTTTCCCTAGTATTTTGTTTAATTAATGAAAGCCAAACTTTCTTGGTGGATCCATATTTGTAAACTAGAATACTGTTTGCAGATTGGTTTTATATGTATCACTATTTGTCACTTCTTCTTTTTTTTGTTTTCTACAATATTCTGTCGGTTATTTAAGAGCAAAGATTTCTTATCAGTCATGTTCCCTTATTGGAACTTAATTTCAAAAGATCAGAATATCTCTCTGATTTTCTTTTGCTGCTTTTTCTTCATGTAGCTTCTAAAGTGCCATTTATTGAAATAGAAGTGATCCAGGATTCATCTTATCCCTTGACCTTTGTTTCTGTGTAAATACTATATGTCATTCTTATTTTTAAATTGTATTAATCTTAATTAGCTTGTTGGCAGTTGTTACTTGAAAACTTCTAGGTGCTAAGCTTAATTTCCAAGGTGTTACTTCTCATATACCAAGTATAAAATATATTTGGAAACAGCCTGTCTTCCTTTGTGCCCTCGATCCATAATAGCTTACCTCAGGATGTCTTAATTCATTTCTGCAGAAATGTGTTTTGCCAGAATGGAATGTGTGCTACCAAAACATAGCTTAAAAAAAAAGCTACCAAGGCATAGTTTAATAGCCAGTAAAGATAAGCATAAAAACTTGAAAAAGAAAGTTTGAGACTAGAGGCCATGCAGATAACATGTTGGATTACTTACTTAGCTGTGATAAAAAGGATTAATATTTTGATTTCTTTATTGGACAGTCCATAACTTACAAATGGATAAATTTACAACAACCAAATTTACAACAGCTCAGTTCAACCAAAAAAGAAAAAGTAAGCAAAACTGAAATAGAAAAAAGCCCCTACCTTCAGGTGTGGAATATTTAGCCAAACTGGCTCTCTAGTTTTCTTAAAACTCAAGTTGTCTGCTGGCGAAAACTAAGAATGATTTTAAATATAAGTTCCATTTGGACAGTGTTTAGAAATGCTTCTCTGTGATCACATGTTACTTGTTAAGTTTATCATTATATGAACTGGGTAATGTGTGAGTTGTTTAGCTGTTTACAGGAATTTTCCACCAGCGGTATGAAATAAGTTGTGGAGGACAGTTATAAAATGACAGTATTCTTCTCCCCCCCCTCCACTTCTCCTCCTCCTCCACCTCCTCCTCCTCCTCCTCCAACATTCCTTCCATTTTCTGTTCAGAGAAGCTACATTTAACCCCTGCCATACTATGCAACTATTCCCTTTTATGAAGATATGAAGAGTTGATCATCCTATGTACCAGCAGTCGTATTGGCTCTCATTAGATAGGATTTTTGGACATTGATATGCAGAGTGTCTGTTACTAGCACATCTTAAAACAACCTTCTGTCACTTTGAGCTTCGAAGTTTTGGTCAATGGTGCAAAGATGAATAGTTACAACTTTGTTGATAATAATTCATTGTATGTCAGTCAACAATTCATTTCTCACTTCACATGGCTCATGCTGTCAAAGATTTTCATTTCTGGTTTCACAGAAACCCCATTGGGGCTGAAGATGAATTTAATTTTTGTTCAGGAGAAGAAATACCCCAGTGCCTTGGTGAAGCTCTTGCACAAAGTGAATGACAGAAGTCTAGTTTGGTAAAGAGTTAAGTGTAAAAAACTTGTTTTTTCCTAATCCATGCAAATGTTTCAGGAGAATCTGAAAAGACCGGCTTCTCAGCTGACAAGATATGAAGCCTGTCACAAAAGACAGAAAATAAATGCTGTGTCTGACTTTTGATTTCACCATTTTCAGAGTAAGTGCAGGCACATTGGCACATTTTCTCCTTGACAATTCCCTGTCAATAGAACCTACTTATCCCACTTCTGTTGGAGTCATTAGCAATGACAAAGCTTTGGGCTGATGGTTCATGCGCATCCTCAATTTCAAAGCCTGGTGTTAGAGAAATGAATCGTTGACATGACACATTTTAACTAATGTTATTCTCTCATTAGCTCCATTGAATCTTGGGGACTCTGGTATGTAGCTATGTAGTGCAATTTGAAATACAGTTCCCATGGTCCTTGGCTTGAGACGACTGGCTCTGAATCCTTCCATTTTTGTAATGCATATAGGACTTGAATTTCTTTCAATGCTTGTTCCTTTTTTGTTTCTCTTTTGTCAAATGAGACACTTGTTGGCCCATCTGAAGGACAAGTGTCACATTCAGTGTAAACTCGGACAGAGCCTGCATGGCACAGATGCCCCAACCATCTGACTTCGGTTTTCACAGTTGGGAAAGTTACCGCTAACCTACATATGCTATGTGAGCAAGGCAAAAGTGCCAATCAGCTGCCAGTCTGCGCTTTGGCCCTGTGAATACTTGTTAAAAGAATGTGCAAATAGCCTCTAGTCTCTTTTCTTAAGGATTGTATTTCCAAGAAGGAGTTGTTGCTTGAACCCCTGCAATGTATGTACACGTATGATGTGTCTTTAAAAATAAATGCTTGATGATGTTAAGCATCTGTACTAGGAGTTCAGTCTCCAAGGCAATAAATGTCTAACTGTAATTATAAGCTGTGCCAGAGTCATTTTTTTAATAGAATCATTTTTAGCAATACTTAAATGTTTTAATCTTAACTTTCTCTACTGACATAAAGATGGTAATGCATTTTTAATAACATACAGGTAATCCTCGACTTACAACCACAATCGAGCCCAAAATTCATATTGCTCAGCAAGATATTATGTGGCCTATCTTGCCACAGTTGAGTGAATCATTGCAGTTGTCCGATTAGTAACACGGTTAAGTAAGTCTGGCTTCCCCATTGACTTTGCTTTTCAGAAGGTCGAGGAAAAGGTGATCACATGAGCCTGGGACACTGCAACTGTTATAAATACATGCCAGTTGCCAAGCATCTGAATTCTGATCACATGACTTGTGATTTTTGTGATTTTATTAATATTTGTAGGCCGCCCTTTTCCCTGAGGGGACTCAGGGCGGCTCACATAAAATCGGGGAAGGGGAATACAGACATTAAGATAGAAACATATAATAAAATAGTAAACAACATACATTCATCATTCGGGAGGGGTAACTATCTTTATCCCCAGGCGAGCCAGTTCTTAAGGGCTGTGCGGAAGGCCTGGACGGTGGAGAGGGTGCGAATCTCCACGGGGAGCTCGTTCCAAAGGGTCGGGGCTACTACCGAGAAGGCCCTCCTCCTTGTGGTTGCCAGCCGACACTGGCTGGCCGATGGGATACGGAGGAGGCCTAATCTATGTGATCTTATTGGTCGCAGGGATGTAATTGGCAGAAGGTGGTCTCTCAAGTATCCAGATCCACTACCATGTAGGGCTTTATGGGTGACTAATAGCACCTTGAAGCGCATCCGGAGATCGACAGGTAGCCAGCGCAGCTCGCGGAGGATAGGTGTTATGCGGGTGAACCGGGGTGCACCCACAATCACTCGCGCGGCTGCGTTCTGTACTAGCTGAAGTCGCCGGATGCTCTTCAAGGGCAGCCCCATGTAGAGCACATTGCAGTATTCCAGCCTAGAGGTCACAAGGGCCCGGGTGACTGTTGTGAGAGCCTCCCGATTCAGGTAGGGTCGCAACTGGCGCACCAGGCGAACCTGGGCGAATGCCCCCCTGGTCACAGCCATTAAGTGGTGGTCAAACGATAGCTGTGGATCCAGGAGGACCCCCAAGTTGCGAACCCTCTCTGAGGGGTATAGAATTTGACCCCCCAGCCTGAGTGATGGAATATTAGTCGAATCTTTGGGAGGAAAACACAACAGCCACTCGGTCTTTTCTGGGTTGAGCACAAGCTTGTTAACCCTCATCCAGTCCATAACGGCTTCAAGGCCTCGGTTCATCACGTCTGCCGCTTCATTGAGTTGGCACGGGGCGGACAAATACAATTGAGTATCGTCCGCATATTGATGGTATCTAATCCCGTGCCTGCGAATGATCTCTCCCAGCGGTTTCATGTAGATGTTGAATAGTAGGGGGGATAAGACCGAGCCCTGAGGCACCCCATAAGTTAGGGGCCTAGGGGACGATCTCTGCCCCCCCACTAACACCGACTGCGACCTGTCCGAGAGGTAGGAGGAGAACCACCGCAACACGGTGCCTCCCACTCCCACCTCCCGCAGTCGTCGCAGAAGGATACCATGGTCAATGGTATCGAAAGCCGCTGAGAGGTCAAGGAGGACCAGGATGGAGGAGTGTCCTCCATCTCTGGCTCTCCAGAGATCATCGATCAATGCGACCAAAGCGGTTTCTGTGCTGTAACCGGGTCTGAAGCCTGACTGGAAGGGGTCTAGATAGTTTGCTTCCTCCAAGGACCGTTGGAGCTGGAAGGCCATGGGGATATGTATCCCCATGACATGGGGATACTGCAACAGGGCTGCGTGAAAAACTCGTAACATTTTCAGTTCTGTTGTAACTTCAAAGGTCACTAAATCATTGATTTGTAAGTCAAGGACCACCTATGCTTATAATAGTAATGGAGAATGAGTCAACCAACAACAGAAAAATACAAAAAGGGAAAATGCAAACAACTTTGTAGTAAAACAGAATCTACAGCAAAGCTCAGCCTTTGAGTAGAATTGCTGGGGAAGTTGTCAGAGCTTTCTCTAGGCTGGAATACTGTAATGTGCTCTACATGGGGCTGCCCTTGAAGAGCATCCGAAGACTTCAGCTAGTCCAGAATGCGGCCGCGCGAGTGATCGTGGGCGCACCACGGTTCGCCCACATAACACCGATCCTCCGTGAGCTGCACTGGCTACCTGTTGGTCTCCGGGTGCACTTCAAGGTCTTACTCACCACCTATAAAGCGCTCCATGGTAGTGGATCTGGCTATTTGAGAGACCGCCTTCTGCCAATTACCTCCCTGCGTCCCATCAGATCGCATAGAGTTGGCCTCCTCCGCATTCCATCCGCCAGTCAGTGCCGACTGGCGACTACTCGGAGGAGAGCCTTCTCTGTTGCGGCTCCGACACTATGGAACAATCTCCCCGTGGAGATTCGTACCCTCACCACCGTCCAGGCCTTCCGTACAGCCCTCAAGAACTGGCTAACCCGTCAGGCCTGGGGATAATCTTATTTTGCCCCTCCCGAATGCTGAGTGAATGTTGAGTTTTATAGTTTACTTTACTTTGTGCACATTTCTTTTTTGTATTGTCCTACACTCCCCTTCCTTTTTTGATTGTAAGCCGCCCTGAGTCCCCTCAGGGAAAAGGGCGGCCTATAAATAAACTAACAATAACAATAACAATAACAATTTTGTTCAGCTGCTCAGTCGTTTGCAAGCATTTGTGCATTTTTAAGGAATGTAAGAGAGGGAGGGGCGGGAGGGAGAGAGAAAGACCTTCCTGCTATCAGTGGGAAATTAAGAGCTCTCATGTAAATTCAGGGGAAAGATTGGATCAATGGCAGGAAGGAAACAGGCCCTGCAGTACTGATCTGAAGATATGCAAAGAGAAGGGAAACTAGTAAGCTGGAATCTTTAAAAGGATTGGGCAAGAAGGAAAGCAAAAGATAGTAGAGACAAGGTAGTTCTTAATCATTGTCAGTTGGGAGGTATCAATTCTGGATCTATAACCAAACCTGAGGAGGGGGAGAGGGAAAACTTTTGCTTTTCGTTTGCTGACCCTGGGTAGAAAGAAACTTCCCCTCCTTTCTATGAATTGGCATTTTTCTTCAGAATAGTTTTGATTCAAGTACAGCTAATTATCTTCCTATTTAATCACTAGTAGTATTCATAACGGGAGCATCCTAAGTCTGATTACAAAATAAAGAGATTGACAAGGGAATCTTGACAAATAAATCTTAAAACTGTGAGCTTTTTCTTTTTGCATATTAGCAAGCCATCCAATATTTTTAATATTTTTGAGGTTTTTTTTAAATAGTGACTTTATCTGTAAGCTTTTGCTGGATTTAGGGGTAGTTACAGTATTTCTTTGCTGTATGAAAGAAATGCTGGCTTGCTAGCTTTTCATAAATTATATTGTCAACCATTTATTCAGTGTTTATTATTTTTACACAAATGCACATGTTTTACTTGCTCAGTAATACATATTTTTTTTTAATCTCAGTTAAACAATGGGCTTAATCCAGCTAAAATTACTTGGGTTGAAATATACCTTGGAGGGAGGGAATGGGTATTGTTACTTTTGCAGTTAACCAAAGTTATATCAAGCCTTTGATTTATATCGGTTACTGCAAACTTATATTGGTCTAACTTTCCCAATAATCAGCTCATATTGTTGCATTTTTCCTCTCTTGAATGCAGTACCTTGTTATCGCTGCCCAAAGCAGTCAGTGCTGAAAAGTTCACATCTTTCATGGGTTCATAGCAAATGATCATCCATTAGAAATCTGAAATATTGTCCTGAAGGGAAAACTCTCCCCTCCTCCCCAAATCAGAGGTTGTTAGCTCCACCCATCCCTCCAAGCCCATTTCAAGCTGCTTACCCTGTTTTAACAGCTCTGGAGCAATTTGGCATTTGGCAGTTCGAATCCCTAGCGCCGTGTAATGGAGTGAGCTTCTGTTACTTGTCCCAGATTCCGTCAACTTAGCAGTTCGAAAGCATGTAAAAAATGCAAGTAGAAAAAATAGGAACTACCTTTGGAGGGAAGGTAACAGCATTCCGTGTGCCTTCAGCGTTTAGTCATGCTGGCCACATGACCACGGAGGCATCTTGGACAGCGCTGGCTCTTCAGATTTGAAATGGAGATGAGTACCGCCCCCTAGAGTCGGAAACAAGTAGCACATATGTGCGATGAGAACCTTTACCTTTACCTATTCAATTTTTGGCACTTTTCTTCTTGGCATGCTTCTTGATTAAGGTTATAATGGGCAAGCTGGTCCTTTCAATAAGGTTTTTTTTTTTAATTATAGAGTCAGTCTTTAGCCATCAGTGAAGATGAGATAGAGAGAAAGAGAGAACTTAGAAGTCATATGCAGAAAGAAAACAAGCTAGCATGTTGAGACAAAGAATTCCTTGTTTCTGCCACATTCAGCAGGACATATTATAAGCAGAGAAGTTTTCTTATTTTTACCTATAGAAAGACTAGGAAATTAGTGCTGCTGATGGAGGAGGGGAGTCTCCCTGTGCTTGATTTTCCCAGCTAGACAATTGATTGGTTCTGTCTTCTTGCACATTTGAAAACCAGCGGCCAGTCACAGGAACCATGCCAAGCTTTCAATGTTGCCATTGTGGTCAACTGAGGTCAGTAACCCAAATTGCCTTAGTCTCAATGCATATCTCTGATCACTTCACAACAGGGGACAACAGGAGGAAGAAGATGTGTCGGATATGTTCGCCGCCTTGAGTTATTTGTAAAAAAATAATAAAAGTGGGATACAAAATAAATACATATGAATTAACATATGTGCATGTTTGTGTGCTGCTTTTATTTGGGCTAGAAAACGAACTTCTCTGCTGGACAAAAGACAGCTCAAACGTTCGTGTCTGGAAGCAGTTTCCGCGACAAACCTGCTTGTAATCTCCCGGCGTGTCCACTAGATGGCAGTAGGGTAAAGCAAGTCCGTGTTCCGCTCCCCTGGCGAGGCTGGGGGTTCACCACTTCGGAGTGAGCCGAGTTAGAAGATGAATGAAGGGAGGGAGGGGGAGAGGGAAAGAGTTGAGTGTGAGTTAATGCGAGTTGTTGCTCCGGCCAAAAGTCCGAGCGAAATCGAAAGTGCAAACCTTTTGGGAATGCTGGTTTTTCTGCTTCCTTTGGAGCAGGTGGCTTAAAAACACATGTAATTGAATTAGCATCGAATGCTTTTAGCAGGGAAGGTCCTTCCCTTTTACAGCTCGAAGTGCTTCATCAGAAAATCTTTTTAAGGGGGTCCAAAAGGGCGCCCGTTGTTTTCAAGCAATTAGGGCAATTACTAATTAGAAGGGATCTTGTGTAAACATTTCAAACAAAGCTGCAGAATGCCAGATTTAAGGCACACGGTTGGAAATATTTGTGCGTGTTTTCTCCTGGCTCCTGTCTTTCTTCCACTCCCCCTTCTGTTCTTATAATCTGGTTTTTCTCTATTGCTGCTTGGCTTCTCAAACTGGATTTGGGGAAGGGTGCAAGAGTTTCGTTCCCATCCAGCAGCAAGATAAATTCATTGCTGTAATTGGTTGTGTGCAGTGGTGGGATTCAAATAATTTAACATCCGTTCTCTGCCCTAATTATTTCTTCCAACAACCAGTTCACCAAACTGCTCAGAAAGTTAAAAACCGGTTCTCCTGAAGTGGGGCAAACTGCCTGAATCCCATCACTGGTTGTGTGACAGTAGAATAGAATAGAATATATAGTATAGAATGGATTAGCAGAGCTGGAAGGGACCTTGGAGGTCTTCTCCCTGCTCAGGCAGGAAACCTTATACCATTTCAGACAAATGGTTGTCCAATCTCTTCTTTAAAACATCAAGTGTTGGAGAAGTCACAACTTCTGGAGGCAAGTTGTTCCACTGGTTAATTGTTCTAACTATCAGGAAATTTCTTCTTAGTTCTAGATGTTTGTGCAACATTTCAAGTAGCTCTTTTCATCCCCTTGCAGGTTCCTAGACTTTGCTAATGGCTAATATAGGTAGTGGAAGACCAGTTATAGCACTTGACAACCTTGTAACAAATCATTGCAAGAAAAGCATATTCTGCCCACTGTGATGCTCTTTTCTTTTGATAGAATTTATATGGTAAATTGTCTTTCACCAAAGTAAAAAAATCCTGGGAGAAACAAATTCTGTCTAAGAAAATTTATCTATTCAGCACTAGAGGAAAACACTGATTTGCCTAAAATGTGCATATGTCAGCTTATGGGGGCTTAGTCGGACTTCCATGGATTGCTGTCATACCAACACATATCCGGCCAGCCCAGAGCAGACACATCCTCATGGGAGGGCTGTGGAAACCTAACCTAGTACCCTTAGTTGCTTTAATTCACACCACATTTTTATACCATCGGTGGATCCTACGCTGCAGGTTAGCCATTCCTAATGAAAACCCTAGAGGACATTTTGGTTTTCCTTGGTTTTAGTTAACAATGGTTTACTTGTGTCTTCCTCTTCCTCCTCCCTCTTAGATTTAGCTGCTATAAAAGATATGTTTAGTATGTGGTTCAGTGTTTCTTTTCATTTTTTAAAGTATAGATATAACTAAATAGTGTTGATTATATTTAGCAAAAGATTTTAATATGACCAGAGGTTTAAAATTCCCAACCAAAGGAATTAGTCTATATTTGCCAAGAAACAATCAAATCAAAGTTCCAATATTTCGGCTATCCTTGTGTCTCCTGGTACTTATGACATTTGTGCAAAAAGAGCCTCAGATGTGGGATGAGTGATATTAATAGATGATGATGATGATAGCTAGATGATATAGATATGGTACATGATCGATAGAGAGACAGAGGGAGATAGAGACATAATAGTTATAGATATATGTAGTATTATATATACATTTTTATTAAATAAATTTTAAAAGAAATAGAAAATATAGATTTTGAAAGAGAATTATTTTAAAAAATTGTAAGCATATGAAAAGGTGAAAGAAAGAGAAAGAAAAGAAAGAGAAAGGAAGGAAGAAAGGAAGGAAGGAAGGGAGGAAGGAAATGGTATTCTTAATAGCAGCTACATTTATATTTTAACACCGCCCCCCCCAATAGGTTGCAGCATAACTCCTTCTTTTCACAGTCTACCCTTTCTAATCATTAAACTCATAACTCACAAGTTTGCTTTTCTTTTTTTCAGAGAAATGTCCATAAGGGGTTTCCAATCATTAATAAATGTAGCTGTTATCCTTTCTCCAGTCAAATAAGTCAATTCTGCCACTCTTCTAATTGTGTCATTGGGATGGGTGATATTAAGTCATCCCTGTCCCAGGATGAATCACCCACCTAATGAGATGAGTGGAAGATGCAGGAGTGGGTGAGATGGGAGAGTAATGGAAACAGCATTCACTTTGCCATTGGATAGCCCTCCCCTCTGTTAATGAAGTGTAGAAAAAATACCTAAAAAATGCCAAGCAATTTCTATCCTTAAAGATAAATTTTATTACTCCTTGGAAATGAAAAAGATGCTGAATTTTTATTGATATAAATAGGACCTGACAACTTCTTTTGCACTGAAGTCCTTGGCTGTTGTGATGGCTTTTATCGGATTCAGAGGTGTGCAGATTTTGGTCCTCCCACCTTGGCAAATGACTTCTTTATAGTGTAAGACCATGGGAATTAATTTATTTCAAAGGGAGTAGGAAGCTTATCATTCTTTCCCTGGGTTAGAGGTTCTCAGTGTTTGTTTCTCCTATTAGGCAGCTATCTAATTAAAACCTCAGCCTTAAGCTGGGGCTTGCAGAGCTTCAGTGCACCAGAGAGTACGGGTGTGAATCTTTTCTAGCAACTCATCTGACTCTTGGCTTTGCCTTTGTCTGCCGCTATCATCATCAGATAATGAACAAGAAGGAACTGGCTTTCATCAAACCAGCCAGAGGAAGGAAGGCATCTCAAGGAGAAGGCAATTGCCTGTAGCTTCTGGCCTTGTAAGCTCTTCAAGACAAAATGCACTGACTGTGCAAAACCAAAATAGCCACTCACTATCACGTTGGGAATAGGAGGGCGCAGAAAAGGCATCGTTGTTAAGTCTTTTGGTGCTTCAAGTTTATGCGATGATGCAGAACGCCTTTTTTCACCACCAGAGATTCAGAAGGAGAGCCAGAAGATGGGTGTGCAAGCGAGAGTCATCCCACAAGGCCCATAAGATAACAAAACAAGGAAGAATGCTGATGTATTGTTCCGCAAAACCATGGAATGGTGATTTAAAGTCAAGTGTGCATAGGCTGTTCTTTGAAGGGGAACAGATCTCAGTGCAGAAGGGGGCTCTCCTGCAGAAACAGTGTCTAATTGGACAGAGAGGGTCAGAGTACACTGCGTATCTGCGTGTCCAAATGCAGCACACGATCCTTGGACTTCCGTCAAACCGGCTGGCTACATCACTTTGAGGGGGATGCGTATTCCCTTTGGGGGCTGCGATGCATAAGCCGGATGGCAGGCATTGTTTCACAGCTCAGACTCTCTCGTTGAGGAGGAGGAGTTGGGGGGGGGAATTGATGGAGGGAGTGCCACCCGTGTCACCTTGAGCTCCAGGAGAAAAGGTGAAATCTACAGAAAACCGATAAAAGCAGATATAAAAGGGGATGGCCTCAGGTACCCGTAATAAAATTACTGGAAGATTATACTACATGGGAAATACAATAGCTGTAATACATAGAGGTCACAAACAATATGCACACACCTCGCCTTGAAAGCCTTGCCTCCGGATCCTGGAAAGAGCAGGCAGGAAACCACAGAGCCTGGGGTAGATTTGCCTCTGTTCTGAGCTTCAGTTTCATTAAGGACAATAGGCCTCCAGTTGCATTGAATGGCCCGAAACAAAGTTGTCGGCAACTCTGTAGGCTACCTTGCTTGTACTTCACCAACGCAGACTTTCAAGGGCTGCCTTGGGAAATCCGGCGACACATCCTAAGCAAAATGAAAGCGTAGCAGAGATTGTGTCCTTATTCACAGCTGTGGCTGTGAATTAATCAATGTCAAGGGGATTCAGAGAAATGTTAGAGTCATTTGAGATACCTTGTCCAGGCACATAAAGGAACATAACTTGCCTTTGCCATCTGAAGATCTGAATCCCCCCCAAAATAACCTTCCCTCACTCCCTCCCCCAGTGTACATTCAAACCAGAAATTAGCCCAAAAACATACGCAGAAGAGACAATTTTGGTAAACTATCCTGGCATTGCCAACATTTTGTATAAAAGACTAATTGCCAAGTACCATATTCACGTGGGACCATTAGTAATTCCATAGCTATGCAAATTAAAACAGTGATGTATGATTTATAGCTTTAATAATGTTCTGAAGGCTCTTAAATTTTAATCACTTGCAACATCCTTTTTAATATTCAATTACTTTATTAACTAATTAGGTCACTTGCTGAAAAAGCACATAAGGTTGGTGCTATTTTAATATCAGCTGAGCCTCACAAAAAACCTTTGAAATGGTGAGAATGGTTTATTTATTTTAAACAGATCATTAAGATGCTGTCATTAATAAACCAATTATAGTGGAGAAATCAAGAAACTGAATTTCCACTTCTGCATTCAGGATATTACCCACTTGAGTGGCCGTATGTGTAATGGGTGCAGAACTGGAAAAGTTCTGGTTAAAGAGGTTGGGTAGTTCCCATTGTTGCATTCATGTAAGTCTTCACACACACACATCCACATCCACAGGTCACCAGGTTATGGAAAATTGATCTGGAGTTTTTGATAAAGGGGAGGCCTGAAAGTAGCCAGTAACTAGATTATTTTAGTTATGAGATGGGTGTTGGGCCATTCTTTGGCTAAGTTGATACAAAGTAGGCATACATTTTTCTCTTTTGTGGATCAATGAGTTAGCATATCATAAAAAGGCTCTATTTAAGCCCTGGGAAAGCACAGAAGAGTTATCTCATGTAAGTGCTCAATTAAAAGACTTCTTTTGATCTTTTCCATTTGTTTCCTGGAGACAAAAATTAGAACAGTATGAGCTGCAATGTTATATTGATTGTCCCATCTAAACTAAACTAAAGGAAAAAATGAAACTCAAGATAATTAATTGATAATTAATCAATTCCATCTTCTTTGGTTGACTTTCTCACTTGCATGTGTATAAACAAATGCACACACCCCAAAAAAACTCTCAAGCCCCAATATTTCATCAATGATGAATAAGAAGAGAAACATTGTAAATTTAATATAAACAATTTCACTCCAGAAAGAGACAATAATTTGCATTGTCGAAGTTCTGTCTTGTCCCCTATTGCTGATGTAAATTCCTTTCATCAATAAGCTATATTGCTCCAGATTTTTTTCCTTGTCTCCTACTCCACCTCAAATCACCATTTAAAATTTTGCTAGAATTTGCTACTATTTTCAGCTCTTAATTGCCAGATGGGTGTTTTGGAAACTGACCAATAGTTTCTAAAAAGAAATCTTCCAGAAGAGGAAGGATCTTGGATTATCCAATAGACTGTTCCAATATGAATAGGATGGTACTAAAGAAAAACAGACTAGTCTAGAGCAGTGGTCTCCAACCTTGGCAACTTTAAGACTTGTGGACTTCAACTCCCAGAGTTCCTCAGCCAGCTTTCCTGGCTGAGGAACTCTGGGAATTGAAGTCCACAGGTCTTAAAGTTGCCAAGGTTGGAGACCACTGCTTTGCTGGCTGAGGAACTCTGGGAGTTGAAGTCCACAGGTCTTAAAGTTGCCAAGGTTGGAGACCACTGGTCTAGAGAATATGGGAGGTGGGATTCAAATCCTTTAGGAGTGATTTTTCTACACCTTTAGTTCAATCTGCTCTAAGAACTCAGTTTAGAGAGTAAGCTGGCAAGTGTTAGAGGGTGACCTTGATGCAACACAGTTCTAAAATGTTTTTTTTTTAATTTTCTTGGCTGGATCTTTGGCAACCTTATTATTAAAATATGCCTTTATACTGTAGCCAGTAACTAAAGCCAGAAAACCAAACTGGAAGCAAGTTGATTAGTGTCTGTCTGATGTGAAAAATATCAGAAAATGAAAATATGTTTGGTTGGGGCTGCACTGAAAAGTTGATTGGAGGAAGGAACGTCAATACTTTTTGATATGCTGGCAACAAAATTCACCTCCCCAAAACTGAAAAAAGGTCTGAAAAGTCTGATCAAATGGATTAAAGAAGTGAAGAAATTTGTCCTCCTGCTGAACATCAAAAAGACAATCTCATGACCACTGTGAGGAATGGAAATGTCAAAGTAGAATTGACAGTGAAGGCATGGTAAAGAAACCGAATGCCTGCAAGAATTCATTTTCTTACAATCACAGACTGAGCAAAGCAGTAAATTACCGTCTATCTGCAGTCCAGAAAGAAAGCATCAAATCGCACTAGGTCACACAGCAATAATAAATATGACTTGAGTATGGAAAAGCATCAGCCTGGGAATTAATCTGTACTACTGTGTTTTCGTAGCTACCTATGGTTGTGAAAGTTGGACCATTAAAACAACCAGACAGGATAAAAATCGACTCATTTAAGCGGTAGGGTTGCAGACGGTTCCTGCACATTCCTTGGACAGCAAAGATGATAAACAAGCAAGTAGTGCAACATATAAAACCAGACATATCGCTGGAAGGCAAAATCACAAAATTCAATGTTACTGTCATGCAATCAAACTTGCTGTAAAAAGCAGTTATGCTTGGAATGGTCAGTGGTGAAAGGAAATGAGGCCGCCAGAAACCCCGGTGGCTAGACACCGTCAAAGCTGACGCCACACAAGCATAAAACGGTTGAAGGAAGCTGTACAAAATCAGAAAATGTGGAGAGCTGGTCCAATAGACTCACCAAGAACTGGTCACTATTGAATGGACAGCATCATCCTCAGTCTATGTGAATCCTTATTGGTTTGAAGTTATGAAAAGAAGCATCTCCACACCTACATACACACAGAGCAAGTGAGAGGTTTGCACCCACCATAGATACCGCTCATGGCATAGTGAAAAGATGCTGACACCAGAGACCCTTCTATGAGAATGAATAGTATATATGCACTTGAGAAGAAAATAAGAATAAAAGTGCATTTGGTTGTCTCTACAGATATACAGGGCGGGGCATAACCTTTTCCTAGGGGGTCACAGCAACACTTGTAATAACAACACAAATAATTCATACACCATTCGAAAGCCCATCAAAAACTGAGTTTATTGACACGATTTAATAGTCAGTATGACCACCATTAGCCCTTCGAACAGCATTCAAACGAGGTGGATAAGAACACAACAAATCTTCAAACAGTTCCGTTCGATTTTCCAGATTTTTCAACACAGTTTCCTAATTCATTCTCAAAGTTTCAACCGAAACAAATTTAACATTTAATAGCTCATTCAATTCAGTTTTTTATGGGCTTTAAAATGAGGTGTCGCGGAAGTTGTAAACTGCTGTCGATCTTGCTGTGACCCCCTAGGAAAAGGTTATGCCCCGCCCTGAAAATCGAACGGAACTGTTTGAAGATTTGTTGTGTTCTTATCCACCTCGTTTGAATGCTGTTCGAAGGGCTAATGGTGGTCATACTGACTATTAAATCGTGTCAATAAACTCAGTTTTTGATGGGCTTTCGAATGGTGTATGAATTATTTGTGTTGTTATTACAAGTGTTGCTGTGACCCCCTAGGAAAAGGTTATGCCCCGCCCTGTACTATTCCTGGGATTAGTCCTCCAAATTGAAAGCTGGATTTCTAGATCAGGCAATGGATTTATTTGCACAGCAGAATG
This sequence comes from Thamnophis sirtalis, assembly GCF_051295495.1. Lineage (NCBI taxonomy): Eukaryota > Metazoa > Chordata > Lepidosauria > Squamata > Natricidae > Thamnophis > Thamnophis sirtalis. The sequence continues at coordinate 84,678,300 of NW_028261383.1, read as the reverse complement.
CAAAGAGTTATTTAACTGATTTGCAGTACTAAAGTTAGCTGCTCCCCCCCCCCCAAAAAAACCGCAGGACCAGTTTTTAGTAACACAAGGGGGGGGGGGATTTCCACTGGAAAAGAATCCAGTATCCATCACACAGCTGAAAATTTTAAAATGTAAAAAAGCAAAACAAAATATCTCGTCTTTACTTCCCCGGCTTTGCAATGGAGGGGAAATGGAGCTTTGTTTGCAAGCACAAAGGCGTGGGCGTCAAAGAGTTGGTTGTTAACCTCGGCAGCCCAATTCAATGTGACAATGACACTTCACAGCACATTGCATCCAATCTCATTTGAAGCTGACGAAGATGGTTTCTGCTTTATATCTATTGGTTTATTAATGGACTACAGCCTCTTAAGCAGATGCATATTCATTAGGTAGCCAGCTGTTCAGAGGTTCCCAGATGTCGAATGTAGCTTTATCTTAAAATGTTTGTATATCTTTCCATGCATGCATATGTGTGTGTGTGTGCGCGCCTGTGTGTGTGTGTGTGTGTGTGTGCTCTGTTCAAACTACTTTATGATGGAACAAAGTAATTGAGGGTCTGTTAAAAGAGCTGGTTAATTACTAAACTAGAACCTTATGGTACCCTATAATTTTTTGCCTTTTTTAAAATAACCATTTGGATCATAAAACTCTTGGGATTTCTAAAAGAGATGTTTAGCACATTGCATGGAATGCAACCGAGCGTTCGCCTTTTTTTTTGTACAATTGTATATACAAGTAGAACTCTGCACCGTGAAATGGTTGAACAGCATATTTCTTGCCTGAGGTCAGAGGTGGCATGGAGTCTTCTAAGAGATTACCCATCAAAGCTTGCAATAGAAGAAAGAAGCCACTGGCAACTTGTACTACTTAGGAAGTTCATTAAAAAAAAAAGTTGAAGGAACTTACAGTAGGCCAATCCTTCCAGAGGGAGTTTGCACCACTTTTGAGAATAACAGAGCATGTCCTTCTTGGTTCAGTCTAGCTGGATGGAGGAGCAGAAATCTTAAGGGGGCAGTTCAGGGAAGCAGCCTCTAGCATGGAAATGGTTTTCTAGACCAATATTATTTAAGGCTCTGTTGAAAAGGTCTTCGGTATTGTTTCAATCACTCTTCTAAAAAATCAATCACTAAACGCATCTCGCAAAGAAGCCGCTGAAGCTGCTTGACAAGCAATTGGGTGCAAATGACCTCCTTCTTAAGAAGTGTTGTTTCGGAAAATGCATCCCACATAAAAATCATTTACCTAGGTATTATTTTCCAGGGATTTGCCTAAGGCTATTGTTTAATTCTTAGCTCTTTGTGGAAGTAAGTTGCATCTTGTATATGGTTGCATGCTTCACTACAAACCAGTGGTGGGATTCAGCCAGTTTGCACCTATTTGGGAGAACCGGTTGGTAACTTTCTAAGTAGTTCAGAGAACCGATTGTTGGAAGAAATCTCCTTTTGTTTTTTTTCCACTTTACAGGGCTAATCCTCTAAGGAAGGCAGGAAGGAAACATTCTAGTGTTGTATCTAGCCTAATCTTTATTGACCTGCTTACAGAAACTGCCTCTCCGGTTAACCCTTATTACATTGTAACAGCTAAGGTGAAGTGTCCATCGATCTGAGTGACCTTAAGTTGGCCATGCCCACCAAGTCACATGAGCCCCACCTACCCAGATAGTCATTAGGGCAGAAAACCAATTGTTAAATTATTTGAATCCCACCACTGCTACAAACCATTGTGAATGGATGACGTGGGGTCCGGCAGTTTCAGGCAAGAAGAATGATGTCCAAATGGCTAGATCACAACTTGTAATTAATTAGAAATGAAATGTTAGGCCAGTGTTGTTTTCTGCTGGGCAAGGTAAAAATTCTCTCTCTAAAACTGTTTGCTGTTTTTATACTTAGCAGCATCAGCTCTGAGCAATTTTAGTTGCAACCTGGTTTTATTTGTAATGGGTTTTAAGTAAGACACAGCATTCCGTTCCATGCATTTCATGTCATACTACCTAGTCAGAACTCTTTAAATAATCAAATAAAGTAGTTGCACTTGATCATTATTGTGGTAACAGCTCTAGTTCCATTAAAGATGCATGAACATATTTGGCACTTGTTCTAGATGACAGAATCTGTTGTATCTTGCTGGAAATGTAACCACTGAGTATAACTATTACTTAAATTGTGAGAAACAGCACAAGAAATATGACAATATGAATAATCGAGTACAATTGTTGAGCTTCATTCTCTGATTATCTCCAAGGAAGGAAATAGAAGAGGAACTCCTATATAGACAACAATGTCATGACCTAGAACAGCGATGGCAAACCTTTTTTGGCTCATGTGCCATAAGGGGGGAGCGCAAGGGGTCGTGTGCAGGCATTCTGCACCCATAATGCAACGTGTGACCCCCCCAGTGCGCTTGCACACATGAGAGGCGCTATCCCCCATTTTTTCCATGCTTTTTTTGCCCTCCCTAGGCTCCAGAGGCTTTATAAGAGCCTGGGGAGGGTGAAAACAGACCCCCCCCCGGAGGCTTCTGGGGCCTTCAGGAGGCTTCCCTGAAGCTGAAGGTCCCTGAAGCCTCCAGAGGGGTTAAACCAACCCTATGAGCAAACCGGAAGTCTGTTCCCGAACTTCCGGTTTGCCCATAGGTCTGTTTTTTTTGCACTCTGGAGGCTTCAGGGAAGCTCCTGAAGCCTCCAGAGGGCCTCGGGGGGGGGAGGGGAGGCTCTTTTCGCCCTCCTCGGGTTCCTATAAAGCCTCTGGAGCCGGGGGGGGGGGCAAAAATGGCCTCAAAAGAAGGCTGAACTCAGCTGGCCAGCGCGCACATGTGCACTGGCCAGCTGACAGGGCAACGCCTCACATGCCCTGACAAATGGCTCCACGTGCCACCTGTGGCACCTGTGGCATAGGTTCGCCATCCTGGACCTAGAATGTCCGGAACATCAACTGCTTTCTTGATCTCAAATCCAATCCTATCTGCAGTTTAAATTGCTTTTTCATAATAGCAACATGTTGTAAATCAGGGTTTCTCAGCCTTGATGACTTTAAGACAGGGGTGTCAAATTCAATTTCATTGAGAGCCACACCAGTGATGTTTGACCTTGGGGGCCAGGGTGGGCATTGCCAGCTTGGTGTCACTCATGTTGGGTGACCTGAGGTGGTGACCTGAGCGCTCTGCCAGAGAAAACGGGCTCTCGAGCTCCGTTTTTAGCCGCAATGGCCTCCTGCTGCCCTCTGCCAGAGAAAATGGAGCTTTTCACTGGCAGAGGGTGGGAGGATGCCATTGTAGCTGAAAATGGAGCTTGGGGCCTGTTTTCACTGGCAGAGGGTAGGAGGAGGACGTTGCAGCCAAAAACTGAGCCAGGGTCCTCCCAAGCTCAGTTTTCGCTGGAAGAGGCACCAAAGTCCTTTCCTGTTTCTAGGGCGGCCCTGTGGGCCAGATCTAAGCACCTTGTGGGTCAGATCTGGCCCCTGGACCTTGAGTTTGACACTCCTGCTTTAAGATGTGTCAATTTCAACTTCCAGAAATCCTGAGCCAGCATGCTGAAGAACTGAAGCCCATACATCTTAAAAGTTGCCATGGTTGAGAAATACTGGTATAAATTGCCTGGCTTTCTTCTTGTAAAAATCCACAAACATTAGAAGAATAGTTCCACTTTCATAACTAAATTTCTAATTGACACATGCAACATCAGATACTGGTTTTAGCTTGACATGGCTTCAAATCTCAAGAAAATGCCCAAGTTCTCCTGACTTTAATACACATTCCCACCCCAAATAGGTAGGATGTTGATGCAGTTCTTTGTTTCCTTTGGAATCACAAGACCTGTGTGACCTAAAGGGTTTTGAAGAATGCATATAGGCCAATGTTTCTGCAAAGATTACACGAAAGATTCTTGTACTCTGTATTAAACATGTAATTAGCTGACTTTACCCTACCAAAATTTTTGTGTGATTGTCTTTTTTTTTCCTGTATGAAAACTCATTTACCAAGTCAATGTTCTATCCTTGATAGAACTCAGGGATATCTTTGTTACGCTGAGAAAACCCGAAAAGCATTCGTTTCCCCAGAGTTGTCGGGGATCAAATTTATATTGTGGATCATTATTTATATTTTTGATCAAATGACTATAACTTTTTAAAAAAAATAATCTCATTTTGCAAAGAATATATTAAAATACTAAACCAGAACCAAGCCATAGACAAATACTCATTTACCAGGTAACATGTAACAAAATATGCAGCATATGAGGCTCCTGTTAAAAAAAATAATGTTGCTGCTGTTGTTACTCGTTTCCAAAATACTCTTATTTTTCCTCCCACTACGGTCAATCTGGAGTCAGTCAGATTTCTATTGTTACCCAACATGTTCCGTTCTAGCCAATCTTTTCCTTACTAGGGAAGAATACAAATGTTGAGAACTCCCAAGCCTGCCAATATTTGTGAGGGTTCTGCCAGCTATATAATTATCTGCTTTCAAAAAGGCTTTCATAATTAGCATTTAGGATCGTTATTGTTCTTCAGACTGAATGCATAGACAAACAGTTCAATTTCCTGCAATCTCTAGAAACCTAAATCCTGAAAAGGGAGGGGGAAAAAAAGAGGGTTTAAGCATTGTTTTACTATTACTGTCAGCCAAGCACAAGATGATTGCTCACATTATGCAAGCTATTTATTGATAAATCTGTGCTTTTTGTTCCTTCTTTCCATAGAAAATGTTAGGCAGTTCTCTGCTGATGGATCAAGATAAAACAGATGCTGCCACCCATTCTCATTTAGTACTTTTAAACATCATTTCTGTTAGAATGTTGCATTACTATATTACCAATAAATCTTTTATTTATTCATTAGCTATTGTTTGAAATGGCAAAATATAGGCTATTTTCCAAAAAGAATGATATTGTTTCAGTGGTCAGCATCACTATGGCCTGGACTTTTTGGTGAGAGCTCTATGTTGGAAATATATCAAGTTTCTTATTGTATCTAATGCATCCTTGGGAAAGAACATATCTTCTGGGTCTTCTGGCATTGAATGGAAGATGGACTTTAGAAATAGATTTAGTGACTAACAAGGGCCCCCCAAAATACATGCCATCACTTGCCCCCAAAAGTTTATTTTACCCAGTTTCTTTTTTCTTAGAACTCTTGTTTGGGGACTGTTATTACTTGAATCATTACATTGCCAGCGTGTCTGGATGTGTCAAATATAATTAATTAAATCTATCTACTGAGAGGATATTTTGGATCCTGCCATGCATGAAAAATATTCACATCATCATACAAAAGGGAAACATTCCCAGTTTCTGTATTTCTATTTCTTTCTTGGATATTTGCAGAAATGTATTCCAGAGAAATATCCAAGTCTGGTACCTGTTGACCAGGCTTGAAAGATTTGGTTCTGATTTTATACTTCCCACCTGCCCTGAATGTATTGTTACGTGCCTCAGTTGTCCACGGAAAGGATACAGCAGAATACAATCAAACGGTAATACTTCTAGCAAAATATCTGACAGGTTTCACCATGTGTTCCAAAGCATTAATCTAGTCCAGGTTCAACCCAGCTTGGTTCCACATTTCTTGCTAGTTTGAAGGGACACAGCCTAGTCTTTTATTGTATATATAGTCCATAATCCTGGATTTTGGTCCTTTGCCGTCCTAGTGGCTAAAACAATCTTTTTGACCATTTCTCCATTCCTCCATGGAACCCATCTGCTGCCATCACTTGCAATTCATGTTCTATTTGCATGCTTTCTTTCTTTTTCTGCTCTTTAACATCTGTCTCAAGCTGAAGTTATGAAGACAATTTCCACAAAAAAGTTCAAGGATTTTGAAATTGGAACTGAAGATCTGTCCTGCTCAGCCAGTAAAGCTTGTCTTGATTACTTTGATGTAACAACACTTGAAAGCTCCTATTTTATGAAACTAATTTAAACACACTGAATTGTTGAAAGATTAAAAACCGCAGTCAGCTAATTACACTCACTCTCATCTCTTATTCAGCAAATGAATCACTTTTCATTACCACTTAGCTGAAGTACATGAATTTCTGCCTAATTAGAAATGTTGTAGATGGAGCATTAGCAAGGCTGGAGTGGGTCAAGATATCTTGGCTGCTTCATTTTTAATTTTTAACAGTAGAGTTGGATAGAAAAGGTGGGTGATAAGAAGTCATTAAACATTTTTAAATTATTTATAAAAATTACTTTACCCAAATGATCCTTATTCCCCCCAACTGCTCTCATAAACATCAAATGGAATGAAAGGAAGAACAGCCCCAACAGTGCTTTTAATGAACACTTTAATGTTATGCATAACAGAACATTATGAGTACAATGGAAATAAATTTTAATCAATTTAATAGGAACAATAAAAAAATAAAGTAACCAACAGAAGGGGGAAGCAATGAAGTTTTAATACCTAGAATATAGTACTTATTTCAGTAGCAGCCCTGACTTTGCAAACATAAATTGAACTTCTGCATGCCAGATCAAAAATCATGATATGTGGGTGATCCTAAATGGAGGCTTTCTTTTAAACAGGTAAAGGAAAAAAATCTTTCATTCATTCATTCACTTCTTTTATTTTCATTTGATTCATAAAATCTGACTGCTACAGGTTTCCTTTAATAATAATAATAATATATATATATATTTATTTATATATATTTAACTCCTCTCTATTGGATTCTGCAATTGCTAAGGCCATATTTACATAAAACAAAGCCAACAATTGTATAAAATCTAAAATTTAATGCTATTGGCTTGACAAAATGTTTGAAGATGATTACCATGAACTTAAAAGACAGTCATCCTGTTGTTTTTTTTGTAAAGTTGCAAGAAAGAATGAATAAACATTGCTGCCTTTAGTCTATCGGTGATGTAAACAATAACCCCAGAGAATGCTAGGGAATATGCCACTGGCCGCTGATGCAGAACTGCAGAAAACAATTTAAAAAGAATTCCAAATTATACATAAGAGTTCTCCAAAAGGAAACCATGTAGCAGTTCTGGAGAATATTTCCACCAGTCCTGTTGCTGAATATTATAGAGCAGAACCTGGCAGGAACATCTCTCCCTGCCCCCAGCTTTATTCGTAGGCAAATTTCTCGAAGAGGTCTATAATAAAAATTTGGATAGTACAGCAGTGTTGCTGGAAGAGTAGCAAAAGTATATATACATTCCAGGTCTCTTTGAATTAGCCATAATCACATATGTAAGCCATTTTGGACAAAAATATATATATATATTTTCTTATAAAAAATTGATCAGCATACTTTGACTTCAAATTTGACTCAGTGGTAGGAAAAGGAATGGATCCAATTAAGATAAAACAGATTCCAATGGGGAAAAAAAGAAATCAAGTATAAAATTAGTTTCACACGTATTTACCCCCAAATTCCATTCTTCCCATAAGTTTCAAAGTTAAAACTGTTGCTGCTACCAGAAAAGCTTTGAATTGTCCCATTATAAAACATGGCCTAGACAATGCAGTGTCAATTCACTGGAAGAACATTCAATTCCAAAACTTGAACAAAAGTAGTTTTAGAGTTTAAAAAAAAAAAAAACACCTTTGGAGTCATATGTGGATTCCTTTAAAATAAGCAATAAAAAGAAGGAAAAAAAGCATTTGATCAGCATTTTCCACCCTTATCCCAGCTTTATTTGTGCAGCTAAAATCCTTCATTCGATCTGATTGGTTAATAATCTTTATTTGCTAAAATTGGCAAAATTGGCAAAGGCATCTTGCTTAGGTTGCACAGTTCCAGGAGTCATAGAGGTTGCCACAGCTATATTAGAAACGCCCATGCCTATTGTACCCGACAAACCCATTCCAGAAGTTGGCATTGCCATGTTCACATTCATTCCCATCATGCCCTGGTTCATCATAGGGTTAGGGCCTCCCATGGAAGCCATGCCCATTGTGCTAGTCATTGCGGTAGGCATTCCCATCCCCACGGGAACAGGGCTGCCCATCAATGGGTTTGCTGGAGGTCGAAGAGGCATCATGCTGGGGGGTGAGTTGAGGCCCAAAGTTGCAAAATTCTGACTCATCACATTCATAGGTTGTTGCATATCTGGAAGAAAAATATGTTTTAAGTATAAAGCATTTTAAATGTTTGCTGTCTTACATATTTAAGGCAAATCTTTTCTCTCTCTTTTCCCTGGAGATGTATTCAATTCAAAGCTTCAAATAAATTAAAATTCAAGTCACAAACTTTATAGCATCGCTCCATATCTTTCTAATATCTAATATTATTATATAATATTAACTTCTACTTGTTGCATCCAAATTTCAGCTTCTCTTTCTATTCCCTTATCAAAATCCCTATCAACATATTTTGATGTTGAGTGATCTATACACCTATAGCACATTCCTAACCTCATTGGGAGGGGAAAAAACGCCACATTTCCTTTTCTGCTTGAATTTCCCTTATCTCTGATTGGATGACATTATAATTAGGAAGAAGAGCAATTGTTGCCTGGACGGATGGATTTGGGATTTCCCAAGTGTTTGGGAAAAGAGGTTGACAAAAGAAGTAAATGGGTATGATATACCACTAGATTAAATATGACTATACTTTGGGAGTTTTCAAGCTGACATCATCTCATTACTTACAATTGTGCTTGCCTGCTGCCTACTGGCAAACCACAATACATACTGGTGGATTACAAAAGGTTCCGTTCCAAAGCAGAGAAATAAAGAGTTATCACTTTCTGTTATTTGGAAATGCCATTCGTGATGTACATTTCCAACATTTAAAGACAGGTTGAAGCCAACACAAATCAACCAACCCTGTTAACTGTTGAGTCCTACTAATTCATATTGTACAACAGAATATAGGAGTGTGGGACCAATTAGTTCTAGTTGGTAGTTCCTGAATACATTTCATTCTCCTTTCCAACATTCCTCAATCCAAATTCCTTTTGCATCGCTATTAAAAGATCATCAGGCCCTTATTCAATTCATCTCAATACTATCTATTTTTACTGGAAGCAGTTTGCCAGCCAAGAAGAATCAGAATTTTTTCCCTTTATTACCAAATTTATTTGGTATCTTACGGGTGCAAAATCATAATTTACTATTGAATTGGCAAAGCCCTACATTGATTTGAAATGTAACATGAACTCTATTGAGAACAAAAGACTAGAAGCACTGAAACTGAAGTGATGTGAAATATTTTCAAAATGAAGATAATTTTAATCCTACCCAAACTCGTTCAGAGGGACCCGTTTTAGAAAACATGCATGAACAGATCGAAGAAAATGGTTGCTTACTCTGTTGCTGAATCATTGTGTTCAGTGACGGTTGCTGGGGTTTTGAAGGCTGCATACCAGGACCTAAATTGTCCAAACTGATATTTACACTGGGATCGGACCATGTTGAAGGCAGAGTTTTGCTTACATTTTTGGGGACCATTTCTGTGCCCAGATTATATAGCGGATTAGGCTTCTGTATCATTGGATTAACACTTTGCAAAGGCTGGAAACATTGAAAAAAATAGAGTTGTGAGATTCGTTGCTTTAATTGTCTAGCATTTGACACAGGAATAACCTACAAAGTTTGCACAGTATGAGATCACAAAGCACACTGACAATTTAATTTAGGGGAGGCTTACCGGGGTAGTAAGGGGTCTGGAAACCAAATTCTACGAGAAGCAGTTAAAAGACTTGAATATGTTTAGCCTGTAGAATAGATGTCCAAGTAGCAATATGATAATATCCTAAAAGGGAATTGACTTTTTTTCACCATAGAAGAATTTGACTTATTCTTTATTGCTCAGAGAGGAGAACTGGAACCAGTGGGATAAAACTACAAGGTTTTATAGACATCAGTCAGAAACAATTTGGTGAATCCTACATTGGGCAAGTGATTGGTTTACATGACTCTGAAGTTCTTCCCAACTCTTTAGATTCTGGACCTGATAATTAGTTTCTGCCAAGACCAGAAACTCAGAAAAATCCCTCCAATTATTTTTTGAAATCTTTTTAAATTAGATAAAAATTTACCTAACTAAAGGACTAATATTCCCTCTTCAAACTCTTCACACAGGAAACAACTGACACTTCTTTTGAACCATTACAATGTTATAGCTAGAAATTCTACAATATGTTCTGTTGCTCTAGAATGACTCTTTTTTCCTACTTGAATGAATCTCAAAGAATAACGATCGAAGTAAATAGGCTAGAAACACTCAGAACAGATAAAATAAGCTGAGTATTTGTCTAAATTATTCAGACACCATTTCAAACATAGAGAAAATGGTGATTACTGGCTTGCAGAACAATTATATACCTGTGACCTTGACATAGGTAGATTAATGCTGACAGTGTTAGAGCCCATCATGGAGAAATTCATGCTTTGAGAAGAGGTCATTGTGGCTTGGGAGGCACCCATCAAATCAAACACGTCAGCAGAATTTGCAGCAGCTGGAGACTGACCAAGACCCTGCTGACCAGAGCTGCCAAAGAGCTCAGCAGCTGGCTGAGCAGAGCTACTGAGGAGCTCTCCAGCTGGAGCAGCTGGGCCTGGAGCAACTTGGTTGAAGGCACTCCAGTCACCAAATTCTCCATTCCCACTTGTAATTGTACCTGGAGAGGGAAAAGAAAAGAAACCTTTTGTAAGTCAAATAAAGGTCCCATTATATGAACTGATACAAATGGGAATTGACAGTTTTCCACCCAGATTAACATCTGCAGGTAGAATCTCCATTTGGGCCCTGGTCTCCCTCATGAATATTCTAACCACTTGAAAATGGTAACAAGAAAATGAGGCATTTGCTCACCAATGGCAAAAAGTATGTCTTGGAAGGGTGACACCTGTTGACAGTTTATCAGTAGGATGCAAATTCCTGGACAGTATAACATCTAACACACAAGCACATGATGGATAGAGGAGGTGTCAGAGGTTCAGTATTTAAATTGTTAGTACTGAAAAATGGGGAGCCTTAGGTAAAACAGGAAACACTGACTTAGGCTGACGCTTTGAATCAATCACAATAAACACGAATGGTCTCACGGTCGTAAGTAATAAAAACAGCAATTTGTTCAAACTCATCCGATTACATATAAATTATTTGCTGTACAAAGAGTTATTAAATCAGTATAGCTAAGTGGGATACCAATAAAATAATGGCTTTCAAATTCAACTGCCTCTGGGTGTTTATCTCACCTCTGTTGTGCTGGTTGACAGCATTATATAGTATTTATTTAGCACTCTGCGGGTGCTTTGATAAATATGCATTTAAAGCTCTCACACACATTCAAATCTTTCCACGGAAAATACTGACTAGCTCTCTATTTACCTCTGTTCTTATTATAGAGGAATCTATTTCCATATTTTACAAAAGTACATATTTAACTTGAATAAATGTACAAATAATCCTAGACATATGACCACAATTGGCTAGGAATCTCGGTCAATAAGAGATGTTAAGTGAGTTATCATGTGACTGTACCTGATTTTTACAGCTGTTTTTGCCACAGTTGTTAAACAAATCACTTGGTCACATGAATCACACAGTTGTTCGGTGAATCTAGCTTCCCCAATTGACTTTGCTTCTAAGAAGCCAGCTGAAAAGCTTGCAAATCAAGATTACGTGGCTACAAGATGTTGCAACTTTCACAAACAGGATTCGTTTGCCAAATATCCAAATTGCTATTACGTGACTATGTGGGTGATGCAATGATTGTATTTTTAAGGAGGGGTCTTAAGCCACTTTTTCTATGGCCATTGTAACTTCAAATCAGTGTTAAACAAATGGTCATAAGTGGAGTATTACCTGCATAAGCAAACCTTTTGATGAAACTGTATGGATGAAAGCAAAGCCTATTCATTTTTTAAAATGTGAAGTAGATTTTGATGATAAATTTCACTCATTAGCCACTGATGAATATTATAACTTTTAGTCGCATATAATGTAATGAAATTTTGATTAATAAATGATTAACCAATCATTTTTGTCCCATACTTCAACAAAGAAGGTAATGGACAGCAATGTTGCTTATTATACAGATTTACACCTTGCAACTAACATTTTATATTTAATGTCAGGCAGGGCTAAAAGTGAATAATTCAGGACTTTTTTCATGAATTTATGGGATGAGTTTTTTGAAATGAGCAATGAAAGACTGGGGAAATATAAGGTCACAGAAAGGAGACCCTTCTGACTACAGAATAATCCAACCTGTAGTGATAATAAGGAATTAGTGATCGACAAACTTGCAGATTATCTAGAATCTAATGTGCTTAATTATAAAGTTGTTGCAATAATTTATATCTCACTTCAGTAACTCTTAATATTACCTGTGCACCTGGGTATAAAAGCCTTTATTTTAATTAATTTCACTTCCAACGGTGGATTAAAATTTAAGTTAGCAAGGACGGGGAGGGAAAAAAAGATCCACACCTCTCTGCACAATGATGCACTTTAAAGCTGCAAGTAGCAGGTTGAAATTCATTAGCTTGGGGCTATGATGAAACATTTGCTTTGATCTCCCTTAGAAAAAGGACTTTATTGGGAGTGTTTCAATTAGTCTTGCCTATTAAAAATGTAAGCACATTTAAAGTATTCCTGATGGGTAAGTAACTGCTGAATGTGTTGATTCTCCTAGTTACTAGATGCTCATATTCCAAATACACATACAAAGGAGATGGGGAAATAGGTGTCTGTTGCCATTCTTTGGGGAACTTTACACCAAAGATGATGAATCAACCAAGATTGCTAGAGGGGCTTTGTTGTTTGAGAAAGATAAATCATAATTGCCTGTTTGCATAATGGTGATCAGTACAGATTAATCACAGTAATAGTGATAAAGGAATATTATTAAGTTATACTATGATATTTGCATAACAGGATTCAGCTATCCAAAACAACAGTTTTAATAACTGTGAAGATTTAGGTGGAAAAGTGCATGTTAAAGTATTTAAAGGCACAGTTCTTAGATCAATCCAGATCTTATTTTCTCATAAAATGTACTTTTGGTGATGAGTTAAAAAAAAAGGACATGCTTTAATTTAATCCATCCCATGGCCTTTCTTGGGAAAGTCTACATTCTGGATTCCAGCGCATCAAGAAATCTATTCATCGTATTTTTGGGGTGGTTGGGCCACAGACATGGGAGGGACAATCAAAAGTCGTGCAGACCTGCTTCATTTCAAGTGGATGAAAGCTGCCTTGGGATCATAGTTAACTTGGTCTTTTTTGAAAACCACTTTTAATTGGGCTTAGCTCCTAACCTGTGACATGTTTTAATTTAAAAAGGGCATGGAAATTTCCAGCCTTAACAGAGACAGTATACCCACTATTGAAAAGGCCATCCTCAGACCCAGTGGTTTAAATAACTACTGTCCCACCTCCCTTCTCTTTTGAAGAAAAGCTTTTGAGAAAGTGGTTGGACTAAAGCTTTTTGTTTCATGCGTATATGAAACTACTGGGTGAGATAATCTATTTCACCCAGCAGTTTGGGATCTGATATTAGGAATAAGACATTTCAGGCCTTTTCCCTTCCATTGGATAATTTTTATTTTACAAGAATCTTAAAGGAAAAAAAAAAGTAATGAAAATAAGCAATTCTCTCTTTCTTTCTAGGACATGCAACTATTTTAGGATATCTTCCAACACCACAAGATACAGAACTATGGTTTATAGGTCTTTAAAAAGTTTTTGTGTAGATTACATAAGCACGATTATCATAGCAAACAGAATGGGAGTGTCCAAATAATGTCTACACATAAAAGTATTAATTAATTAGTCTTAGTCTCTGCTGCCTGACTCCAAATCAACTCTGGCCAGCTCACACAGTAAAAACAAAATATTAAATATACACTAGAAGTCATAAAATGAAACAAGATAGTAAATATGGTGCCCAACAACGAACATGCATTTTTTTTGGATCACACAGCCATTTGCTGAGACAATTCTGGATTCTTGGATATATACATCTAGTCTTCCAATAAGTAGGAATAAAATGGGATTACATAGTGATATCAAAGTCTATCGATTGCCATTGCCCAGTCAATGTCTTCAGATTATACATCAAAGACCACAGCAGAGTTCACATCATTTATTCAAGAGGGCTTTCTAAACATGCCATTCAACTTTTTTGAATGGCATGTTTTTTGCCATAGTTTTTTTGTTATTGTCAACAAGTATAAAGTTTTTCTACACAAGCTTGCTTTAAAATCTATGAAGGCCTTGGTAAATGATTATAAAATGTATTTATAAAGAAACCAAGGAGTTGTAGAACTAAAAGTACTGGATCTAGAACTATTGCAAATATCAGAGAAATACCGAGGTCACTTAAAATGTGTAAGATTTTTGAAAGCTTTCTAAAGCTGATATATTTTTTTCCATTTCTTTCAAGTACTAAAGAACAGAGCCAACATATAGATGAACCTGTTCCTAGTTAAGTCCTGGGATTCAGCAGTGAAGAGCTCTGTGGCAATTTCAGATTAACGCCCATGACCCAAAAACAATGATGGTATGTCATATTACCATGTGCCAACACTTCTAATATCACATCAAGACAAACAGAACCAATTATATTTTTATGCTATGGGAAGCCTTACAATTCTTGATCTCCTTAAGAGAGAGAGAAAGGGAGGTATGGAACCTGCAACCTGCTAGAGAAACTGCACAAATCTCCACAAGCAATGGGGGGCAGGGGAGGAGGGAATACTTGAGGAATGAAATTGTTGATTAAGCACAATGGAAGCACAATAAATACCTTTGATATTTCCTAATTCTGAATGACTTGATCAACATAAAGATACTCAAAAGAGATCAGGAGGAAATTAATTTAAGTCTTGCCAACCTAGGTTTTCAACCTATCATAATCTTATGTTGTAAGAAGCAGAACTAATACACTGGGGCAAATATTCTATTAGAGGGAGGACAAAAATCATTTTTTCTCTGAATTGCCAACAGGTGGACCTAAAGCAGTAGTGGGAAAACATATGGCTCTCAAACCCCCTATTGTGGGCCTTGATGCTCTCTAAAAGATGCAGTTTTAACACCGAGTGGTAAACCGCCAAAAAGCAGAGATAGGGTTTCATGCAGATTTTCAGTAAAAAAAAACACCCAAAGAAAATAGTTTTTATAAGCCTCTGGAACGGTTTAACACATTTATAATGTATACCAAAATCAAACACAAAACCTCCTCTCATCAGTATGAATTATCATCCTGCCTACTACAGGCTTTGGTGATTGTACTAACTAAAAAAAACTGGATTCTTTCCTCACCAGCAGCATTTTTTAAAGCTCTCTGTTCAAACAAAAGGACTGGCTTTTGGTTCTAGTGTGATAGTGCTCAACAGTTTTGGAGCCTATTCTGTTCCCTTTCCTACCTTGCGATGGGGGACAGCTTGCAGAGGCAGCTGCAGGAGAGCTGAAGTCAGCAAAGCCTCCAAAGAGATCAGTGGAGCCACCTACAACCAAAGGAATGAGAAGGCAGGTTACCATGAAGGCGTCTGGAAACGCTTCCTGTGGTATAGTTTACACAAACTTTTTATAAGAAAAACCAAAGAGAATGAAGAGGGATCCAGCATGCATGTCGCGATGGATACAGAAAAAGAAAGGTCGATACTAATGCTGATAATATATGAGAGAGCGAGAGCGAGAGCGAGAGCGAGAGAGAGAGAGAAGGGACAATAAACAACTCTTAAACAATGCCCATCCAAACTAAATATACAATGAGGCCCATAAATGGCATTCTCCCCTTTTATGTACAATATTAATCCAAATCATACTGAACATTCTTCTTATACAGCTCAAGTCTATCTTATTATTTATATATTTATACAGCAATGAAAAGAATTTCTAAAGCTGCATGATATAATGCTTGTCATAACTCATAAAACATTACTACAGACAAAGGCTTGTTATTATAGTAGCAAGAGTTAAAACAATTCTAATCAAACAAGACACAAAATACAAACAAGACACAAAATAATGGTTGGGGTTTTAAAAAACAAAATAAAAATAAAATCCCCTCTTTTTGCTTATTATGCTGCCGGTAATACAATATTTAAACTGACTTTGCACAAAATAAATCTTGAACAAGTGAAAGTATGAAAGATGAACACAAAGTTCCATGTTTTAAGTCATATAATCTAAACTGGCCTTCATTTTTTATAGGTTGACATACTCTCTTTCCAGAACTGAAACCATTTGATTCAAAAAGTACTTCAGTATTTCAATTATTCTTCCCAACCATTCTTTATCAATCAAAATAGAAAAATGTAGTAAAATTCAGTTGAGCATAGGCATAATACATCGGCCATTTCACAGAGAGTCTCGATCTAGGAGAACAAACTATATAGCTTAGCACTACTATATATTTGGCGTTACTGGTTAGACAAGATTGATGGACAAATGTGGGGCTGTGATACTTCAGTAGGATATCCATAATTGGAACAAAAAAACATCAGCTTCCTCTAAAACTGCTATTAGACTCAGGAGAAAAGCTGCTCTTTAATTTTTTAAACCTGTATATGTTAATGAGATTTTGCAGAGTGTTTATTCGAGTCGATGTTCATTGCTGCACTATCAACCTCTCATTAATACAGGAATTTGAGCTTCCTGGACAATGTATTAATTAGCTCCTTTCTTCCCCTGAAAGTAGTAAAAAGTTGGCCTTAGTCTTCATTTGTCCTTAAAAAAAATGTCATCTCTGAGTGGTCACATCCTTATAGGAAGTAGCAGTGGCTCAATTATTCTACTTTTAGTGCCTGTGTACATTATATGGGTTACATCACAGCTGTTTAGCCTGCAGTGCTTAGAAACTAGCCAGGTGGGACTGTAACATCTGTGTTGTACTCAAACAACACCAGGGACAGTTTCCAACATCTGGTACCATTTCGGAATTGTCTTATCGCTGCAAGACATTCTGTTCCATCTGCTGCTTTCAACTCAGTTAATTAAACTAGAACCATCTCCTTTTTTAATAAATGGCTAGCAGCAATAAAACGAATAATTCCCTTTCTACAACATGTGTACTTGTATTTCTTTTTAATACCATTTGTAGTCAAGGTTAGGTTGGCTGGCTTGACTCTCAAACAGAAGCCTCTATTTTTGGAATGTACGCTGATTTGTTATTAAGTAAGAAATACTGAAAAATAGACTCCACATCTGTCTCAAATTCTTATATTGTTAATTATTCTGTGATGCTGATGGAAAAGCCATGCTGGTTATTTTCAGGTACAGATTTAAAATAATGACGGGAGTGGACTAGGTTCATGCTAGCAATTTATGAAAAGCTGGACATCACCTCAATGATTTAAATAGGTACAGGTTGTACAAGACACACATACACAAACATACATACAAACAAAAGGACCAAGATGAATAGTAATTATCTTTGTACAATTTTACATAGCACATTTACAACAGTGGTGGGTTGCAGGCGGTACGCCCCAGTACGAGCATACCGGAGCCTGCCCGGAGCACCGGGTACCGTTCTGTATGCTGCTCTGGAGGGCCCACCCAAGCTCCTTTCCTGTCCTTTAAAGCCTTTGCCATTTCCGCGCATGCTGTATACAGCGCCTGTGCGATGCTCCGCTGAGCAGCTGGAGTGTCATGGAGGTGTTGCTGGAAGGTATGACACATGCGTGTGCGCCGTGCATGTTCATGTGGAGGACGCCAGGCCCCATTGCAACCGGTACGGTTGCAACGGGATCCGGAACCCACCACTGATCTACATGCACTGTACTGTACAGTATATGTGTTTCAGGAAAGTCTAGAAGCTTCCAAAAAGTATAGTCTTAAACATTCATTTAAGACAACACAGGACAAAAGAACCCTAAGTAATCTAATTGTCACCCTAGAATGATAAATACCAGCTAAATTCCAAGGTGAAATTGCTGAGGAAATGGCTAAATTTGTATGAAAAGCTCTCGCAGAGGGAAAATGAAGAAATTCTTTGCAGCATACATTTTCCTGACCCTTTCTTTTACAGAAGTAAAACTTACTTTAGATCTATTTTGTGGCATGGACCATTTGGACCAATGCGACACACAATGCATTTCACATAGCCAAGGACAGTGCTTATCTGCTAATGAAGGACAGCAGCTACATAAAAAGACTCCAGAGTGAACATGGTCATAATAAACTAACTCTAAATGCCCCCTTAGGCCGCCAATGACATTATTTGTGGTAGCAAACTAGTAAAACTTTTGATCCCTAGGACATCCTCTAAATGTTGATATGGTGTAGAAAGAAGAGATAAGTCTAACTTCCATCAGAGCACAGAAAGCAGAATGGATTACTTTCCAGTGTTGAGCATTCAGAACAAAGATCTGCATACTCTGTTTTCATAAAGTGTTTACAGCTAATAATGCTAAAATGCTGGAACTACTTCTTCATCTGGTGTAACAGGGGAAAAAAGCATTCAGTTATTAAACAAACTTTACAGCATATGGTTTGAAAGTGGGATCGAAAGACTCTGGGATCCTTGGTATTCTCTGAGCTTCATTGTTTTCTTGCAGATATTTCATTACCAAACTAAGTAACATCATCAGTGGTAGACCAACCAAGCTCAGAGAGTACAAAGGACCTCACAATTCAACCCTGAGTTGCAAATATTCTCTTCTGTTTCAGATCCAAAGAGCTTTGTGCCCAACTGAGAAGTGCTTGTGAATAAAGCAATTTCTGAGCAGGGCCCATATTATTCCTATAGGAAAAGCTTCTATGTGAATGACTTGTCTGACTTCAAGTACCATATTTTTTGAACTATAAAACGCACCAAGATTTTGAAGAGGTAAATTTTTTAAAGAGTTTTTAACCTCCCTGTCCCCCAAGAGCACTCTGCAGGCCTCCCAAACCCTCTGCACACACTGTTTTTTGTGAAAAATGGGGCATGCAGAGAGTTTGGGAGGCCTGTAGAGTGCTCCTGGAGGCTGGGGAGGGCAACCCCCCCATTTTTGTGAAAAACAGGCCTTTTTTCTGTCATTTTTGCCTTCCTCAGTCCCCAGAAGCACTCTACAGACCACCCCAACCCTCTGCGTGTCCATTTTTGCAAAAAATGGGATGCGTGGGGCAGGGTTTCAGAAGGCCAAAAATGCTGTATTCGGTGTATAAGACGCACCCAGATTTTCACCCTCTTTTTTGGTGGAGGAAAAGTGTGTCTTATACTCCGAAAAATACAGTCGTTTAAATCAGATCATCTACTTCAGGAACATGAAAGAAAAATACAATTGAAATTGGCTATTTCTACATCATTAGAAATAAATAACATAAGTAGTATTGCATTTCAATGCATACACATTCTAATTCTATGAGTAATACTATGGTAAAGAGGTTTACCTTTACTAAACACATATTTTGTATTTTCTACATACACATTTTGCATATTCTTAACAATATTTTATGTAAAGCAGCGCATTCTGTACCTACCACTGACCTATGCATGGGAAGGATATTTTGGACTACAATTCCTATTAATTAAAGCCTCTGTGACCAATTGCTTTTTAGAGGAATATATTGGTTAGAGAGCTGATAAGTCACAAGCATTATAAGCTCAATGTATTTGAACCAAGGTGCCTTTTAGAAGAATCCTCAAATATAGGAGTCCCATTCTGCTTCAGGTCCAGCTGCATAGGACTCACTCAACGGGAAGTGGCTCCCATCTGACTAAAGGATGTGCCTAAAGTCTCCCAGTAGCACTTAAAAGTATGTTTCTTCTTCCCTTTACATCTCCTGCACACATCTGCAGAGATGGCTCTGTGCCTAACCAATTGGCAGAAGTCCAGTGAGCCCCAGGAACTAAGGGAAGCCCTCCAATTTTAAGTAGGAGAGAGCTATAGGTTAGATAACAAATTATTGTTCTTAACAGAATATATATTTAATTCATACTGTTGCTGTGATTATTAGGTAATGTGCTGTAACACATTACTTTTATGAACTTTGTTGCCCGAAAAACTATTTATCTACATGATGATATATTTAAAAAGTCAATAGATTTTAAAACGGTGCTGTTTTACAAGACTAGGTCATTACTGTAAGACAAACTTCAGGGCAATGTTTACCTAGATAGAAACATGACCTGTTTTTAGAAAGAAAAGATAGCGAACAAAATATTTATATTTTAAAATAATCAAGACCAAGAAAATAAACTATGTTTGACATTACCTTTGCATTAATAAGCAAATGTGTATGTTTTAAGAAAGGAGGATGATTAAGGCATAGTAAGACTGAACTTTGTTCACAAGAAAATATATCTACATATCAGTGTATTTTAAAATATACATACATGTATTCATGTGTACATGGACAAACACATGAATTATATATTGAAACTAACAGAATAATCCTACCTCAGTAAATTTTTCAAATGGTAAGACTATCTATTTATTACATTTCAGAAAACTATGCTTGGAGATAAAGAATGAAGTCATGTGCAAAAATATGCACATTGTTAAAAGCTTCCTAAATACCCACATTGGCATTCAGCTTCTGTTAAAATGTTCTCCCTAAAAAAAAAAAAGAACTAAACTAGTTGATACTGGTACTCATTGCCAAACCTTTGAGGGGGAGATGCATGGAGAATAACGTTAAGTAGGTTAGGCTAATCAGACACATGGACAAAGTTACTTCCTGATTCAGCAAAGGTGATGAGATCATTCTCACTTCTGCCAATACTTCTAACTCATGTTGAGGGACACAGGTTTTGCAGCTTCCACAAGTGGGACATTTCTATTGTGAGAATGGAAAGAAAGGGACCTGGAAAACCAATGAAACATTTTCAAGTTCTGCATGATCTTCCATCCAAGTACTCAACTTGGGAGATGATCATGGATAGCTTTCAAAAATAGTTAAAGTTGGCTGGTTTTTTTTTATGATGATCACATATAATTCTTAGTTGTGATTATAGGCTTATTTAGAAAAAACAAATTAAAAATTAATTTGCAGCATACAGCATACAACAGAATTAGAAATACATTGTTTTCAATGTGTGAAGCATGCTAAGGGCTGAAAATTGATTGGATTGCATATTCCAGTCACTATAGTTCCTGATAGACTACTTATGAATCCTTCTTAGTATTAATATTGGTGTTAATCTATATAATGAGGCAATTGCGATGCAGTATCTCCATAGTTCTGTATCTCAAACAGAAAATTCAGCTCAAATGGAAAACAGAAAATGCACTTTACCTGTTAAAACAGATTGGTCTGTACCATCGAACAAAAGATCAACCAGATCATTGGATGACTTGTTACCAAAAACCTAGGACAAGCAAAATTGAACTATTTAAAGATATATAATGTAAACAAACTGAAGAAAACAGTAGCATTATAAAGCTCCTCTTTTATTGGATACAGGCTGGGGAGTGTACATCCCCAGAAACCTTATTAGAAATAAATTCATATTAAAAACATTAAAAAAATGAAAGACTAGAAATTAACATATCAAAAGAATTTTATTAGGATTTTAGTACAACAATTTCTTCCCATTAGATTTGCAAAGATGAAAAAGGAAGAAATACTTTTAAAAAGTTTCAAAATAAAGATAACAGAAATGCCTTTATGAAGTTGGCTCCTTAAAATTGATATTGGGACCTTAAGATTACCAGGAAAACCACTGCAATTTCATAAAATGCTTGTAGCTCTTCACAAATATCTATTCCCATTATTTATTCTTACTAAGCCCACTATAATCACTAATTTGAAAATTGATTTGTGGTTTAAATTCAGCATTCAAATTTTGGAAGTAAAAGTTTTAATTCTACTGTATTTACTTTCCAGCACATTGCATCCCATCTAAGGTAAGCAAATGTGTAAATGGTGTTATTTATTTTAGAAGACTGGCCAACTCCAGGAGCCAACATTAAAAATGTGTTGGTTTAAACCGGCTCTTATAACAACAACTGATATTTTAAATTCTCTATATTTGATAAAACTACTAAGCTAGAAAATGAACTTCTTGAATACTGTATATCATATCCAAAATGCTTAATTCCTTATCAATAATTAAAGATATTGTGATGACTTATCTTACCACTGGGCCCTGAATTTACTAAAATAAATCACTGATTAAACTGCAAGGTAATAATTTCATAAAGCCATTATATTTTAATATGTGTGATCCATTAATGTACATTTTTCTGCATAGTCACAAATAACAATGGATGGAAAGTTGTTTTTCTTGTAGCACCTTATCTTTTTTTAATAGTCCATGAATGTTGGCACACGTTATAGTAAACTCTGCATATCTGATGAGCTTCTAGAAAATCTGCTCATTGCAGCTTTATTAAGTAGACAAATGGCTCACCTTAATTTTTTGTATGATGTTTTCTCCAATACATTAGTTTAGCAGTACATTGTTAGATAAGTTATAATTGGAAACAAAAAAAAAAAAACTTCGCTGAATAATAAGCAAAGAAAGCATAACACAGTCCACAACATCTTTTGTGAGAAAAGGTGCATCAGAATAGTGGTTCCTACATCTGCGGGGAAAAAAGGCTTGTGCTGTGACTGATTTCTGAGATTAAAGGAAAAATGGAGGTGGAAAACAAAACTTAAAAAGTGTTATGTTCCTAGCTATGTAATAGGTTCTAACACTGAGCACCAAAATAATCATAGATGTGGGAGTGATCAAAATTTCAGTGATATACTATGTATCCAATGTTTCATTTAACTGGGCAATAGATATTCCTTTACTTATGACCACAACTGAGCCCAACATTTTCACTGCTAAACAAGCCTGTTGTTAAGTGAAAGTTGCTCCATTTTACGACTCATCTTGTCACAGTTGTCAAGTGAATCACTATTGTTCATAACAGGGTTGTTAAGTGAATTTGGCTTCCTCCACTGACTTTGCTTGCCAGAAGGTCACAAAAGGGGATCACACGATTCTAGGACATTGCAACTGTCATAAATATAAACCAGTTGCAAAGCGTCCGAATTTTGATCATACAACCATGGGGATGCTGCAACAGTCATTGAGTGTGAAAAATGGTCAGAAGTCACTTTTTTCAATGCTGTTGTAATTTCAAACCGTCACTAAATGAACTGTTGTATGTTGAGGATTACTTGTATTGGTCCTTCAAGAAACTGACCCTCTTGTTCTCCTCTAGAGGCTCCTTCATATGAGATGTACTGTAAAACTATAGGCCAGTAGTTCCCAACTTTGGCACTTTTCAGATGTATGGATTTCAATTCCCATTGTTCTTAGCAATGACCATATTAGCTGTGGAGCAGGAAATGAAGTGGAACATGATCTGAAATACTGTGGAGGTGATTTAATTCCCACAGATAATTTCTTAACAGAGTTTTTTTTATAGGAAGTGACTGCAGACTGTATGCTTTTAATTTATTCGTATCCTTGGTTGTTTCCGTAAGGAAAAAAAAGCAAGAGAAAAATACAGTACAGATCAAATAGGACCTCACTACTAGAATATCTAGGGCAATTTGCAAGCTTTTTTTTTCTGAAACAGAGTCCAAGCTTCTTTCCTCTCTGAGGGGAAATTCTAACCAATAAAATGTCTTTATCTGTATGATGTTATTTTTAAAATTAAGTAATTTGTCAGAAAACAATTTTACAACAAAGCAAATAGATATATTTGACAGCAGACAATTCAGATGAAAATGATTTGTTTAGGGATGCTGCCGAACGGTTGTCTGTTAAATTATAGTTGCTTTCAGGTGGCTGAAAGAGATATAAACAAACCGTCTTTTAATTTAGGACATAATTAAACATTGTGCCACCTGATTACACCTTATTCAGCTTAGCTTGAGAAAACTGTATCCCAGTGGCTGATTTTACAACTGCATTAATTTCGATTGAGGTTAAGTAAGCTTATAAGTAGATAAAGTGGGAAGAAAAGTGCTTGTACCTTTCCTCAGTATTTTCTAGATTCTTTTATGACATGGACGCCCCTTTATTATAGCACATACCTGTCAAGGATGATGCCAGAGAAGTACTGATAAATGTTATTGATGCAAAAACATACTATGCTTCCATATACTCACTAGCATAGGTAATATTTCTAGTATTTGAACTTCCCTAAGGCTGATGAGGTTGTCCCTTTGTTCTATGATCCCTTCAATAGCCTTTCAAGTTGCCTGCTTGATTGATTCTATAAAACAGCAACTTCTGATGCTAAGCCCTTAACAGTTAAGTTCGTTTATTGCAGATACTTGGAAAAGAATGCCAATAGATTTGTCTCATTCTTTTCAGTAAATGAAAAATTTATTGAAGCTAAAAGCTAAATTTGACTTGCAATACTATAGAAGATTAAGACAAAAATGGTAGAGTCCAAAATCTGAGTCCTGTTTTCTTGTGTTTGCAAAGTTTTATCTTTGAATCAGACAGTTTATATCCCCATGCACCTGGAATACCAGTCTGCAGTGAAGTACAGTACAATACTGAACAGTTTTAAATATGATGTTAACATCACTTAATATCAAATCATTGGGTCTGACAGCTAAGATCAAAAGCGCTCAATCAGGATAGACACTGAAGCAGGAATAAGTGATGCAGCAGCCAACAGTCTACTCAGCAATGTGGTTTACTCTCCTCCCAGTAGACCATTGGTGGGAATAGGCAGCCTACCAAAGAAGCAGTCTTATACAGAGAGTGACTGCTAACTGGGATGGCTTCTTGGGAAAGCATGTATAGGCTGTCTAGGCCAGGTAGCCTTAGTGAAAGTTTTGTAATGTGTAGAGGAGCCTGTAGGTTCTCCAAAAGATGCTTAGAATCTTTAAAAGAGAATCTGGAGATACTAACCTAAGTCAAGCCTATGAGAATTACCTCATATTTATGAATCACAAGCACTACTTCTGGTAGGTTGTGGTTCTTACGTCCATGACTTCCAATAATCATTGATCATTCAACACAAAAATAGTTCTCAATAAATGACTTCCAGCACAGCTAAAACTTTTTTAGATGTATTACTTTAAACAAAAAGCAATTTGGATTAAGAGGAATGAGAATTCTAACTCACAGTGGTGTTTTTGGTTACTTTCTTACCTTGGCTGTTGACTGTGGAGTGTAAGATCCGGCATTCTGGTCTGGGCTTTCTTTGTCTCCTGTGTAATGGGCAGCTGCTCCCAAGTCAATGGTTTTGGAAGGATTTGCTGTGCGTTTGTGCCTGGTTGTGGTGGTCTCTGTGGCTTGTGTAATGTGGATATGTTTTGTGGTCACTGTTTCCTCCTCATCTTTGAATTCACCTTTTGGTGATTTACCCTTTCTGGATTTCTTTTCTTCATCACTATCACTGTGAAAATTAAAATCAAAACACACCTTTTAGATATTATATGAAGACATAAGTAAAGAGACTGGAGAGGTAATTACTAGTGCAATGCCAACTTAAAAAAGGTATTCCAATTTTATTTCTGAAATTCTTTCAACCACCTGGAAGCGTCCCAATTCTGAAACACCTCTCTGAAATATCTTACACACTTCTAGAAATTATTCAGTGCTACAATCGTTTTGTCAGCATCTTCTAAATCTGAATTTTAATCAAGAAATCCAAACGGTATCATTTTAAAATCCAAAATCTCTTCCAACCCATTTGTTATTTTTATTATTGTGGGAATTGCTGCTTAAAAGACTTCACTGATTTTTTTAAACTAATTATAACATTTTGGTTACAAATTATAATATTTTTTAAATCTGACACTGTAGGAAATGACCAGGCTGAGCTAAGGTCAAATGCATCATCAGTCTGGAGTCTCTCTGTTTTGTGAGAGACCTAAGTCCAGCCTTACTTGATTAACTCTTATCTGATACCAATTCATCTTGACTGTTAGTAGTTCAGATTCTTGTACATAGATACATGAAATAAAGTTGTAATACTTTTGACCTCTATCCTGGTTCCTGATTTTTGATAGAGATTTAAGCAACATCAAATTTCAGTGCCAAGTACTATAGCAAAGCACCAAGTGCTTAGTCGGTTTTATGATTAAGATTTTATAAAACCAGAAAGGATACTGTTTAGAAAATTTCAATTTAAGATATTAAATATCATTACCTGCACATTTGGTTGGGATGCCCAATCAAATAAGATGAGCTGAATCATTGCCAGACTTTTCACTATCAATTCTACTAATTGAGAAAATTCTCTTTTCCTTTTAGGGCACTGACATTGGAAATACTGGATCTTCACCAACATTTTATTACTACTGTTGACCAGAGGTGAGATTCACTTACCTTCCCTACCGGTTTGCAAATGTACCTCATCTGCGCATGCGCACCACCTTCTGCACATTTGCAGTGCTCGTGCATTACATAAGTGTGGGTGGGCGGAGCCTCCTGCAGCCACCACTACTGGTTCACTCAAACCGGAGGGAACCGGCTGAATACCACCTCTGCTGTTGATATTCTCCTTAGAAGATAACCCATTTTTTCTAGTGACTATGCTATAATTTAAAAACGCAATTTGTATAAGATTACTTATTTATTAAATTTATATGCTGCTTATCTCCACTATAAGGCAACTCTATTATACATTCTATTACATAGATTATATTGGCTACAATTACGATTCCTCGGCTTATGAAGAAAACAAGGCTTACTGATCCACTCAAACTTTGTGCTTTTTTCCAGAAAGAAAAGATAAGGCAAAACTGCAGCTCATGTTAGAGCTGAAGCTGCCTTGTTGAATAATAAGAATATGCTGTGAGGTAGCTTGAAAGATAATGTGTTGAAAATAAAATCAATTCAATTCAATTCAATTCAATTCAATTAAATGTGTTCTCAAACAAGAATTAGCTGCACCAGATTTGTGTTGAATAATGCAACAGGGCACTAAACCATTTTCTTTTAAAGAAGGTTGTCTTATTGTCAGCATGGAGGCACACAAACTACTGTACAGTATCCCTGTGGGAAAGCCTTTGTTTTCTACTAAACAGTGATTCAGGCTTTGCCATTATTATTTTTATATCTATTACTTAGTTATGCTTCCCCATTGTATCTCTGTATATTAGCTGTTTGCCAACAAAGGTAGTTTAATTCATTAAAATCAGTGATCATAATTCCTAGCACTTTTCAACAGATTACAGAGGAACAATAATATGAGGGTCTAAGAGCACCAACCAAATAAAATAAGAATAAATACACCAAAGATTGTTTAACTATTCTGAAAGAAAGAAATCTTTACTGAAATACAGAAAAAGTTCAAGCCACATTACAGCTGTGCTTTTTAAAAATTTTTTAGTGTTGGGGCTGTGGTGGCTCACGTGGTAAGAAGCTGACCTGCACTTCGCTGAGGTTGACAGTTTGGCAGCTCGATTCCTGTGAGCAAATAAACTGCATAGGGATAGGAAAGGAGTCTCCCCCAATTGCCTACTGGAATTCAGGCATCCTGTGGGTAAGATAACACCACCAGAAAAATTCCTTTCAGTGGCAGCCAGCCACTTTGGTGATCTCTGGCTAACACGTGCCATACGCTAAAAAATAGCTGGTAGTAAGCAAGTAATGGGAGCTCACTTCATTACACAGCACTAGGGATTCAAACCGCCAAACTGATGACCTTTCTGATTGACAAATTCAGCGTATTGATTTTAAAAATATTATATATTAATAGACAATATAATATTAATACTAAAGAAAGGGACACAGTGTTTCAGTGGCTAAGATACTGAGCTTGTCAATCAGAAAGGTCAGCAGTTCGAATCCTTAGTTCCGTGTAACGGAGTGAGCCCCTGTTACTTGTCCCAGTTTCTGCCAACCTAACAGTTCAAAAGCAGAGAAAAATGCAAGTAGAAAAATAGGGACCACCTTGGTGGGAAGGGAACAGTGTTCCATGCGCCTTTGGCGTTTAGTCATGCTGGCCACATGACCACAGCGACGTCTTCGGACAGTGCTGGCTCTTTGGCTTTGAAACGGAGATGAGCACCGCCTCCTAGAGTTGGGAACGACTAGCACATATGTGCGAGGGGAAACTTTATCTTTAATACTAAAAAAATAGCAATAGCAATACTAAAACAAAATAGAATCTACTCTGTTCCAGGAAAGAACTTTGTATCTATATAACTACTTAAAACATTTTAGGGCTGTTTGATACCTTGTAATCTTCAAATGAATGAACTGGTGCATCGCCGAAAACAATTTTCAAATCAAATTGGCTAACTTACAGAAGTCCAATGCACATAAACCATGTCCTCTCATCATTCTTTACATTTTGATTTTGTGGTGTAGCCAGATCAAGTCCTATGTAAACTGGGGAAACAGCTATATAGAGATATTTTGGTATCACCTCACCTTCCACATCAGAGGTGGGTTTCTACCGGTTTGGCCAAACCAGTAGTAACTTGGCTTGGCGGTCCCATGCCTGCCATGCCCCGAACCAGTTCTCCTATGGGGCTGCCATTTTGTTTTTCTGTTCTG
Organism: Thamnophis sirtalis; assembly: GCF_051295495.1. Lineage (NCBI taxonomy): Eukaryota > Metazoa > Chordata > Lepidosauria > Squamata > Natricidae > Thamnophis > Thamnophis sirtalis. The sequence goes on along the minus strand of NW_028261383.1, from coordinate 84,649,970 downwards.
CGCATGCACAGAACAATTTTCAGTGGAGATTTTTTTTTAAAGGTTTTGCGCATGCGGGGACCTTTTTATTTGCAAACGTTTTTGAGGCATCGAACCAGCAGCAATGCCAGCAGCAACCTACCCCTGTTCCACATAACTACTATAAAGTAGCTTTCAAATGAACACATAAAGATGAACCCTGACACATCCTAAGCTGTAGGGTGAATCATTACAGATCTGGACATATCAAGAAGAAACAAGAAGCAGAACAAACTCAAGCAATATTAGGCTACAGGCTTTTGTTTTGTTTTCATGTCCTATCCTATGGAAGTTTTTTTTTAAATAGAGAGGCAGGCTGCCTGTCTGAAACAGTATATACTGAAGCAGAGTCTAGGACTAAAAGTTGGCTGATGTCAATCAGGAATGATGGAAGTGCAACTGCTCCATCTAGTGTGACAGGTTGTCAGGGCCTTGGAAAATCAAATTAGCCACAATAAAGAGAACTTATACTTAAGAGTTGCACTAAAATCACAAGATATGCTTACTTGTAGAATTCATTAAAAAAAGACCGCTGCAATACATATTGAACACACAAAGATTACCTATATTCTGGATCATGTATATAGTTTACAGAAAAGATAAGGCAATAACAGAGACTACAGAAGGAAGCACTTCGATACTTCTCAGTATCATCCACTGGGCACATACCAGGTTCAGGGTGATGGAGGCGCAGTGAGAGTACAGAGGACTACAAGGGAAGAGTATGGTGAGAGTATGTGTGAGGGTTGGTAAGGGTTGGCAGGACACATGAGGGTGGTGCACATGAGGGTGGTGCAGTGAAGCTCCCAGTGGATGTGCAGGGTACACAAATGGTGGAAGAGGCTCAGAGAGCATGTGTGTGTGTGATCAGTGTGGTGGGAGCACAGAAGGGCCAGGGTGCAAGTGATGAAGACTTACCCCAACAGATTGTGATCTTTGCTGGATTGTTATGAGTTATGAAAGTTTATTTATATGCCGCCCTTTTCCCTGGGGGGACTCAGGGCGGCTTACAACTCAATGGGGGGGGGGGAAAACAGACATTTAACACGTGAGAACAATACATAATTAAAAAACACAACATTCATACCATTCGGGTGGGTTACAGTCTTTAGCCCCAGGCCTGACGGGATAGCCAGATTTTAAGGGCTGTGCGGAAGGTCTGGAGGGTGGTGAGGGTACGAATCTCCACGGGGAGATCATTCCAAAGGGTCGGAGCTACTACCGAGAAGGCTCTCCTCCGTGTGGTTGCCAGTCGACACTGACCGGCAGATGGAACCCGGAGGAGGCCTAATCTATGTGATCTAATTGGTTGCGTGGAGGTGATTGGCAGTAGGCGGTCTCTCAAGTACCCAGATCCACTACCATGAAGGGCTTTATGGGTGACAAGTAGCACCTCGATTCCCCACTGATTTTCTGGGAAAGCTAGCAGGGAAGATTACAAATGGGGATCATGTGATTGTGAGGCACCCAGATTGTGATCATCTGATTTAGGGGGTATGGGGATGGTCAGAATTCTGAGGGTCAGTCATAACCACCATTCGTTCAGCGCTACTGCAATTTTGAATGGTTGCTGTGAACAATAGGTGTAAGTTGAACAGAGTTCCAGAAAATATTTGTGTTGCAGGATAAATTGGGAAAGTGAAATGCAACCCAGAAAAAGAAAATTACGAATTGCTTCCATATTGCTGCCAAGAAAACTAACATGTTTTATATTAAAACACTAGATTATAAACCACTTTGAAGAAGATGCTCGACACAGAAAATGTAATTTTTCAGTAAACAAATATTTAAAAGCTCATTAAAGAACTATTACAAGAACTACATAAAAACAAGACTGCTGCCAAAAATACCTGCATCTCTCTGGAGAATCCTCCCTGTCTTTCCTTCGGAATTTGCTGATGGTGTCATCAATTGTGCTCCCAATTTTATCACTCAGTTCACCTAGTTTATCACTGAAAGGAAATCCACCTTTGGTTTTATCCCATTCCTCATCCCATTTTGACTTGGGCTCAGCATCGTATCTTTCACCTATGTAATGTAAATAGACAGCCAAAGAATGAAAGAAAAGAAAAAAGTGAATAACCCTAAAATACTACTACTTCTAGCAGTTTTACTCACAATAGAGCTTAAATCTGAGTTAAAAACAACGGAAAATTTTAAAGTATTTTTACATAGTTGAATTAACATGCAATACATTATGTTTCACATAATATTGTTCTATTGCCAGAAAATATATTTAAAAGATCTTATTGTTGACAAATATGCTAAACTAAACACTGTAACAGCGAGTAGAAAAGCATCTTTCTGCCCAATAAAATGAGGCTCATATAAAGCATGTATGACTAAGTCCAAATATAATAAATGTTCATTAGTACACTCTTAACCAGGCTGTCATGGGGATCTCATACCAAACCCTGCAAGACGGCAATATTTCTAGCCTCAGTTAACAATTTTAAACTCTCTTCAAAGTCTTTAATGACGATGCAGCACATTATCCCCTTATGTGCTAGTTAGGAGTTTTTAATTTCCCCATTCTCCCACCCTCACTCCACCCCTTTCCCCCAATAGCTACATAAACAAAATTTGCTTTGCAAGAGAGCCAACTGGCTGTGAACTGTAATAGAAGGTGCCAGTTTTCCTCAGTTGTTTTTAAATACAGTTTTAAGTGGTTAGGTTTAAATTCCATACAGTTTAGGTAGCCAAGAGGGAAGATTTAAAGCCGAGTATAATCCCTTGCAGATTTGTTTAAAATTCTCAAAATTGTGATTTTGTTTGCAAAATTCTTTTCATTTGAAAAAAAAAATACAGATTATTTCTCATATTACAATCCTGTCATTTGTATCATACTAATGCAGAGTAGCTTCTCATTTAATTTCTTTTGGGGACAATCCATCAAGCAGGGGCCCAAAGAATTTCAGTTATAATTGCTGAGGTGTATTTATTGATGTTCTATACTGATACTAGATTGTGTGCAACATCACTTTGTTTTATATCCACGAACAAAATACTTAGCCTGTTATACCATAGCACGTGCACTAAGAGTAATAAAATACAAACTCATACATTACTTACATGTGGAATTTTCTCTCTGCCCACTTCCATTAGCTCATGGCAGGTTATTTTCCCCAATCTGAAATTACCAAGTCCCCTCCTATGCTCACACAGCTCCATTTATACATCTCACCAGATGACCACAGATAAGATACACAACATCCATGGAGACAATATGTCTGCTATTCTATCCTTTGTCCCTGGCTTCCATTTGTGTTCAACTTTTTTTTTCTTTTGAGTATTTTACATGAGAAGCTGGCTTGCTGCAAAGCACCCTGTATCATTTTGAGTTACAAGACTCCTTCTGGGCCCCTCACGGACATTACTGGGGAAAAAATATCTGTTGGTGACAATAGCTGAGTGCTTGGTTAGAAAATATGCTTCCATGCACAGAAAAAAAAGACAGGATAGGAAAGAATAGGAGCATGCACAAAACTGCTGTAACCTTGAAGCAAACTATGGGATTTCAGAAATTCTGACAAATAGTTTTGGATTTTCCATGGGCTGCTGAAACTACCAACCAACCCTTCTCCACGTTCTAGCTTGGTTGCTCCAGGTTTAGGACAACACAAAGTTTGGAAAGCTTCTGAAGCAGTTTATGGGCTGAGAAAAGCAAGGCAATCTAGAAGAGCCTCCTAGAGTGACATTTTTTATTGGCCGCCGGTCTTCCAATCTTCTCTTTTCCTCTCCTCTCTTCCCCTTAGCAGTGTCAAGGGCCACTGTTCCAAAGAAAGTCCCTTGGCCTCATTTTTTCCTCACTTTTCCCACTCTTGCTTGGAAACAATGACATCTCTACTGGACATGTCTACTTATTCCATCACATTTGATTCTACAAACATCTGAAACAAGTGTTTCAGTTTGGTCAGGGACCACCAAATCCAGCTGCACTGCACATAGAATGGTTTATGTATGGACAACTGCATCAGGAGTCGTATTAAAAAGCAATCTCATCTGCTTACTTTCTGTTCAATGGCTGTGTTCATGTCTCTGTGTTTTTTGATTAGCCTCAAGTCTGATAGCAGCCACTTTATGACAGTACAAGGACTGGGCCAATGAAGCTGTTTGTAATTTTTGCCGATGATAACTTTCTTCATTTGTGACCCTCCAGATGAAATGAGTACAGTTCACAGAATATGGCAAATTACTAGTTCCATTTTTCTCAAAATCACCAAGCAGATTCATCAAAAGCATTATTTCAAGTCATCAATACTTACTTGTACACAAAACTACATGGTTCTGCTTCCCTTCACATAAACCATCATGAAAAAAGTAATTATTTCAGTATTAAGTAATAAATCTTCAAAAATGTGAGAGTTCCTTTCCTAGATAGGTAATCCCTGTTCAGTGACCACTCATTCAGCTACTATTTGAAGTTAAGATAGTGCTGATGAGACATAGGATTGGTCCTCGTCGTTGCAGCCATTGAAGTCAGATGACCAAAATTCAGGTGCTTGGCAACCGGGTCTGAATTACAATGTCAGAAAGTCCTGCAGTCACGAAATCACCATTTGTAACCTTCACTGTTGGTTTCTACAAAGAAGTCAATGGGGAAGTTGGTAGGAGGTTACAAATGGTGATCAACTGATGTTCCAATCCATGGACCTTGTGGGGTTTGCCTAATGAAAGAATTGGAACTGCCACTGTAAGTTGGCATGGTCATGTGATGTTATGTTTTATGAGTTCCCAGTTCCATTACCATCATTAACCAAGGATTACTTGTTCCAATTGAGATATAGTTTAGGTACTTTATATCAAATTAACTTCATTCACATTATGATGTGTTTAAGCATGCATATATCCATGCACTATGTGTCTGTTTCATCTGTATTTCATACTTATTTTTGTTGATCATTTTCCTCAATAAATCAATTAACAAGTATAAGATTTTTGATCCATTTGTTTGACTAGGTTCTTTTTGCCTAGTTTTAGGACTTTAGGATCTGTGAACAGATCATGTTTCAGGTCATATTTATGCAGAAATACTGAAAATTCAAGAGGGTTCACAATACCAGTCTATGTCACTAAACCTGTCCTCTCCAGCTGAACTTACTGTATCTGAATCCTCCAACACTGTCTGAAGAAACCCCAACATATTTATCTTTGTTTTTCTTTGCTTTTTTCCTTTCTTCACGAAGTCTGTCATCATCTTGGGCAAATTCTACCATTTCTTTCACTTTCTGGCGTATATTTATACCTTGGTCCTTGCCATTCTCATCTGAAAAAAGGCGCATACAAAAAGAAATTGTCTTTAACCTGAAGCATTTGGAGAAATCTCTATATAAAATGAGAACTGCTAAGGTTATGTTTTCTAAAGCAATTTTATTTATTGAATATAAGTTATACTTTTTATAGCCAATATTTCATCTTAACCTAAAGTGACAGCATTAGAGCACATTTTTAGTTTCTACAGTTTTCTAACCCATATTGATCTACTTAAAAGCTCACTTTAAAAGAAAGTGAAAAATATGATGCTTAAAAACACATTTCCTGTCAGTTTTAACCCACTTAAAACCACCTTGCTGTTCAAGTCTTTAGGAAGGGGTGGGGTATTTGAAAAGGGGAAAAATGAGTCAGGTTTTTTTTAAATGCTAATTGCTAGCTTTCTATCTTGCTTCAAATCTTTATTTTTACAATCTTATCAGCTGAACCGCACTACACACTAAAATTTGCTCCACCTCTCAAAGGCTCTTTTTTATTCAGAAAAAAAACTGGCCTTGCTGCCTGAGCATTGTAAATATTATTTGGTAGGAGGGGAAAAAATCCCTAGCTTCAAACAGATGTGTATGTTTTGGAGCTCTAACCTTTCTTCCCAGATGATTAAAGCTATTCCTTTATATACACCACAGGGAACAAGTCTCTAGTGCATATTTTAATATAAACCCAAACACTCATGTTGTGTTGGTTCTGTTGTTATTAGCCAGTCTTTTCTGCAAGTTCTTGTCTTCACTAATTAATACTCTAGGGCCCCACGTCTTGGATTCTGTACTCTTCACACAACCGGCAACAGTCACATTCTAATTAGAGCAGGGAAGCTTCTAAGCTGGTTCAGGTGACTGACAACTCCAACAACTGCTTTAATTTGCTTATAAGATTCTTCTATCGCTCACCTACAAAGTGGTAATTTTCCAGGGATCGCAAATCATAAATGTGTTCTCTGGCACTTGTAACAACACGCTCTGATCCATTCCTTATGAGGTAAGATAGCAGCAGCAGAGACTATAAAAATACAAAGCACCTTATGACTGCATGAAAAATGCCATCAGTATTTTAAACTGCAATGAAAAGGAAAGCTTAAACGTGCAATAAATTAGAAAGAAAAGTAGGATTCATTCTGGTAAAAATGAGCCAACTTAAAAATGTTACAGAACTACGAGCAATACTCTGTAGATGTAAATCTGTGTTTTGCACTAAGACAAAAGAATAAATGGAGAACATTAATTCATACGATATTTGCCTGAAGATGATTTTTTTTTTCTAGGAAGAGAAAAATTGCAGTTAAGGCAATTTGGGGAAAAACGTTCTGAACTTTAAAGACTGAAACAATTTTCTTTTGTGTCTCTTTTTTGCAATTACTTTATTCCCCAGTGTTTTTCCATTTAAAAGCAATTTTACAGCAATTTTTCTACGCCGTTTCCTGCAGGAAATGTGTTGATGTATAAAATTCAGTATTTTCAGATAAATGTAAGCAAACTTCAAAACAAAAATAAGTTTTTAAAGTATGTTAATTCTTTAAACTTCCTACAGCTTCCAGAATTTGCCTCTTTTTGAAAAACTAAACCCAGGGAAACAAAATGGAACACCCCCACATGCATATAAGTCATTCACCATCAGCAGAAACATGTCTATAAATTGTAACTGAAAGTAAACAGATCATTCTATATAGCCTTAACAATATTGAACAAAATACATTAAATAGCATTAAAACATATGTGTGTGTGTATCTGTGTGTGTGTGTATGTATGTATGTATGTGTTTACAGCAAGTAATCAAAATACAAAACGGGCATAAACTTCCGATTTTTAAAAAGTTAACATTTTCAGAATTGTCTGGACTGTATAGATTTTAATTTAAAGCCCTTTAGTACTGCAAGATACTTTGGAAATATGGCATTACACATACTTGAATTTCACTGAAAGTATAGTGGAAGAACAGTGTAGAAGAAATAAAACTGAACTGGGCCAATAATGGGAGTAAAACAAGTGATAAACAATTGGTTCTATGCCTAGTAAGACAAAATATAAAAATATAAAATGTGATAAATAATCCTGTGCATTGAGAGGGAGAAAACAGAATATATAAAATGTATCAGAAATAAATGTAGAAAGTTCCTTTAATAGTTTCATTCAGAACAAATATTTAAAATTGGGTCTCTCAACAGTGGACTGCTAGGAGGGATTAAGAAAATCAAGTTACAGAGGATCCCTTATTTGGTTTTTATTAAGCAATAAAAGTCAAAATTGCTAGAAGGAATTCAATTTAGGAGCCTTTTTATAAAAACAACAACAGCCCGCTCCCCCCTCCCTAAAAAATCCCTTGGTTTTCAAAGCAGACCATTTCTTAAAAATGTATACTGAAAAAGAATTAACTTGATTAAAATCAAGTTCTACTAATTGCACACAGAGGATCTGGAAACCTGTGAAGTTTAGCATGGATATTATGATAATGAACGCACAAAACTGAGTTAATTGCCAGAGGACACTGTGGTTAAATTAAAACATTCAGATGTGTTTTTCAGCATTCAAAGTTTACACCAAAATTAAGGTTTTAATAAGTGAATACAAAAAGTCACTACTGTACATACCTTATAAACTCTTCTCCAGTTCTTTTTATTGTCTTTTAACATCCGTGTCCAAAGCATGTTCATAAGTTCTGGAAACTGTTCATACATAAAAGTAGCCCTAGAAAAGAAAAAGATGAAAATGAGGAAGAACAAGGAAGAGGGAGAAAGAGAATGATCAATGGTGTTACTGTATGTCAGCACTTGTATTTGACAGCAGGTGGCAGACTTGTTCTGAGTTAAAAGCCTCCATCAGCAATTAAGAGCTGTGGACCATTTACATATAGAAGTATTTCATATGCAGAGTTAGCAATGCTGATGTCTTTCCATTAGCAATCATGGAAAAATAAAAATAAGGACAGCTTTGTTATTTTAGTCCAAAATGACATTCAGGTGCTCTTTGTGGGAAAATATGGTTGTGAAGGAGCCCCACTATTTATATTTGAAAAATGCATTACAAGATTCTTATCCAAAAGAAACATTGTGTGTTACTTAATAAAAGGAACACAGGTAGTTCTCGTTTAGTTACTACAATTGGGAGTGGCAATTTAAAACAAAATAGTCACTAAGTGAAAGGGGAACATGCTATTATAATCTTCACGTGCTTTACAGTCTTGCAAAGGGCTTAAATGTGAGGACCGGTTGCAAAATTACTTTTTCATAAGGACTGCAATGGCAAATAGTCACTAACCGAGGACAACCTGTATTTAAAAGTAGTTGCTTGTGATCATTCTTTTCCATCATTAATATAGTTCTCTCCCTAATTTATTTATATCCTTCAGGGGCGATGAAGCAGCAGTGGCATATATACTTAAAGATGTATCTTTCAACAGAGCTGAATCAAATTACTTACTTGGCAATCTCCCCCATGAGTTGCCCTGAAGGTCCCCACGGATCATCGTTGGTTGCTTCTCGAACCTTAGACTCAATTTCAGAATAATTCATAACCACATTGGTGCTGTACAGAACAGAATTAAATGCAAGCACAAAGATTAGCATCAAAGCAGTGAAACACATGAAAACTTAATAATGACACTAGTGGGGAGCTTAATGAGATACCTCGGCAGGGTGGGAAAGAAAACGTCTTTAGTAGAGAACTACCCTGAGGAAACTGGAACACATTTATCTATCTTTAAGAAGGTTTTACTATCCCATTAACCTTCCGGAATATAGATCAGAGATAAGGGGTTACATGAGACTTGGAAACAGCCCAGTTGAAAATGGCTTTTGGTTAAAATTAAGAGAAACTGATCTGTTGAAGAAGGCAGTAGCAGCTCAAGGCACAGTTACTTGCTTTCTATCACAACCCCCATAAAACTACCCCCTATCTTGAGTGGAATCAGGTGAGAAGTGTGTTCTTTTAAAACCACTGCATTGTGAAAAAGAAGACTTGTATCTTTTCTTAGCAGATTCTTGTCCAGTTACAGAAAGCGGGGGGGGGGGGGGGGAAGAGAAGAGTAGAGCATCGTAATAGTATGAATATAGCCTGGGCAAGGTAGAACAGTATGGCAAAATCCAAAGAACCACTCCCTTACAGAAGAACCGTTAATCATCTTTGTACTCAATAGCTTGCCTATAAGAATTTTTGTATCTATATGAAAGGCCACATAAAAATGGCGTCTTCTTTCTATTTTTCTGAAGATCCCTATAGGGAAAATTTGTCTAATTAACATACTTTGAACTTTTTTTTTCCAAACATGCATAGGAAAACAAATTAATCTCCATATAATATAACAGCTAAATAGATTGGAAGCTAACAGTATGATTGACTCACAACCATTTCACAAGAATTTCAAAATAAGGCTGACATTGAAGCCGGTAGATCTGAAATACGATATAAATTGCTGCTCTAGGTAGGGCTAGGAACAGATATTTATATTCTTCTTATTGAAATTTTACTGATACAGTATATGCTCTTAAATCATCCTAACATTGGAAACATTTTTTTAAAAACTTACATTCAAACAATCATGTACTCAGTGTCCTAATTCTAAGAATAAAAAAAAACCTGTGATGGACAAGATTTTCTAAATTATCTGGTGATAAAACAAACAAGATAATTTCCTAGTTACTGCCATCCAACCTAAGAGATTCCTACTTATTTCTTGGTAAATGAAATAACGGATGTATAATACAGTGTTTGCATCATACTTTACACAGAGATTATATTTATGGATAGATATGGATATGGGTGATCACATATGTTCTCTTTAGTTCTTGCCTATTTTTTCAAGTAACTGCATCTGAATATTGGGACTATTCATCTGTTTTCAAAAAATAAAGTTACACTTTTGAAGAAAACAATATTTTCATATGTGTGTAGATGATCTTGATAACCACAGGCCAGCTCCTGATCTTCCAATCCTCCATTTATCATTTAGGCAGCAGAAGATAGCTTTCTTTCAATTAGGTTAGATACTGGGTCATAGATTGCCTTGGGCTAAACTGATTTTACAGACTTGAGTGAATACATACATTACTGATACTCTTGCTTTCACAAATCATTGCCCAATTTCTGTTAAATTGTTTTGGGAAATTGGTGAAGTATAGGTGAGCGAAACGCTGGCTCTTCAAGTTCTTACAGGCATTCATTAATGAAAGACAACAGAAGTTGAACTCGATCAAAGTAGAGGAAATTATTTTTAAAAAGTGTATATTTGGGGCAAAATAATACTTTCTTGAACAGGCAGGTTTACAGAAAGGTATTTTTCTACAGTCAGGCCTACTAATCCTAGCTGCTTGCTATTGCCAATAGCAGAAGTTTTATCAATTACAACTGATGCACCAATAGCAACTCTGGAATATGAATCTAAAGAGTAAACAATATATGATGATATATGATATAGGGGGGTTCCTGGAGATTAAATCTTAGTTAAACTGCTGGCTGGGTTCCCTTTCTAGAGAAACTAAGAGTGGCTGTTAGTCAGTAATAAATGTAATCGTGCATCCATTGGACCTACTTTACAAACCAGCATGCCTTTATAGCCTGTTGTACACTTAAACACCGCTAGAAAAATTATAACATTTAATCAAATACTGTCTATTTCCTGGCAGAATAGGAAAAAAAATGTAATCATTGTGGAGCTGCCACTTTATATTAATAGTCAGTCAATAGCTTCTGAATATGAACCATACATACTCAAACTATCCTCTGATGAATCGCCTACATCACTCATCTTAAAATGAGCTAAGAAAGCTATGACCAGGGTTCCTCTTGGGAGGGAGATAAAGATACTGCCTGATGTGACAGAAATGTTCAGAAGTATGATCTATTATTATTTTTGCCCATACCTTGTAAAACTAATGAAGTAATAGTGTTTCCCCAGAAATAAGAAAGGGTCTTATTTTGTTTTCACCCATGAAATAAGCATTTGGCCTTATTTTCGGGAAGATCTTATTTTTTGAGGTGCAGGAGGTGGCAAGCATGGTCACCTCATGGCTGCTGCTGTGTTGCAATAGTTTCAGGGAGGGCTTATTTTCAGGGAAGGGCTTATTTTAGCACATGCGCTCAAAAGCCTGATTGGGCTTATTATCCGGGAGGTCTTATTTTTGGGGAAACTGAGTATGAATTTATTTATTTAAACAAGTTTGACAGGAGAGGTATCCTATAGGTCCTGTCAGGCAGGAAGTGTCATTTGGCAGGCTCCAAGAGGAGAGCCTTTTCTGCTGTGGCATCCATCTGGTAGAAACATTGTCTAGTAATCAGATTGGCCCTGACCCTGTTGGCCTTTTTCAAGGCCTTAAAACTACAGTTATGCCAACAGCCATGGAGAACAACAATTGTGGTAGAACTGGTGGTTGACTGCCCTGTATGTTTTGATGGATGGAAAACTTTTACCTCTATTGTGAATGTTATATATTTTTTGTATTTATAATACGCTTTTTACATTCCCCCCCTCTTGTTTTTAAATTGTTGCATTTTTGTTTACTATTTTTATATTTGTCTCTGTTTGTAAGCTGCTTGGAGTTATGAGATGGATATAAATTTGATAATAAATAATTAAATACCTAGAACTGATTTTTCAGGCAGAGTTGTTCATTGTTCATAATGTGATCTTATAAAATTTGGACAGTTGGGATTGACACTGCTTTAACACCCCACCCCTAAAAAAAACCCTCCATAATATTTTTGTTTTAATAGTAGAAAGTTTTTAGGGTCAAAGACAAAAGTTAATTTTTTTTGTTATAGTTGGCCAATATATAATCCAAAACTGCTTTATTTTGATATAATTGTCAGTCTATAAATGAAAACTATTACATATCTCAGATTATATCAAAATAAATCAGATTTTCATAATAACAATTACAACGGCACTTATTCACCACTAAAACTGGACCATCAAAACACACACACCTTCATCCTAATGTTCTACAGGCACATATTTTTTTCTACAGGCACATATTAACCTCATGCCAATTTTGATTCTCATTCATATGGAACTGGTTTTCAAGACAGGCTTCAGAGATTTTGTAGCTTTCAGCACACAACTTCCCTTGTCTAATGTAAGAAATACCTGTAGATCAAATGCAAAAGGTTCTGTTTTTACAACCTTTCCCCAAGCTCTTGTTTGAAGGGATGGAGGAAAGACTGGAAGATGGAGTGTTTCCTCCATTTCTTTAAGTTAAATGCTTAAGATTTCAAGTCATGCAGGAAAGAAAAGCCACAAGCATCCATTAACACCACACATGCATGCACGCCCCCCCATCAGTCACTTTAGAAGAAAAGTTCCCTGAGTAATACAATCTGTGAGGTACTTAAAGATTGTGAAAGTTGAAAAACAGCACAAAACCCTAAATTACAAATAGCCTGGGACACAATGTATTTCTGAATTCATCCTGTTGTAAAAATATTGTTCGAAGCAAACAAAAGTACTCGTAAATTCCAAGCAGAGATCCGAGCGCACACACACACAAAATCTTGCAGTCACATTTCATTCAGCAACAAATGTAAACTGGGAAGGGAGACGGAGGGAGTAAGAGAGAAAGAGGGCTGTGTAGTTTGGCTGCGTTCCAGGCCATTTAAAAATAACTGTTTCTAAAAAGGTGGAAATCTAGTTTTATTCTTCCTTTCCCATGTTTTCTATGGCCCTCAATCCATGCCCTACCCATGATGCCTGTGACCTTTCAAGCAGAAAAAAATTTACTTCCAGATGTGAGGGGAAAAAGTGACTGGTTTGACTGCCAAGACTTCCTGTGATTGATATAAATTTGATATCTGAGGACACTTTCAGACACCAGGGGAGGGGGCTCCTGAATTAGTTTATCCTGGGCCTCTTCCAAAGAATCCGGTTGGACTTCATAGACAGAATTCTTTGCAAATATGAATGTGCTACATAATAGCTGGATTGACAAATGGGCTATGGACACTTTGTGCTTAACGCTTGCTAAACTCCAAGATGCTGTTTGGCAGAAGTTACTTTTTTTTTTCTTGTACCTCAATTAGAATCTTCACTATAAACCATTTTCTAAAAATGTTCATATGAGTAAAAATAAAAAAATCTCATTTCCTACCCCAGAACTGTTTCAACAAAACCTACAGAAGTAAAATTACGGATGTAATAGAAAACATAAATTTAAACCTATTTTGCGAAGACCTTTGTAACATTAACACAGGGGAAATCCCAAGCAGGTTATAAACTAATGACTCAAGAGTTCATGCAGAAGGCTCAAACTTCCTTTACCCATTTCTAGATAAAAGATGAATCCAACCAGTTCAAAGTTCTTGTTTATGGTTTAAGGCACAGCTATTTTCCTACTTTGCGTACCGGTGGGATGGAGGGGAGGAGATGGTTCCGTGCGAGCGGATGGCAAGCGCATGCATACAGCTCCATTTGTGCAAGGGGTGAGCACCTGGGACTGCCACTCACGCAAAGGAAGTGTGTGTGCATGTGCTCACTTGGTGTTTGTGCAAGTGAGGATGCGGGCACACTTGAAAGCTGTTTCTGCAGTCCGGTTACAAACCTCTCACGGCCCACTACTGGGCCATGGTCCACAGGTTGGAGAGCCCTGGTTCAAGGCGTATGCTGCAAACGACAGGCTTTCCGTTGACAGTGGATTCCTCCACTTCTTTTTAAAATATTATTTATTGTTTTATCATAAAAATAAAATACAAACAATAAAACAATCAAAATGAAACAAAACAAAAACTTACATTCAACCCTAACAATCACAAAAAAGAAAAAAATGGTATACAAAAAAAGAGAAAAAGTCATCAATTTTAATTTTAATATGGAGGATTCTTTTACTTCTTACCTCAAAAAGTACTAGTTACCCAAATCTCCTTTTTTAAAATCAAAGTTAAACTGGTACAATTCCAGGAAGATTTGGGTCCTTAGCTTTGTTTGGATGATCATCATAGCTAATTGAGTATCATTATTACTTTAATTGATTACAGTTTGAACTACTGCATGCAACCCGAAGTCCTTATGGATTGGAGCATGTTCTAAGTATTGTATTGTATAATAAATAAATTAAGTGAATGGATATATTTATCTCATGGTAAACATTTAGTCTATTGGGATCTGCCTTGTTATTTCAATTCTACTTCCAAGTAGAATAGCTACTTTGAAGGCGTCAGTTGAATTCAAACTCTGTTTTCAAATGAACTAGAAGTACCTTTTCTACAAATAAGAACCTTGGTTTTGATTAAGTATCAAGCTTCAAATATGAAGAATGTAATCTGTCCAAGGAATTTATTGGGTGATTCTGTACCAGCATTTTTATCTGTCAGTCTACCTCACAGGATTGTGGTTGGGAAGATAAACATTAAAGGAAGTCTATTTTGCCCTTGAATTCCTGGAAATAATACAAGATATAATTGCAAAATTAAATAAAATGCTTATATAAATAAGATGCATTAGTATTATTTCCCAAAGTGTAAGAATGTTTCAAAGGTGGAACAGTTTAATATTTCTGTTTGGCCACCAATTCTTACTTAAAACTGATTTAGCATCTTAAAATTTCAACAGCAGAGAAGGCTGGGTTTTGGAAACTTAAAGTTTCCCTCACAGTTCCATGATTCAGAAATGTCTGTCATCTAGCAAAAAAGCATCCAGAACCATTGAAAGAAGGGCAGAGGAATGCACTAATCTAAAGCATCTCCCAAGATCCAAAACAGTTTTTCACCGAACAGCAGGGAGGGCAAAAGAGAAAGAATGTTTGAATGCAGTTTTGTCCTTTTACTCCCTAAGAACAGATTCTACCCTTAGGACATTTGTCTGCAAGCCAACAAACACAATATGGGGAATGGTACACAAAACCAATATTGTAGATGAGATAACCCAGTTAGGCAACTTTATCTCCAGATGTTTTGAGCTGAAATGTCCCCATTCTTTTGCTCTTAGTTATGCCAGTTGGACAGATTAAATTAAGAGCCAAGTATTTAGAGGACATTATATTGCCTTGTTTTATTCTAGAGGAAGTTTAGAATTTGTGCCATTCAGTATTAGGATCTGATACAGCTTTGAAAACATTTAAGTCCTTTCTTAACCCAACAACAGCAGACTGATTGCCTAGCTAGCTAAACTCCAATACAGTTTGCCTAACATTTTAGAAACTCAAAATACTAATCATAATTTACATACACACCACATAATGATTCCTTATTCTCTCCTTCTGTTATATAGGACATAAAAATAATCCCAATCTTGAATTAGGATCACATCAGTGTCACAGTGGCTATTTTTATCACAATCCCCAGAGTGAGTGTGTTGCCTATATTGGAATATCTCTAGATATTTTCTAGCTTGCCTTTCCTAGAAAAGTCATATGAGCTATTCATTCCTTGTCTTTCCAGTCCAAAGTGCCACATTTAAGATTTTGCAAAGAAGTGCTGTTTTTTTTTTAATGACCTAATCTGATAAATTCCAGGAAACAAGCCTCTAAAAAAATCCACATAACTAAAAGGAAGAAACTTCTGATTAGGGATTAAATGTCTCAAAGGTGTTGGACTTTATGTGAATTCCGTTGTACTATACTGATTAAGAGGACTGTTAGACCCAGGTTCAAATTTCCATTCAGTGATAAAGTCCTCCGGGTCACTATTTCTCAGCCAAGCATTTCTGCATAAATTACAACTCTGAACAATAAAGCAAAGCAATTATACTAAAAGGTGGACTCCCTGCTAGAGAATAGGCAAAGTATTGTATTACTATATTATTATATGGTATAGACACAGTAATACAAGAAAAGATAAAATGACTGGTATTTGATGAAGGAAGCAATAATTGTGTGGAAAGGGCCCAAATGAACATGTGTGGCTACTTGCTATGAATCTGCACCAGTCCCTTTCAGCCATGTACCTCTGCATTAGGTTGGAATCCACTGCAAAAAAGAACTAACTGAATGCAGGCAAATATATAAAAGTTGATGCTTCCCCGTAAAACAAGCAAGCCAAAAAGGAGTGTCTAATCCTCCAGTATCCTCTAGCCTCATTTCCTAGCACAGAAATGCAACCAACAGTAACAACTGTACAATCCCCTATCAATAGACTAGTAAGCCTAGAATGCATTTCTGCAAAGCTCAAATAACTTTTTTTTATCATACGTTAGTAATATAGCATCTAAATCAGTGTTTCTCAACCTTGGCAACGAAGATGTGTGTATTTCAATTGAAATCCACTAATCTTCAAACTGTCAATGTTGAGAAACTCTGATCTAAATAATCTTGCCAAACTCAAACTAAGCAAGGTCAGATAAGGTTAGCATCTACACAGGAGATATTTTGTAGATTGTAAAGTAAAAAAATAAATAAATCTGGAAGGCAGCTATGCAAATCGCCATAATATAGTACTGTGGCCAAGAAAATTAGTTGTGCTGAGGAAATCTGAGGAAGTTTGATTCCAGTCAAATTTTAATTAAGAACATGTTTTGGTGCCCTAGTACCAACAAATGCCAAGTGTATTTCACATGTGTTAAAAAAGAGGAAAGACAAATATGAGAAGCTCAAGCAAATGAATTTAAATGTAACAAGTAGAACAACCATTTTAGAAGATTACCATTAACAATAAGAGTTCAGTAATTTGAGGCTTCGGGGGGAGGAGCCTGCCGCCGTCGGGAGCTCAACGAAGCTCCTGTCAGGACTCTGGTTCGTATATCTTATAAGATCTATAGATATCTCCCCTTTCTGGCAGAAAGGGGCAGGGAGAAGGTCAGTCGTTAGGATCTCTTTGTAATTCATAGCTTTTTTTTGCTGTGAATGGAGAAGAGGTTCAACATTAGCTGAGCCTTTACTCCGGCCAGTTTTCCGCGCTGCCTTTTTTGCAGCCCTAGGCAGATTGCCCCCCCCCCCAGGACAAAGCTAAGCTATTTAAATGTCAATCCGGGCGGGGACCATTCCTGAGGAATTTCTTCCATTACTATTTAAAATACCAGCTTCAACTTCGCAAAAGGCTCCCTTTCTTTTTTAGCTGCGTCACAAGATGGCGATCTCGTAGCTTTTGTGTTTGATGTGACGTACTTAGTCAGCCCTACCCTCCTGAAGGCTTCTCCGTACTAATTGCTAAAAGATTAACTGAGGGGAGCAGAGACTTTGATTTTTGGCTCGCTTGATTGCTTGTCTTTTATTTTTACTCTGGAATGGCTCCCAAATCTAAACAGAAGCGCTTCCTTAATAACATATCTCCAAAAACTGTTATGAAGCCGCTACCCTTGTCTCCTACACCCTCCACGGGAGATTTGCTAACACAAGAATTTCTTCTCAAAACGCTTAATGATTTCAGACAGGAAATTAATCAACTGATATCGGATTTATATGATCAATTTGATGCTAAAATTGCTCAGGCAAAGGAGGATATGATCGGAGTAATGACAGTCATGACAGATTATATTGCTGAAACGGAGGACAAATTGGAACTTTTGGAAGAAACTAACCTTAATTTGATATCCAAAATTCAAACGTTACAACAGGAAATTGAAACTGCTCAAAAACAACTTGTCATGATAAATTATAATAAGACTGCCTTTGCAATAAGAGTTAGAGGACTGCGTGAAAACCAACAGGAGAATTTGAAACAGATCTTCTTTGAGGCTTTCAGCCGCTTGGTGGGAAGTCCGGGATTTAACTTTGATTGGCAGATTCAAAGAATTTACAGCCAGAATTCGTGGGTAGCAAAACAGCGACAGCTTCCGAGGGACATAATTATATACTTTACCACAAGGGAATCCAGAAATGAGATAATACAGAGGCTTTACGGAAAGAGGTTGAGAATTGATGGACAGGACTTGATTGTTTTCAAAGAGATACCATCTCAAATATTAAGAACAAGGAGAGAGTACGCTTTCTTAACCGAAGAACTCAGATATTCTCAGATTCCATACAAATGGGAAGTCCCAGCTGGTATTACAGTTACATTTGGCAACCAAAAACACCGCATTAATTCTGTCTGTGAAGCCCGAGAATTTTACTACGAGACCCTGAAGGCGGGACTTCCTGATTCATCCGGACCTGGAGAGAGACAAGGAGAAGGAGAAGACAAACAGCGAGACACGTGGCTACAAGGCGGAGGGTGTTGCTTTCCTCTTCCGGAAGGGCAGAAGACTAAAGAATAAAGACTAAGCGATGTTCTTAAAGCTTTATGATTTCCGTCTGGGATAAAATGGAAAAGTGGTATATTGATGATGAGACATGGAGACTGAAAGAAGCGTTGCTGATTGTGGACACATATTGTATATAAGATTTGTCTGAACTCTAACTCAAATTGCGCATGAATTATTTTCCTAGGCGAGGAGAGCGGAGATTGCGATCTTTTTGAGTTGTGGTCTGGGACGAACGGAGTTGGGAGGTGTGTGGGAGAGGGAAGGGTAGCGAAAGCTTAATTAGACTACTTGGGGCTAGAATGCAAGCTGATGTTTGTTTGAGTTGCTATTTCAATATAAGGTCAAGAAAGATTGGTCGGAGAGTCTTCAGGAAAGTGGAGTAAATATGGGAGGAGCAATGGACGCGGATAAAATATATATATGGACATGGATAAAGGCAGGGTGGAAGGTAAAAAATTTACATGTGGAGGTGGGTAAGGATAGAAAGGGAGGTGTTGGAAATGAAAAATGAAAGAAGTACTTGAGTTTAATGGTTTTATAGAAAGGTTTGGATATTCGGATAAAAAAGAGATAAATTAAAGGTTTGAATAGATAGACAAAGCAATGAGACTTTTAGTTGGGGAATCCTAATTGATCAACTTACCTGGCTCTAATACAGTTTGAAACCCTGCAAGTAGTAAAATAATCGAAATTTGGAATGAGCTACATTGTTTAAGATTTACAGATAATGGGAAGCTGTGTTAACGTAGTGGGTTTATTGACCCTTCTCTGTTTCTCCTTTCTTTTTGGGTGTGTGTGTGCCTTTTTTTTTCTTCTTTATTTTTTATTATTCTCCTTTTTTTTTGGCTTTTCTTTTCTTTTCTTTTTTTAATTTTAAAGTTAGCTGGCCTTATTATATTCAAATGCTTGTTAAAGAATTATGCCGGGTATGGGACCTGCGAAGCCGTAAGGGGGTTAGGGAGGGGGGATTATAGGGGGGAGGGGGGAGGGTGGAATTACAGTTTCAATTCTTAGAACAATAAGAATTCACTTGTATACTGCGGCTCGTTTTCCTTTTTCTTTTTCTTTTTCTCTTTTATTTTTTTTTTTAAAAAAACAAACTGATGGATACACCAAAGCGAGGAGAAGAGGGAAAGAGGAGGGAGAAGTAAAGAGGGAGTGAGAGGGAATGTAAGGAGGGTGAGATGGAGGGAGGGGGAGATGTCTGAGGGGGAAGGGAAGTAGAAGAGGGGAATGCTGGAGGGGTGAAATGAAAGTTGGAGGGGGAGAAGAGAGGGTGTATGGGGGATTGAAGTGTTATGTTGGGGTTTTTTTTTTCTTTTTTTTCTCTTTGTTTTTTTTGTTACGTACAGTATATAAGTGATTGTATAAAATGAAAATGAAAATGAAATAAATAAAATGTATTTAAAAAAAAAACAAATAATAAAAAAAAATAAAAATTAAGAATAAAAAAAGAGTTCAGTAATTTGAATAGAATAGAAAACCTTTACTGTCACTTTGAATGTACACTAATTGGCTTATATTTGTTGTACGGAGCTCTCAAAAGGTCACATCCAACATACACTACATAAACATGACAAAATAAATAAAATGCAAAATTATGTACGTATCCACATATATTATATGTCACAGAGAAACAACACAGTCTAATCCGGATGTATACATGTACATGGTGAGAAAAATGAATCCTATGCATTTACTAGATGGATGGCATAGGAAACAAAGCTGTTACAGAATCTGGAAATCCTGCTAGAAATACTTAGAAAACTCCTCCCAGAGGGAAGCAACAGAAACAGACCGTAAAGTGGGTGTGTGGGTCTCTGACAATGCCAAAGCAGTATCCTAAATAACAGAAAGTGAGCTTCCTATAATCTTCTTGGCTGTCCTTACCACTCTCTGAATGGACTCTCTATCTGAGGCACTGCTGCCACCCAACCAAACAGTGATGCAGTTTGTTAAAACGCTCTCAATTGCACCTCTGTAAAAAGTGGCCAGGACTGAAGGAAAGAGATATGCTCTCCTCATCCGACCCAGGAAATGCAGACGCTGCTTTGCACGCTTCACTAAGGATAATGTGTTGAGAATTATCTGCACCCCCAGATACTTAATGCTGTTGACCACCTCTACAGCTGCATCCTAGATACTGAGTGGAGTATGACCATGCTGGCTCTTTCTAAAATCTACAATGATCTCCTTTGTTTTATTAACATTTAGAACTATATTACTTTTATTGTACCAGTCCACCAGAGCCCTCACCTCTCCACTGTTGTTCCGGATAAGACCCACCATTGCTGTGTCTTCCACATACTTCACAATGATTCATAACAGATTTGGCACAGCAGTCATGGGTCATCAAGATAAACAGATATACATAAGCTTAAGAAAGGGATTACCATAGGACTCATCTTCTGAATTTCTAATATTGGGGGGGGGGGGGGGGAATAAAAGTATAAAACTGTTATCAGTTGTTCTGAGTTGTTTTGGTTGAAAAAGCAGAGCAAAGTTCTCAGTGAAATGGACAGTTAATATAATGTGTCATGCCCCGTTGGAGCTTGAATCTGCAGAGAAAGATGAGCTGGAGCCAACAGAGACCGAGGAGGCGGCTTCATTGGCTTCAGAGGAGTGTGGTGAAGACCAGGCCAAGTCAGGCCAGGACCTTTCTGGATTGGGATGGCTTGTAGGCAGGGAGGAACGGGGACAGGATGACCAAGAGAGGCTAAGCAGTAACATGAGGAGAGACAGCTCAGGCAATGAGCAAGGACTATTGCCTCCTGATCCCCAAGCACGGAGAGTGGAGAGAAGACGGGAACAGTGCAGGCTGACCCGACGACTTGGGAGGAGAGCACCCTACCCCTCTTCACAAGGCACGCCTGGGAACTGAGATTTAAGGAAACACTGTGAGGAAGGATATTTGTTGGAACAAATGGTGAATTCATGGTGTTGTATACCATTGCTGATGTTTGATGTTTCCTGGGCTCCTTGCTTTATTTTTTTAATTCCTGGATTAATTGCCTTGTTCCTTTGCTTTCTGGACTCATTGACTTATTCTCTTGTCCTGCTGGATTTCTTGCTTTGCAGCCATTGTGCTGGACTACTTGCAACCAGAGGCTGCTGGAGGTGTGTGTGTGTGTGTGAGAGAGAGAGAGATCACCTTGCTCTGGGATTTGCCAGAAATGTGGGAGTGTTTGGGGGAAAAGTTGGAGAAATAAAGGGGCGGTTTGAACTATCAGCTGACTGTGTTGCCTCTGTGCATTGCCCCAGGTCATCACATAATGTATGTTTTCCGGGAAGAAAATCTTTTTTCATGGATTAAAGTTTCTCTTTCTTCGTAGAGAATTAGAAATCAACTTTAGATAGCCTACTCCAGGTTTCAGCTTGCTTACATGCCAAATTACTTGGCTGTAACATGCGCCTGCCCACCCATCTCTTTCAATAAAAGACTACTATAACCTATTTTCCAGAAGTATTTTTCATCTGCTATAAACATAACTTATGTAATGCTTCCCCAGCTGAGCCTGAAATGTCTAACAGAGCATTTGCTCAGGAATGCAACCAATTTGGGCTCAGTTGAGTATTTCAGCACTGTTCATGAAACACCAGAGGCCAGCAAACCACATGCAAAACATTAATTCCTGCTATAAAAAAAATCCTATCAACTGTACTCCCTCTATTGATGACCATCTATTATCATAGAATTCAGAAAATGTCATCATCATCATCACCAACACCACTACCACCCTGCCCTCCATCCAAAAATATCGTAAAAACAAACAGCAAAGCCTTTCTTGCTACTGTTGTTAAGTGAATCACTGCAGTTGTTAAATATCACGGTTAAGTGAATCTGGCTTACCCATTGACTTTGCTTGTCTCAAAATGGGATCACATGAGCCCAGGACGCTGCAAACATCATAAATATGAGTCGGTTGCCAAGTGTCTGAATTTTGATAACATGACCATGGGGATGCTACAATGGTCGTAAAATTGTCATAAGTCACTTTTTTCAGTGCAACTTTGAATGGTCCCTAAATGAACTGTTGTAAGTTGAGGACTAGTTGTATTCCAATACTTATAATCTGTTTAGAACTCCATTTAAATCTTGTTGATAGATAAAGAGATTGTGGTTAAAATAGCAGCATCCGAAATGCTGAAATGTAATGTGACTTATCTGAATGCTCTGAACCATCATTCGAAGTCTTTCCTGGAAAGTGTGAAACTTTAGATTTAGTCATTGGTAGGATCAATACAATGCAAAGCAGAGTTGGAAGGGACCTTGGAGGTCTTCTAGTCCAACCCCCTGCCTAGGCAGGAAACCCTATACCGTTTCAGACAAACGGCTATCCAACATCTTCTTAAAGACTTCCAGTGTTGGTAGCATCTCCTTCAGCAGTGATGACTTCAATTTATGTTTTCTCAAGCTCCTTAAACATCAAGGTAAAAAGTTCAAAAAGAGATTTCCAAGAAAATAAATACTTAGATAAACAGATTTTAGAAAAGCAATGGAGCCATTAGGAAAGAGTTCCAGCAATAGTTGCATATCAAATGCAAAACAAATCACTCTTTATATTCTTATGACTCCTTCTCCTACCTATGATGAAAAGGGCAAGAAACTATTCGCTTTTGGACTGGAAAGACAAGCTCCATCTGTTTCTCATTTTGGTCATGGATTAATCTAGTATCAGGCTGCATTTATTTTTTCACAGTGTGAGAAAATTCTCTTCTTATTTTTGTCTTTCTACTATTAAGGTATAAGTGTTAAAATAAATGTACATACGCTGTAGAACAACTAGCAGGCCACCAACTGTGGACAATAGGAAATAGTCAATGATACTACGGCAAGCTATATGTACAGAAATCTGCTCCCTTATTGCTGGTTGATGCACTAACAACAACTGGCATCAAGTTTCCCCTCTAACCCTACAGCAAAAGTACATTAGTGTCAAGGACCAGAACTGTAATTCTGAACCGCAGAACAACTTCACTGCACCTCACTCGATACCAGCCTGCCCATGATGGAACAAACTGCCACCCTGGGAAGACACTCTGAATACCAGGTATCAAAGAGCTAGACAGCAAAGGGAAGGAATGGAGATATGAACTGGAGCATTTATGATTTGTTACCAGTTACCTACTGTTCACAGAAAAAGTCAATAGATCTTCCACCAATTTTCCTGGATGCATTATCCCAATATATATAGTAAATGACTTCGGTGCCACCTCCAAAGCTACGTTAATAAAACTCTCGTAGAATATGCCATGCTGCTACTGACTAACAAGACGGAAGAATTTGTATACTCTAACAAAGCAAATTAAGTATTTCTGAAAGCCTAGACATGTCCATCTGTTAGGTAGGTTCCTCCTTCTGGTACTTTCAAGCTCCCGTAAAATGCATAATTGGAAAAAAGATTCCTTTTCCCCATCTGAATGACTAAATCATAATACTAAACATGAGGAAGAGTAACAGATGACAGATAATTTCATTTGCTACCAATCCTGTACCAGCAGCAATGCCAATCATTCCAAAAATTGAAGATTTAATGAAGCACAGGTGCTGCTTGGTTCTTCAAAGACCTATAATCTGGGCCAGCAAAAGATCAGCTGGCTTGCACCATGGACTCATATGCTTTCTTCTTTTCAGTGTTCTCTTACAGATCTTGGGAACTGAATTTGACACCAGTATGTGGGATTAGAGTTAGACAAGGAAAAAGCTCAGCATAGATGTAAAAATAACAATATTCTTCAGCACTGTATTTTCCACTGTAAGAAAGCAAGCAAGCATTTTATATTGCCAATAAGATATATATTTGGGTATATATAACAGTTATACCCCAATATATATATCTTATTGGCAATATAAAATACTTTTGGCAAGTGGCATAATCGCAAAAAGATCAATGAGTCTGTTGCCTTTATTGTCAAAAACCCAGTGTATGTCAGGAGAAAAGCTTTTTTATTTGTATGTACTTATTTACTTGAGTTTTAAAGTTACCCAACTCTGAAAAGACTCTTGGTGCTTACAAGGTTTCAAATATATAATTTAAAAATACAGTTAAAATATAATCCTTAGGACAAAATAGCAACAATATTTAGTCAAAAACACGACAGGAGCTCTCCAAGCATCCTAAACCCAAGCCTGGGAACAGTTTTGGCAGTTAAGGTCAGATCTTATGAAAAGGATTATGGTGAGCCACTAGTTTTCTGAGATTACAAACAGCATATATGATTACAAACTTCCATATATGAAGTTCACAGTAAACCTGATTCATGGATAATTCAATTCATACCGTATGTATTAGTTTTGATACATATACAGATGTATACAGATAATGCTTGAGTTACAATCATTCATTTAGTAATCATTCAAAGTTACAACATTACAACATTAAAAAAAGAAAAAAGTGATTTAAGACAATTTTTCACACGAACATTGCAGAAGTGATTAGACACTTTTACTCTGAAAAATTACATCAACTTTGGAATTTATTGATAGATTTCAGCAGCTTGACCTCTAATAGCTGCTGAAGAAAATTTGGAGAGCCAGTCCAATCCTGTTAACACATAGCTGCATAGATAAATACAAATGATAGATCAGGTCTGTGGACTGGCTTTTTAAAGACCCAGTTCAGAATCCAAATGGGATTTTAGAGATTTTTTCCCTTTCTTATGCAAAAAATATCCTCAAGGTAATGTGTTACAAAGCAATTCTCAAATTGGTTGCTTCAGGGTTAAGAATCATCAGATTGTAAAATGCCACAAAAATATTCTACAGATTTAATGTACAAATCACACTACTTTATGTGGCAAATGTGCAAGGCAAACTAAACAGAAAAAAGATAAGAACATCCTGATGTCCACAACTGAGTTATGACTTGGTGTAGGAAGGAACCATAAAAAACCATTTCCTACTCACATCTGCTGTGTGTGTGTGTTTTTTTTTTTTAAAAGCTCATTATGCAGACTTTCTTTTTCTATGGGTTCAGAACAGCTGAAGACTGAGGACAGGGGTTTGATTCTAGTCTTGGCACACAGTGTGAGAAGTTCTCCTTTGCTAATGAAGACTTTTTCTTTTAAGCTAAGCTTTCAGGTTAGGGAATCACTCTTCAGAACTTCCACATTTGTCAGAATGTTTTGGAGAACTTTGAAAGTTTAAAAATACAAGTGAGATCTTTCAGATAGCCCTTTAATTAAAGCTGCAAGTTTTTTTTTAAAGACCAGAGAGCTTTAAAGGCCATAAAGGGTTAGCTTCCTGTATTGTAAGCCAGGAAGTTGCCTCCTGCTGGTGGAGCTTTAAATGTTATTTGGAGAAGAGGGAGAAAAAAACCCCCTCAACATATTGATCTCTCTAGTCCATTGTAATTCATTTTCTTCAATGAATAGAAAATGAACACAGGACCAGGAATACGAATTTCGTCCATGTTTAACACTTTAGTTCCTATAATTCTTTTCTTTCTCTTTTCAAGCCTACATTTATTTGCAGATACAACCTATTATAAATAGTTCAGATGTTGGTTCTAAACAAGACAGAACTATGGGCAATTTTTAAATATTTCAAACAGGATGAAGTTGCATATAACAAATATAAAAATGCTGCATCTACAGAAACTCTGTTCAGATGCAAAATAATCCCAGTTTATATATTATCTAACTTTGTAATGTTCTTTTAAAGGAATTTACACTTATGTAGATTTGCTTTTTTTTTTTTTAACTTGAAGGATTTTTACATTCAGCTCTGGAAGAAATAACAATATCTTTCCTATTTGGGGATTTTATATAGAATACCACACATTTTCGGACAGCAACAAGTGGTTTTTGCTTCTATAGACAAGCCTGAAGAACAGAGGTATGATACACAAGAATTTGCTTTAAGTTACAGAAACTACCCATTAGTCTAAATAAAAACAGTAGCCTGGTTCCTACATGAGAAACTATGACTCCATACTATGTAAATTCCAGAATTGCATGCTTTCTTTCCCCTCCTTTTCTGCTTCAAAAATGGCAGGCTACATCATCGGCTTTCTGCTTTTTTAACCAGTTTGTTTATACTGAATCAGAGAGCCAGCTTGGTCTAATAGTTAAGGCACCAAAATAGAAACCAGGAAACTGGAAGTTTTAAATCTGCCGTAGGTGTGAAGGTCGGCTAGGTGACTTTGGGGCCAAGTCACTCTCAGCCCATTCCTATTGCAACCAATAAATCAATGCTCAGTTGAGAAGAGAAGAGAGAAAAAAAAAGAAAATGGACTCTGCACTTCTGGGAAAACATCAGGAAGAAAAAATGGTTTTCACTGAATCCAAAGTCCCAGAATAATGGTTGTTTAAATTACAACTTGTTTAGTACAAGTGAAAACCATTTTTACTTGCAGTATTAAATTGGATAGTATAGGCATGTTCCAGGTGTCTTTGCTAAAATTTTGCCATTACTGGGCCTATAGCTGGCTCCTATCTTGTGAAATACTCTCTTCCTGGTAATCCAGCACTCCCATGCCCCCTTTTTTGGCCTTCCAGAAGGCCATAAAGTTTCTTTACCTGGTGCTGGGTAGAGTGATGGTGTCTATGGCTAGTTTTTGGGGCATCCCAGAGAGTACTGGATTTTTAGTTTTCATTTTATGGTTTTATTGCTGTGAGCTACTCAACTGTATAGTATTTATTTCACTTGAAATAACAGGACTTTTATAATATCATTTCTGACTTCTTCTAACTGTAAAGCATTTTTTTTCAGGGAAAACACAAAACATGAAGAATCTAGCAGGGACTTTTTTAAAAAAATGACCAACATTAATTTACAAAGTTTGCTGATGAAAAAATGGTACAAACATAAAGCAAGGGGACTGGTCTAATTCAAACACCTGACCTTTACACAGGATAAGATGCTCTCTGAAATGACTAGATTGGGTTATTGATGGCAGTTAATTTCTAATGGATTTTATCCATTAGAGGTTACAAGATATTAAGGTTTCTTAAAATAAAAGAGCATGTGACTATTCTATTTTACTGCCGATTTAACAGCCAAATAAAGTTGTTGAAAACAGAAGTATCTGGGGAGGACTGAGAAGAATGAACTGAATTTTTAGAATACTAAACATAATCATAACAAAACAAACCCAATTCCAGCTACTGAAGTGGGCAGTGCACATATATGAAAATAAATAAATCATGGAGATTGAAACTATTCACAAACTTTGAATGTGGCACGTAATTCCTTGAGTTAAATACATTGGGGATTCAAAGCTGCTTCAAGCTGATTGCCCATATCATTGTGAAATCAGCCATATTCTAACTACAACAATCCTTTTTCCCTAAAGCGCTGGTAGCTATTGCTATATATGGTACGTGTAAATCCCAGCAGTTTACATTCTGTTAATGCATATTAGTATGAAATATTAGGAATCATCAGTGTACAGCTATGTAAAATATTTGTATTCCCTTGGCATACTGTTCCTCTTTTTTTCTGAAATAAGTAAAAAAAACCTGCAGTTAGCGTTCAAACTATTACTATAAGCTACAGCAAATTGCTGTTTAGTTTCAAAATTGCAGTTTCCTGGTTTATTTTGCTGCTCTGAACAAAAGAACAAAAAAGTCATAGGAAAAAATGTATTAAATTTAGGAATATCATCACCTATATAGTAAGGATTTGAAATCCAATTATTTTCATCCTCTGATTGTAAGTATCTGGTGATCTCCAGATACTATTAGAACTTCCAGAATTCCCAGATATAAAGCTGTCTAAGGAATTTGTAGTGTCAATATGTTTATATTATTGTGGATAATCTACATTATTAGCTAGAAGAAAGCTAATATAATAGAATTACTCAAAGGGATGGAATGAGCTTCCTAAGATTGAATTTAAATATGACTTTGAATGAAATTAAAAATTAAATAAAACTGAGTTTCACTGAGTTTTTAAAATTTAGCTAAAACCAATAATGTTGTACTAAAACTTTATATATGATCTTTCAGTATAATAGTTCTTTATTTTCCTACAATTTTCAAGTGTTTGAGAATCTGCAATATAATTCCAAATAGGGCAGGTATTTGGGCTACCTCTTACAAATATATTGCTAAAACAATACCTTAACAAAAGGCTTTTCATGATCAACATTAAAATTTGACCTTAACAGGTCTTTTTTTTCTGGCATAGCCACTATGGAACTAGATGTAGAAAGAAATACAACTCTTACGAAATCCAATAGCAAAGCTGCAGAGACAGAAAAAAGTAATCTATCTCCGAATACAGCTACTTGTCCTTGGAAAAACTGGCTACAGACACAAATACATCACTTTATCTCCAAATGCTAGATATGTTACTCATTCAAATTGGAAAAGCAATTTTCTGTAATTATTTTCTAATCAAAATTAACAATAGCTAGTTTGAGGTAGTGGCTAAGACTTCAGGCTAGAGACCTGGAGACATTGAGTTGTAGTCCCAGTTATGCACAAAACCAGCTGGGTGCCCCTGAGTCAGTTGTTTTCTCTCAGCCCTAGTAAGGAGGCAAGGACAAACCATTTGTGAAATCTTGACAAGAAAACAGCAGGGAATTGCTCAGGGAGTCAACAATGACTTTGATGCATCAAAAATGATAAAAAAACAAACCTTTAACGAAAGAATTTAAAAACTGTATTCTTGCTTATCATCCTATATTTAATCTGATGTATCTCTTTTTTTGGGGGGGGGAACCCAGAAGGAGGGGAGAAGAAGGCAACTGTCTACGGAAGAAGCTGCATAAACATGGATAAGGAATGATCTCTGTCTTGTTGACAACTTTTACTTGCCATGAATTTTCCTAAGTTCACAAAACTAAATTAAAAAAGCAAGTAAATGTTACAGTAAGGTAAACATTATCCCTTGGTCATATTGTTAATATATTCTAGATTGTCCTTGGTCTTTACATGGACAAGGAAAATATACAGTACATAAGGCCTTTAAAATGCTGCTCAAAGAAAAGTGGCAAGTTTTACTTTCAATTTCTATCAGGTAAACTATCTAAAATTACGTTATTAAAATAACCTGACAATAGTATGTCACACATAAATATTATTTTTAAATTCATTGATGATTATAGTGATTTCAACTAGTCCTGTATAATATTATTATTAGGCAGTCAGGAAAGCTATTCCAAGGCATATTAATTAATAAAACTTGCTAATATAATGGCCTGCCTCTTGTGCATCATACAGTTTAATCATAAAAAAAGCTATCTTGCAACTTTATAACTTTTGAATTAGATATAAATTCATATGCTGCAACAACTACACTGGCCACTGTACTTTCAGAAAGTTCCAGGTTTCGTTCCAAAATTCATTATTATTTCACTCAGGTACAAATGACAATTGATTACTTTCAGCAGTCTTTCAAAACATTTCTTTTGCTATTTCCTTCAAGAGGCTACGCCCTGTTTATCTCCAGATCTATATTAAATATTCATATGTTTCAGAGAAATCATTTTTTAAATTGGTAGCACGCATTTCTCAAATAAATATCATGTCTTATAAATGAAGTGAGATAATTCAATTGCAGGAACCTTTCAGGAAATTCTAAATGAACTTTCAGTAGGCACATTGGACCCGTTTTTCGCCATACACGGGCTTCAGGAGGCTTTCAATGAAGCCTGCGCACAGGCGTGTGGGGTTGTGCGCAGAGGGCTTTGTGCACGCATGTGTGGGGAGAGGGCATTGCATTATGCGTGTGGGTACGCATGCACACGCTATTACACACGTGTGCCCTTTTGGCACCTGAGCAGAAAAACATTTGTATCACTGGCGTAGGCGGTATGTACACTGAGCTGCATGCAGAGATCTGATCTGAAGATTGAAGTAAAAAGCAATTGAAAGCTAGGCCACTAGTGCATATCAAGGAACATAGGTAAAAAGTGTTCAATAGTAATTTTCATTAATTAAAATCTAAAACATGATGACTGAAAACTAAGCATCTTGAAATGAGAACTTTTAATGTTACAATTTATGGAATACAGACAATTTCTAATGCATATATTGTTTTATGTTGAAAACCATTCTGAATGTACAACAAATGGAAAAGTGACTGATAAAACAGGAAATGCATGGTCATAGTTAAATACAAGACAAACTTGTGGGTATGTACACATCATATACTGTTGTAATCCTGGCAAAGATCACCAAAACCAAAACTGAACTTGCGATCCAGACAACATATATGCATATATTATAACGTATATCCATCAGAAAAGCATAAATAAATGCATGCATTTCATCAGTTCTCCCTCTCGTTGCATCACATATAGAAATCTTCAAAGATATGGTGATAATTTATCTGTAACTGCCTAAAACTGCCTGATCTGATTAAGTCAAAAGCAAACAACCCATATTATTGTTTAGTATTATATATCATTATTATTACAGAAGTAGCAACTATGACTGAAGTCCACAATTCTCTTTATGTATGGGAGGAGGATTTTTTTCATTTAACAAACTAAGTCTGGAACCTAGGAAATCTAGTTTTATACTGACTAGAATTCTTGCTAGGTTTCACAAGCTATTACACTTATTTAACTGCAATGTTGCTATCTGAAATTTCTGTTGACATTTTCTAAGCTCTCCAAAACTCAGTGTATGGTCTGGATTTTTCCCTGCCTTTTTCTCTCCCTTAGGAGAAAAATGGAAAGCATCATTCTGTTCAATCATTTGTTATAAGAACTCCAACTCAGGTAAAGAATCTGCAGACTGTAATCTCTGTAGTCACTGCTTCTTTTAGCAAGCAAGGCAGCTAGCACACTTCTTAATTTAATAATCTCCGTATACTGTGAGCTTCACCAGTTAGGCAGGAGGCCTTCCTCTTTCATTTCAGTACAAACTATTCTGAGGAAAAGCAACAGGATAATCCCTTCTCAGGGAAGAATACACTCTGATTCCTACCTGCAACAGCAGAAATACGAAGAAGTCCATTAAATGCTTTATGTATAAAATGTATTTAACCATGTAACTGAATAACAGAGTTGGAAGGGACCTTGGAGGTTTTCTAGTCCAAACCCCTGAAGCAGGAAAACCTATACCCGTAATGGCGAACCTATGGCACGTGTGCCACAGGTGGTACACGGAGCCATTTCTGAGGGCACACAAGACATTGCCCTGTCAGTTCCAGCGCGCATTGGCCAGCTGATTTCAGCCTTAATTTTCAGCTGTTTTTTGCCCTCTAGAGGGCGAAAAATGGCCAATGTGCAAACCTGAAGTTCGGAAACAGACTTCCAGTTTGCGCATTGGACTGTTTTATGGCTCAACAGGCAACCAGCAAGTCCATTCCCAAACTTCTAGTTTGGGCTTGGGACATTTTTCGCCCTCCAGAGGGAGAAAAATGGCCCAATGGGCAACCTGGAAGTCTGTTCCCAAACTTCCAGTTTATGTGTTGGGCCTTTTTTTGCTGTCTGAAGGCTTCAGGAAGCAAAAAACAGCCCAACATGCAAACTGGAAATCAGAAAACAGGCCGTTTCCAGTCTCCGGGAGGGGCGGGGGCGTTTTTGCTCTCCCCAGGCTCTAGAAAGCCTCTGGAGCCTGCGGAGGGCAAAAAAAAAGGTCCACCATGCCATTGCACACCAAAAGCAAGGGGAGGGGAGTACACCCCCCCGCGCCCCCCCCGCTTTTGGTAAGCGATTGCAAAAAGGTTAGCCTACACTGCCCTATACCATTTCAGACAAACGGTTCTCCAGTCTCTTCTTAACAATCTCCGATTGTTAAGACTCCACAACATCTGGAGGCAAGTTGTTCTACTGATTGTTTAATTAGCAACACGTACTACTTGGTTATTGAAGCAAATAGAAATACAATATACAATCATGAATATCAATAACAATATTCTTTTTAGAATATTTAGAGTAATAAGGATTGTCTTTTGATCTATAAGTCAGACCTACAAATCTGAGCCAAATAGAAGTCTTTACATCATCAAAGGCAATCTTAATAATTTATTTGCAAAGTTCATGGTAATACTCTTTACAGTATCTAGGGAAACTCTGATGGTCACAGTCAGTTACCAACATGATATACTGACTTCAGGCCCTGATTTTTTTCCTTCATGGGGAATAATACACAGCATTACTCCTAATTCTTCCACATCCAGCTGTTTTTTCAACTTCTACTGAACTTGAAGGAACATTATACTTTTAATTGCTGCATTCCATTCACCTATGTGTTCATTAGTCAAATGAAGAAATACATTCACTAGACAATCTGTCCCTTGACTACAATGCGAACCATATTTTTATGTTATAAGATGGGACGTAAGTACATAGCCATAAGGCTGTAACACCCTCCAGAGTGCTGTATGTTTTTAGGACTGCTCAGTTTTTGGGAGGTCCCAATATACAGAGGTCTCGTGAAATAACTTGAATGGAGAGGAATAAGAACTTATTAGTACATCTATCTTATTCCAAAACAAATAGGAATACTGTTAGATTCAATTATGTTCATAAACCAGAAGGCCATAACAAAGACAAGGAGTAATATGAAAAAGAAAGAAAAATGTAAAAAATAAAAAGGAGAGAATTGATGCAAAATACTTGCAGGTAGTTTATGGAATTGGTACATGTTTTGGCATTTAGAATTCCTAAGACTCGGAAATGGCTGAACCGTACATTTCAAGATGACACTACGTATTAAAGGCATACTGCTAAACTTCTTTAAATGGTTACATCTAGCAGATGGCCTTTAATATCACCTCTCACACACTGCCACAGCACTATTACTATCAGTGTCACCACTAGACTTAACTCTCCACTGTCAAATTAAATGCATGAAATCTAGAGGCCTGGAACAGATGATTGTTTTTTTAAGCAGCCTCCAAGCAAGAAATAAGGGGATTTATTTTTCCCTTGATATGTGTAAGAAAAGTTAAGACTGTTCAAAGCAATTCAGAGGCATCCATTATTGGCTGCACAAAACCATCACCATGTAGTTACCAAAAACTACAGGGAGAAACAGACCATGAAAAATTCTACTTTCCCTTCCGAGTACAGAAGTGCATTCACCAATAAAGGGCCAGAGAGAATTAATGCCCTCCTTTAACATCTTCATTTAAAGTGAACAAAGCAGCTCATGTTTCTACATACCAATTTATCTAAACTTAAGAGCTAGTGCTTTTCACTAATTCTGCAACTCATGCTGCCCTTTAATTCCAGCTAATAGCCTTCATGTGGTATTTAGGTAGAATTTAGACAGCACAAGTGTTTATACAGAAGATATTTGCAGGAAAAAAAGAAACAAAAGAATTGACCTGATTAGAAGTTGCACAACGTGCTGGAAAGATAGACTAGTAATTAGTTTTGGGTTAAAAGCCGTAATGTGTGTTCTGCCTTATTTACAATACCCAATAGAAGTCCAAATGGTGCAGACCCAGAATTAGCAGTTTCTTTATTCAGGAAAATTTTAACCATGGCCTTGCTGCAAGATTCATAATATTTAACCACTAAGTTATTTATATTTTTATTTATACTACTCCAAAAGTGTTTTCTTTATACTTTTTCAGACTTCCAAATAAGAACTATCAGATATTATGATGGTGACATGGATGATCAACATAGTGTAAAAATACTTGGATACATATATACAAAGTATCCAAGAATATATAAAAATACATGGATACATATATACATCAAGTCTCCAAATTAATTTTTTTCTTAACAAAGTTGCTTCATTTTAAAAAAAATCAAAATCTCACAAGGTGTTTTGGTTTGAAACCCTTCAGGATTTTCAAACAGTAATGTCAAAATATTTTGGCATACTTGTGTGAAACCTGAGGGATGAGACTGCCAAATATGACATTTTGTTTTTTGACCTTTGTACATTTTTCATTTCTAAAATAAAAGTGTTCAAAAAATGATAAATGTTTTAAAATGTTTTTTAAAATTATTTTAAA
Source organism: Thamnophis sirtalis (assembly GCF_051295495.1). NCBI lineage: Eukaryota > Metazoa > Chordata > Lepidosauria > Squamata > Natricidae > Thamnophis > Thamnophis sirtalis. The sequence continues at coordinate 84,615,715 of NW_028261383.1, read as the reverse complement.
ATTATGGTACAGCTACCTAAAATTGTGGCTAATCAGACAGCTGTGCTATGTATATTGCCTGATTACTACAAATGTAGCCTTGCAACACATTTCAATTCCTTCTATATTTCAGAGTTTAATAATCTAGACTTAAAACTATGATTCCCTAATTCTAAATGCATCTGAGGCTCCTTGTTTCATGGGAAGACACTGTATATAACCAAGACATGAATCATTATTATTATTTCCACACCAATAAAGCAAAACAACCTCCTTCTCCCTAGTGCTATCGAAGTGTTAGATTTCAGCTCCCATAAATCTAAAATAGGATGGCATCTGGATACCACAAGGTAGAGAAAAGTTGGCTTAAATCCTATCACTGAAAATAAGTTTCAGACTTAAGATGAGATATTTAGGGTTAATAAAATCAAATTAAGCTCTACATACTAAAAAAAGAGCAATTGATGAACAGTATGTAAAATCAAGCCAATCATCTAGGGCTAGAAAAACAACTATAACGGTGAAGACATTTTATTTTTGTATTCTGATTATTCACTTAGTTACAGCAGCTTACAATGGACATCAACAATTCACTGACAGAACTTTTAACTTTTAAAAAAAAGCCCAATGACTGAGGAAAAAAGATTGCATACATCATCATAGATAAGAGACAATAAAGGGAAAAGAATTGAGCTCACACATAGGAAATGTGGAAGCTTGGCAAATATCTAAAAACCTGTGCAGGTTGCAGATAGAAGACCTAAAATATCTTTTGATCATACTATTCAAGAAAAACAGCGGTGGTTGAAGACATCAAAATGACAAAGGCTGATCCAGAGCCAGAACTATTTATTTATTTATTTATTTATTTATTAGATTTACAAGGCTGCCCAACTCAACCAGAGTGACGTATAGCACAAAAACAAAGAAGGAACTAGAGAACTCACATTAACATTAATCAATATATAAATACCAAGTATAAATTAGCAACCAAACAACTAACAAAACAATCATGAAGGAATTTCCACTAAGCTGACCCCTAATGCCTGAAGGAAGGGCCAGGTCTTAATGGCTCTCATCTGACTATACAATAAGGCTACTCAGACATATGAAAGGTAGAATATAATTAGCTTTTAATGTCTATAATTTAGACAAGCCAGTTTGGTGTAATGGTTAAGGCACCAGGTTTGAAGATTGTGATTTTTAATCCTGTTTTAGGCACAAAGCCAATTTGGGATTTTGAGGGTCTTTCTCCTTTATTCCAAGGAAGAAGGCTGGTCCAATCAGTTGCTAGGAGTCAACAACAAGCAGCAAAAGATATCCACAAAAGTCTCCAAATTGAATGGCATTCTTATTTAGTGATATATATGTTGAGAAAATGGACATGGATGTTGATGTAGTATTCTTGTTGTCTACACTGAAGTAGTTTGGCACTACCTTCTTTAGGGATGTTTTCTGACTTCTAGCTTACAGTCTTGATATTCACTGGAGGTTTTCCCATCCAAGTATTAATCAGGGCCAACTTGGTGAGGTTATCAGCCAATATTCCACCTAGTACTTCCACCTGCTATAGGTACTGAAGATACATATACAGACACTTAAGTTTAAGTAAGACACATGAAATGCAACAGTTATACAAATGGCATATATTTAGAACTTGGCTGACTGCTTTTTTTTAAAGACACATGTATTTAAACAGACCCTGTATAAGAATAAACTTTAATTTTACAATGTTTATCTTGGTACCAAATACTCTCTTAAACTTCTGTACTCAATGGCCTAGGGAAATCACTGCATGTGACATTCTGAAGGACAAAATTATTTCATTATCTAATTTTATAAAATGTCACTCTCCAGTGTACTATAAAAGAGTGGAGGGCACATAATTAAGCAGGATAAACCAATAATCAACTTTCTGCATATAAATACATGATGGTTCAAAATACCAAAATAGCTCAATGATCTTCAATATACCATAAGAAGAGGTTAATTTATCTAGTTAAAGGTTAAATGTCTCATTTACCATGATCAAAGTGATCTATAAGAGTGTTTAAAATAACTAAAATAAATTTTCAATGCAAGATAAAATTTAATGACCATTTAAAAAAGGTTCTTTTTAGAAAAGTCAAACAACAGAGGTAAATATAAGGATTTTAGGTATTTATTGTACATTTATAGGCCGCCCTTTTCTCTGAGGGGACTCAGGGCGGCTTACAATAAAAGGGGAAAGGGAGTGTAGGACAAATACAAAAAGAAATGTGAACAAGAATAAATTTAACAGTAAAACACAACATTCACTCAACATTCGGGAGGGGCGAAAGTAAAAACTTATCCCCAGGCCTGACGGGCTAGCCAGATCTTGAGGGCTGTGCGGAAGGCCTGGACGGTGGTGAGGGTACAGATCTCCACGGGGAGATTATTCCATAGCGTCAGAGCCGCAACGGAGAAGGCTCTCCTCCGAGTAGTCGCCAGTCGGCACTGACTGGCGGATGGAATACGGAGGAGGCCAACTCTATGCGATCTGATGCGATCTGATGGGACGCAGGGATGTAATGTTACCGTTAATTAAATAATGTAAACTGACTTTTATGATTCATTTTATATGCACCTATGGATGGATGGATGAATATACACACAGACGTACCGTAACTTAATAGGTAATGTTTTGGGGGCCAAGAAATAGAACTTAATCACTAAATGGTTCACACCAGAAAGGCAATTTCATGAAATTCCATGAGCCATGATCACTGCAGGGATGACTACAGTATGTTGAAGTAAAAATAATTGGGTGGTATTATGTACTGCAGTAAGAACCAGTAAAACTGAAATAAATTTCACCGTGTGACCAGAAATGAAAGAAGACGGCAACAAGAGCTGATTCCTACAGAATCTGCAGAAAATTGGCTCTCCTTATAATTAGCGCATTATAATCAATTTTGAGACAGATAATTATATAAAAATATAATGGTTGGCTGGTAACTGAAAAAAAACAATGTTGTAAGAAGAGCTATAACTTATTTAGTCACTGATGTAGGAAAAGAAAAAAATGGAATAGTAAAGTCAGATCTACTATTTATTTAATTCACAAATAATACAAAATACTTCTAATTAGTCAGTCCCCCCCCCCCAATTGTTACAGTAAACAGAGGAATCTCAGACATACAAACATAAGGAGTCATTACTACTATAGAAAAATAATACTTGTTTGTAAACCTCCAAAGACAAAAAAAAAAATCTATCTGAATTTTTCCGGTACTAATAGTCCCTTCTCAAGCAACTCAGCTATTCATATACATAATTTTGCTTGGAAAATCAAAACATACTATCTCACTCCAATGGTCTTCAAAAGTATGGATGTCAGCTCCCAGGATTTCCTAGCTATTAAGATCACTGGTGAGAAGTTTGGGAATAGTAATTTACCAAATGGAAGATACTGAACTTTGAGAAATGCAATAAGGACTGCCAAGCTTGAATTAAATATTGCTAAGTCTTTCAGTCAAGTTAATTGCTTCCTTCAAATTTCATTTGCTGAAGAACTGTTTTGAAGGTTATAAAATCAAAGGTTATGTTGTTTCCATTGCCAAAGTTTAAAATTAACTTAAAAGACAAGAAAGGATAAGATATCCAAATGAGAGAACAAGGAGCAGTTCTACCCTAAGGCAGATAATACTTCACTCTAAAATTGATGCATTGGAGAAATTCTCACTAGAACTATTGTGATAGTTGGTACTACTTCTGTAATAAATTATTTCTAAACTCTGTACTAATTGAGCTACTCCATTAAAAGAAAAGATATAATTAAAAATCTTCTACCTATACAATATACAGTAGCAGAATAATGCCGCTAATGTGGTATTGTTAGAATTCCAAATTGTTTTATATCTAGCACCTGTCTTATGAAATATAATTCCACTGAAAGTTTGGCTATCTTTATGGTTTTTACCCCAGGCACTAGGCCAGAATCAAAGATGACCTTATCTAAAAATACATTCTTGTTACTCAATGGCTAATACAATAGTTGGTATTGCTTATTCATTCATTTAAAATATGTGTATGTTTGTCATAGAGTACAACTTTGTTCAGCTCATAGAAGTAAAATCACAAAACCATAAAAACAGAAATTAAAAGTTCAGAACTTCAGTCATCCTCCTGGGATGCCCCAACAACCATTGATGAGTTCCCATCATTCTACCCAGAGGAAATAGATTATCTGGAGCATTTTCAAACAGATTTCAGGCCAGGACACGGAGACTACTAATTGAACTTGGACTTAGTTCTGGTGGAACTAGGATAGTGGTGGTTCAACTGTCGTGGTCCTTCTGATCTCTCATCAGTTTTCAATTATGGTATTCTTTTGGCCTAACCACAGGGATCAGAAGTGGCAGGTATAGTATTGAAGTGATTCTCTTTTTTCTGCAGTTGGTTCTACTGGAGGCGGGAGAGGTCAAGTCTGAAGCCCCAACTACCTGAAGCTCTAAATGGGGTAGCTCTCCATTGGACAGAACAAGGACACAATTTGTGTTTCTGCTGGATCACAGCTTGTGCTCAAACAGCAAATGGCAGCTGTGGTCAGGAGCTTTTCCTCAAATTTGCTTGGTGTGCCAACTATGCCCATTTTCAGATTGGGAATCCTTTCTCATGTTTACTAATGCTATTCATTAGTAACATCCCATGTGTGGACATCAGTAATTTTCTCTATACTGTATGTGGCTGCCAATGAAGACCATTTGGAAACTACTGCCTGTGCCAGTTATGAATACATCTGGGTACACATATGTAAGTGTTCTGCTGTACAAAATGCACTTGTTCTCCCAGATGCCATTCAAGGTGTTGGTTGTGGCTTATAAAATCTTTCATGGCCTAGAGACTGGCTATTGGAGACATCATCTTTCTCTCAATGTTTCTGCCTGTCTGGCAAGATCTGACAAAGTGGATATGCTACAGATCCCAGCTTTAAAACTGTAATCTGATGGGACTGAAGTGGTATCTTCTCTGGTGTGACTCCTACCCTCTGGAATAGTATCCCCTTGGAGGTTTGGGTTGCCTTAATCTTTCCATCCTTTAAGTCAGCTTTAAAGACATGGTTTCTTCCCTAGTGCTAGGTTAGGAAATATCTCTGTGAGAATTCTACTTTTGATACATTAATGTCCAGATTATCATCTATTTTGCTTGACCTGTACTGGATTATTTTTATCTTGTATTCTACCTTAATATGAGTAGGGTTGCTTATAATTTTAATGTATATTAAATATGGTAGACAAATTAAAAAGTTCTATGCTCTTATCTAATTTAATATGTAAAACTCAGGGAGATTTGACCAAACTTCTTGTGGTCAGCTAACAAGAATTAAATGCAATTAGACAAACATTGTTACACCAATACAGAAAAGCCATTTTCCAAATTTAAAGGCTCAGTCAGGTAATCAGTAGAGAGCTTCAAGAATGTAATACCTCTTTATTTAGAACAACCAAAAGGAACAATTTCAAAAAAATATAGGTTGTTACTGTAATCAGAAATAGAGGACCAACCATATGGTTTAAAGGAAGCTTGGGATACTCATTTTAGTAATTTATACAGAAATTGACAGAAATTATGAAAACTGGGCAGCTCCAGCTTCAATGCAAGAAATTCAGTGGAAGATTATACATCATTGGGACTTGACTCTTGTTTGGCTGGCTCATATATATCAAAATCACTCTTACAAATGTTGGTGGAGTCATCCAAAAAAGGGCAATTTTTCATTTTGTGGGAGAAGATAAGCACCATCACTAATCAAAAAACTGAATGTTCCTCAGATCTAGGGTTACTGAATTTATTTACAGGATCAAATCATAAGCTTAAAAATTATTTAATCTTAGCAGTTAGGTTAATTATTAAGTTAATAACTGTGCAAAACTATAATGTAACAACTAAGTTGTGGATTAATAAAACTTCTTCAATAACTATATTAATTTTTTTTTACAAAGATAAATTAATGAGACATTTGAGGCAGGAACCATAATGTTATCAAACTTGGATGGATTTTATAGTTTATCTCAAAAATTACAATATAATATACTTCATACAGCAAATTTTCCTATGTACAGTATTTGTCTATTCACACTGAAGTATGATACTGGTATTTTTTATATTTAATTTTTTCTCTTGAACTTATGAAAACATATGTAAATAGAGAGCTTATTTGGGAAAAGTTAAATTGATTATAAATCTAATGTTATTTAATTCCCTAGTAGCTTTTCTGAGTGAAGTAATATATTGATGGATGCTTCCACAATCAGGAATGTAGATGGGTACATTCAGAAAGGATTTTCTGCAAGGCAGTCTTATGGCAGCAATTTGACACATTGATTGCCGTATTGTCTAAAAGACATCAACTTTAGGAATGCCAAAGTAGATAAGGGATGCATTCTATAACCTCATGAACTAAAATTGTGGTGATTTCTAGTTTTTTATATGGCAAGGTTTTGACAAACATTACCAATTACTTCATTTGCTTTTTTCTGCCCACAAAAATAATGTAACCAAGAACTTGTCCAAAAGAAAAGAAATGTGTAGTGAAACTGTAATTCCTAGCTTGTTTTTCAATCTGAGAAAATAAGGTCAAACTCGCATTTGTTAGGACAGGAACAATCAAGAAGTTCTAGTTCAGATATATCACTTTAAAAAATTAACCTGGTGAAGTTCTATCACTCTGGAATAACATGCAGAAGCTCCTTTTAAACAGATGTGAATTGTTCAGAACTACATGGTACCCTTTTCTGTGAACCTAGCCAATTTCCCCTGCTTTCTTATATAATTATGCCATTTTTACATATGGTGACCATTCTTTTATTAATTTTGATACTATATTTTTTAAAACTATAATTTATTTAACCCACCTGTTACACTGAAAGTCTATATACAACCACAAAATTATATACCAAACTAAAAAAAATGAACTACAGGACCAGGACAAGCAACTTGGCTGTTAAGTGAAATTGTGACCCCTGCTTATGATCTTACTTTAGCTTACCTTTGCTTTCCTTTGGTTTTTTTTAAGCACCACTGTTTACCAAGGCCTACAAGTTATTGCTAAAATGGATATTGTTAATTTGCAAGAAATCTGAAACATTAAGGGCCTGGAAAATTCTTAAAGGGGTTACTTATAAATTTAGGATGAGACTAATTCAACAAAATACTCAATTCCCCATATTTGTATCCATTTCAAGTTGGTGGCCAACTTCATTACACTGGAAATGTAAAATCATGAGACACTTACACATATCATAAGGATTTGTTCCTCTATTGACCTTTTTTGGTTTAATATGATACATTTGTTAGTAAAGTATGGGACTACAATAGTAATACAATTTAAAGAAACGAATGTGATTTTAAATATATGCCAACATTTTGGAACTTACCATTAAATTAAATATATCAGTATGTGATGAATTATGAATTTATCATGCATGAACTATAAACAAACACAATTACCCTTTTTGCAATAGTTAGTGCCATCCCAGATTTACAATTTTAGACTGATGTTTGCATTCTGTTTAAGAATTCAATGTTTATGAACATGGAAAATTCTGATCAATATTATACTTTGCGGTCATGGTTTAATGTAGTATAGTGTAAAATTTGAACTGTTTTATTTTTGCATTATTTATTTATTTATTTATTTATTTATTTATTTATTTATTTATTTATTTATTAAATGTATATGCCGCCCAATCCCGAAGGACTCCGGGCAGCTTAGAAAAAGAAGGACTCCGGGCAGCTTACAAAATGCTTTTCTTGTTTTCACTTGTTTTCTTTTGTCCTTTCTTGTATATTAAAATGATTTTTAAAAAATGCAAAACAAATATTAAATATAATCTGAACAAATAAGGCTGATATTGAAGAGGATCTGAAATAACCCAACATTTCTAAATTCATTTATATTTATCTATGTGCCCCAAAAATCATATTCACAAGATCATAAGTTCAGAAATATAAATCACAATAACCTATTATATTCAGTTTAGCATGTTCTGTCAAAGGTAGTCAAAACCAAGAAACATAACAGGTCTAAAAAAACCTCGTAAAAATTCATCACAACTTTCCAAACATATTTTAACTCTTTGTTTTCCAAGTTATTAATTTCATTTTGTTTTAATTGTTAGTGAAGAACAGCGAGGAATTCCAAGGTCAAACCTAATTTCAAACTGAAAAGTACCAAAAATTTTGCTTCATAGTATGTTCATTAAATAAATTGGATATCCAGGGAAATTTCATTTCAATAAACTAATGAAAGGGCATCAACTATTCACAAATTACTGTTAAATAAGTAAACAAATATGGCAATTTATACTATTTACACAGGGATGCAACTAAGCAAATTGATCTAATGTAATTGGTATCAATTTTTATAATTTAAACAACAGTAGAATAATACAAATGGTTAACCCCTCTTTATTGAGGGCTGATAAATTGAGGTTTAACTGTGTTGTTGTTGTTAGACACTAGGAAGCCATTCTAGTCAACTCAATTTCTGTTACAGAGTCTGTAGAGATGGTGTGTTTTCTGTCAAAAGCAAAGTTCCTTGTAAAGATTTTAAGGCCCCTGTTTTACCCATATTCCTGAGCCTGTAGTGTTATTTAACTGTTTTGATGTAGGAAAGGTTTTGTCTAAACTGGACTTAGTATTTCTTTTCACACATTTTTATTTACAAAACAAATTATGTAAATTGGTGAATATAAGACAACATTGAGTTAAGCCTTAAAACTTACTTCTGATTACAATAAACGTCTACAACACATGTAGACCTTGACCTACAACTGTTCGTTTAGTGACCAAAGTTACAATGGCACTGAAAAAGTGACTTACGACCATTTTTCACATTTATGACTGTTACAGCATTCTCTGCTCATGTGATCAAAATTCAGATGCTTGGGGGGGGGGGGAGGAGCCAATGTTGCAAAGAGATGGTTGTGTGGTCTCAATGCTCTGAGACCACAGTCAACACTTTTGCCGCTGGGTGGTCCAAACAGACTTAAACCGTCCCAAAGAGATGGTGAACAGGAAGAATATGTCTTGCTGATCTCGGAGATATCGCAAAATCCTCGAAAGAAGCAAGAGAAGTTCTTCAAGCCAGTGACAAAAAATCCAGCCAAGCCTAACAAAGTCGGGGCAGCTCCAAAACGGAAGGATATGGAAAAAGAAAGTGTTTCCAGCTGGTGAGGAATTTTTATTGTTTTAAAAAAAGAGACTGCCTATAAAAACTCAAAAACCAATTTAAATTAAAGAATAGAAGAATCAAGCAGCGGAATTGAATTTGGAATGGTTTTGAACAGTGGTTATCTTACTTTTTAAATGCTATTTACATGGATTGAATCTATGCAAACCATTTGAAACGGATGGATTAAGTTTTCTTCTTCTACCTTCTCTTTGTGACTCTCTGTAATTTACAGACTAAAGTTTTCCTCTTTTATTGCTGTGGGTATTTTTCTAATTCATTTAAAGATTGGACCTCTTTTTCTAATTTGATATACAAAAAAGATACAAAAAGAAACTCTTTAATAGTGTCTCCGCTCCAGAGGCTGGGAGGTATTGTTGATTGGAGTTTTGTGTATTCAAAATATAATGTTTTTCTTTCTTTCACGGATTGCTTTGACTTGGCGCCACAAGGCTTTACTGTTTGGCTACAGACTGATAAGAGCGCACAGATGTCCCTTTGAAGTATATTTTCAACCAGAGAGAAGTGAAAGCAGCGCTCTTTGTCAATCTATGCTTTAATTTTGTTGATCTTTCAAGCTAGAGTAGCTGTGTTTGTCAGAATGACACAATCCCAAGGAAAAATAGAGGTCTTGACTTTGCAAAATATATTTTCAGAACTACAGAAATCATCAAATATAGTAGAGAAAAAACTGGAATACCTAGAGCTCATAACAAGAAAATATGATGAAAAAATTGAGGATGTTCATCAAATGCAAAACGGGGTGATTGAAACTCAAAAACCCGGTGGAAAATGAATATAAAGAGACTAAACCTGCTGATATCTATGGTAATTGGTTTGTTCCTGAAAATGCAAATAATGGAATACAGGAATTAAATGGAGAGGAAATCTATTTCAAAGGTCAAGATATAGAAGATGATAAAATTAAAGAACCAATGGACTTAAAAAAGAAATCCCACTAGCAAAAGTTTTGATCACACTGCTGACAATCAAAGACAAACTGAATAAGGAAACAGAAAGAGGGCATCAAGATTATATGAGAGATCTTATAAGCAAGGAGTTGCTAAGAGAAGTCTATACAAAGCTGATCAAGAAGATGACTAGGGGATTGGTACCACAAATGGCAGAAGATGTGAGATTATTTTGTTATTGGAAAGATACAGGTTGATAGATGGAAGAACATAACTTAAAACTAGTTAAACTTAGTGAAATTTAGTGATAATAGATATAATTAAATAAATAATTGATAATGATAATAATGTATACAATGTCTAGTGTTATGATAAGTAATAATTGGATATGAATATTGAATGGCACCCATGAAAGGAAGATTAGAAATCTTTTTGGATTATATACAAAGGTTAATAAAAAAGAACTAAGTTAGATACAGTTAAGTTTTGATTATTAGGGGGAAAATGTTATGATACAGGATATAGTCAAATAAAGGAGGGATAATGATGACAACCTATATATATATATGTATGGGTACAATATAAGGAAACTGGATGAAAATTGCAAACAGTGATCTGGAAAGGAGAATTAGAAAAGTTTGTTACTAAATATTATGGATGTTTGGCTAGAATAGGACATAAGAATTCAGTGTTATTGGAGGATTTTAGAAATATTAAATGAAATGCCAGTATGTGGTTATGTATTAAATCTTGGTATATTTTATGATGAAGGACGTTTAAACAATTATAGTCAAATAAAAATGGAGATATAAGGGTAACATGTATAAATATTTGAGTTAAAATACTTGAGTTAATATGAATTATGCTTGATGACTGTGGACGAGATGCACGAAAACCCTTTGTAACCAACTGATACACTTTCTACAGTATGTAAAGAGGGAAGATTTTATGTGTTGTGTTTGTTTTGAAAATAAAAATAAATTCTATTTTTAAAAAAATTTGGATGCTTGGCAAATAACTCATAATTATGATGACTGCAGTATCCTGGGACATGTGATCAGTTTTTGAGATCTTCTGACAAGCAAAATCAATAGGGAAACCAGATTCGCTTAACAACCATGTCACTAACTTAATAACTACAATGAGTCACTTAACAACTGTGGCAAGAAAGGTGTAAAATGGGGCAAAATTCACCTAACTGTCTCACTTCTTAAAGAATTGGTATTAAATCCAATTCATCAGTGAACTATTTTGTGAAACACACAGTTCTGATTGAATCCATTTTCTTCCTAACTCAACTGTAAGCAAAGATTAGAAGATGCATCCACTATTCTGTACATGTCATTTCTCAAGAACCATTAAACAAGTACTTTGTGTAAATTTAGCTTGTTCAGATAAAGACAACAAAATTTATTCAAAAAGTTCCTAAAGGATTCCTTTGCTTCTTACTTTACAAAAGTAAGTCAAACTTGGGCAATGTACTTATTTATTATTCAAGGTGCTGGTAGCGGGAACAATTTAACATATCCTTTAACCAGCAGTCAAGTAATAATGCAAAATTTATGAGAGTTACTGATCTTGAAAACTGATTTAATTAATCATGTTTCAAGAAACAATTTCATTCTAGGTGATAAGGCCATTAATGAAAGTATTATTTCCTACCGTTAAGCAAAAGTAGAAAATTACTGAATTTATTCAGCCTGCATATTACTGGCAGATACCAGCATTATTGTGACAGCTATGTTAGAATCACACAGGTTGTTACAGAAATGCAATACGCCATTAATGTACGTCTTACACATAGCAACCACCACACCTTTGTCAAAGACAGCAAGTTATTTTACTTCCGCTCTCACTATCCTTTTTTCCCCTCCTCCTACATTTTTGAGCAGGCTTAGCAGAATAGCAAGGTAATAAGGAGACCGTGTTAGATATGGAAGCCAAAGGTGAATTTCTGTAAACCTTTGAACGCTTCCAATCCCTTTATGAACTGGCACCGTTCTATGCAAAGTTATGCCTTGCCAGCAACTCAACACACACTTCCCATGAAGGACTATGAGTGTACTGGGCGGGGGTAGGGAACTGGCAAGATAAGAAACAATTATGCTAAACAAGATTCCTCCCTGGGAAGGAAACACTCAGGATCAGCCAGAGGCAACTACCCAAACAGCTTGTGTGTAGTGGGTACAGTCTAGTACAGATTGATAAACCTTGGGAATCCAAGCCAACCACAGCTCTGTAAGTGGGGCATTGCTGAAGTCAGTTAATATGGGGCAATCAAATTGGATTAGGAAGGTGGAGATGGTTGAAAACCCCACACCACAACCAAAGGCCAGGTCTCCATAGCGCCAACAGGTAAAATATCAGTTACAGCAGGTGAAAAGAAAGAAGTTTCTGTGACGGCTTCTAAGCTGTAAAGGCGCCGGAAGAGGCAACCCAAAGAGAAGAGCCAACCTGGATGGCATCTTGGCTAGGATCTAGCAGGAAGCATTAGACGGGGGTGGGATCGTCTGGTGGGTGAGGGGATGGGGCACCTGAACCCATGGCCAGAGAGAGAAAGAAACTGCGGTGGAAGAGAAAATAAACGAATCATAGCCATAAATCTGGATGGTTTGACTGAGAGGGATGGGGAAGCCTAGAAGAGACCCACAGATCTTTACCAGGCACCCTATAATACTCACGCCTTGTCCACCAGCTCCCGGACTTTCCACATATTGAGCATCGTGGCGGTGGCTCCGCCGAGGGGCCTTCTCCCGGTCTAGTCTTCTCTTAATCCCCCAGACTTCTTCTTTTCCCCCTCGGAGCCCAACTAGCCGCTCGTCAGCCACGGCACCGCCAGGCCAGGCCCGTCTAGCCTTGCCACCTCCCCAGCTTCGCCAACGGCACAGAGAGAAAAACTCGGTTCTGCCTCCGGAAACCGGCAGCTCATGGTCGCAAAGCCTGCCGGGATATGAAGTTTGGACGCAACGAAGCCCTGAACTATAGGAACGACGTTGCCTGTTAGAAAATAGGAAAGGCAGAGCATTCCATCGCATGGCATCCTGGGACTCTTCCGGGCTCTTCTCCTTGTTGGAAGCATTTAGAAAAGTCTATGTCCCGCACTGCTTGCTGGGAATTGAAGTTTTAATTAAGTGCTTTCTTGGGCGCAGAACAGTTGGATTTTAGTGGAAGTTGTTCGTGGTAAAGGAAGTCGTAATGATGCAACTTTAAGTAAACTGTAAATTAAAGGTTTCAGCAGTTGAATGTCCACGTAACTGTTTTTGTCTGCCAAAAAGCAATAAGGAAGAAGTGTAGAATTTCATTTCGTATTTTTGTTTCTATGTTATTAAAGCTTAAAGTGATCTGAAACTGGAATCTATTCTGAAAGAACTTAAATAAGTCCTAAGTGGATCACAAAGTTGCAGTTATAAATTAAATATTACGTGTACTTTTAAAGACAGCAAATTATTTCCAGTTAGCCCGTTCCATTTAAGTAGTTATTTTCTGGCATGCCATCACAAGGGAAAATTCAGACTTTGTTTAACATATTACTTGAAGAAGGTGAAGAAGGAGCTTAATTGTTATTTCCTGAATGTGCTAGACTACACCCAAATAACTGATTTTTAGAAGTGGTCCAAATCTGCTAACTCTGGATTCCACAAGGATTAATGTCTAGCATAAGTTTTGCTCACAAGGTTATGATGAAAGAAATGTCCTTCTGGGTTCGGCTCCAAGTGGGGAAAAAGACACTGGAGACATGGAGGTTGCTTGGAAAGATGGTTTATTGGTGGACAGGACTACATGGCTTGAGCCCTGAATAGAAAAGGTGATCACATGCTTCAATGTTGGTGGAGAAGAAGAGAAGGGCTGAGGAAAGGGCAAGAGGTGGGACTGAACAGGTTATAAAAAACCTAGCAAGCCCCTTCTTCTCCACCAACATTGAAGCATGTGATCACCTTTTCTGTTCGGGGCTCAAGCCATGTGGTCCTCTCCATCAATAAACCATCTTTCCAAGCAGCCTCCATGTCTCCAGTGTTTTTTTCCCCACTTGGAGCCAAACCCAGAAGGACATTTCTTTCATCAGTTAAATGTGATGTTTCAGTCACTTAAGTTGTGACTCATCACAACCCCATCCATCATAGCACGCCAGATTCCGCTATCTTCTGGAATTTGCACAAATTCATGTTCATTGTGTTGATGATACTATCTAACCATCTCATTCCCTGCTGTCTTCTCCGTTAGCCTTCGATCTTTCCCAACATCAGGGTCTTTTTCCAATGACTCCTCTAGTAATTAATTAATCTGGATCTAATTCATAAATGTCATTACCTCTTTTTTATTGGAAAGCTCAGCATCTTATGTCCTCCAAACTAGTTCAAGCCACTTCTTTCTTGACATGTTATTCTTATTTTATGTTGAAGTAACCTTTCTTTTTTATATAAATAAGGCAGAAAACATAACTAATTCTGCTTGCTCTATTTTTTTCTCACAACAACAATCCTGTGAGGTGAATTGGCTGTGAAGAGCACAAATAGAAGTGAACATTTGAACATTTGAACTGTGGGGTTCTTGGTGCTCTTTGAGCTTGCTTGTTTTCTTGCAGAAACTTCAATGCCAAATTAGGTAACATCATCTGTGCTGGTAGGTAGTGGGGTTTGCGCACCAGTGGCTTGGCCTGTCAGTGTTGGTGAAAGTGTTCTTGGGGGTTCTTTGGGTTATTGTTTACTGTTAGGTTGTTTGTCTAAATTGGTAATTCCTTGATTGAAATAATTTGATAATTTAACAAAGTTGGAGGTCTTCTAGTCCAACCCCCTAGTTAAGCAGGAAACTCTATATCACTTCAGACAAATGCTTATCCAAGATCTTCTTTAAAACTTCCAGTGTTGGAGCATTGACAATTTCTAGAGACAAGTTGTTCCACTGATTAATTGTTCTAACTGTCAGGAAATTTATCCTTAGTTCTAAGTTGCTTCTCTTCTTGATTAGTTTCCACCCATTGCTTCTTGTCCTACCCTCAGGTGCTTTGGAGAATAGTTTGACTTTCTCTTCTTTGTGACAGCCCCTGAGATACCGGAACACTGCTATCATGTCACCCCTAGTCCTTCTTTTCATAAGACTAGACTACTCAGTTTCAGCAACCAAGTATTGTTCTGGATTGTTAAGAGAAAGTGACTGGTCCAAAATCATGAAGCCAGCTTTTCTACCTAAGAGGAACTAGAACTAACAGGGTCTTGGTTTCTAGCCTGGTGCCTTCTATTTTAAATATGGCACATTGCATGTCAACATAAATACCTTAGTTCTTGATGGAGTTTTATTCTCCAGATGGAACTTATGCATAATTTGTGAGTTTTATGAGCAATTGTTTGAAGAGCAGGTAGCAATCATGGCCTGTAGAGCTTTTTCAGGGATCTACTTTGTGCTCCATTTATGCCCTTTCCTTGATTGGGAAGCCCTATCTAGAATCATTCAGTGACATTTAGATCATTGAAATCTGTTCTACTTGGGATTGCTCTTAAAGACTACTTGGAAGCTGTAGGTTGAAATGGCGCTACACCTTAGATGCCCAGATAACACTTTTCACAAGCTGCACCACTCCTCTGTTGGCCTTTAAATAAAATTTAAAGTTGTTATCTACAAAAGTCTTTCTTGGCTTAGTTCTGATTATGACTGCTTTTCTTCAATTTTATTTTACTGTACTATTACATTTAGACAAGTGATGATGCTCAAGATCCAACTTAAAATTGTGTCAAAATGTGGATTTGTATTTGATTTGATTTAGAACTGCTCAAGGGCAGAACAATTCTGGGCAGCTTTTAAAAATCCATAATAATAAACAAAAAGAAGATAAATGTCTAAACAGGACACAAAATATACCCAATATGGACTCAAATGCCCTACTCTGCACCACAAGAGAAGTATTCTGGAACAACATTAGGGAACCACATGGAATTCCTGGGGGATACTATTCCAGAGGGTGGGTGCTGCAACAGACAAGGGACACTTTTTAGGTCCTGCTAAATAGCATTATTTGAAAGATGTGCTTTTCTATGGCTAACTCTGCCCGCTGCTGCAATATCATACACCCCTCTCCTGAAGTGTGCAGGGCCCCACCCTGCTGCTATTTAGGAAAGCCCTAAAATATGACTTTTCAATAGGTTGTGGGACAGGACAATTTGGGATCCTATACTGAGTAGGATATTATAATTTGATGTTCATGCTGTATTGTTGCCTGTTATAATAATAAGTTCTGTTGTTTTTTTTTTGTTGACTACCTTTTTATTTTTATTTTTCAATTCAATATGTTTGTTCCTTAGGGTCACTTGAATGTTTTTTTTTTTAGATTGTTCTACCCTGACTTTATTATTTTTATAAATACAATCACTCAAGACAATGAATATATCTAATATTCCTTCTTTCTCTATTTCTCCCACAAAAGAAATCCTGTGAAGCGAGCTGGACTGAGAGTGATTGGCCCTAAAGTCACCCAACTGGTTTTCCTACCTGCGGTGAAACTAGAACTCGCAATTTCCTGGTTTCTAGGCTTGGTACCTTATAAAAAAAACAAATACATTCTAAAAAAAGTGTGGAAACTGTTATTTATACTTCTATAGATTAAATGTATATTTCCAAAATTGGAGATGACCACTTTACTTATTTGATTCTTCTGAAGTACAAATAAATGTCACTTTTATATTTGAAAGGACCTGATTTATATATCTGCAGTTTTTCCCAGAAGTGGTCCTAATGGTAGCCATATTTCTTCCCACCACAATCTCTGAACTTTCTCCTTCCCTGGGCTTTTGATTATGCTAACCAGTTAAGGTTTGGAAATGTGAAGCTTTATTTTAGATACATACAGTAAGTTATGTCATTTCAATAAAGATATTTTCTCATTCTGGATCTTTTTCTCCTTATGATCAATATTGAGGAACTCTTTGTATTTTATTTACTTATAACTATTAATGTGAAAAAAGATTTGTGAATACACGTGTGAATAAAAATGATGAAGACTTATCCAAAAAAACCCACCCTACTTCAAAAGAATACTGATTCATCCCACATGCCAACAATACATTGCAGATTTTGTTTTCAACGTCATCATATTGCTAGTACAGAGAAGTTATAAACCTCTCTTATAATACTATAAGCTTTTTGAGTTAGGCCAAAATAACTTTTATGAAATTAAAATTATGAAATATTTACTGAATTGTCTTCCTACATTACCACCATTATTTATTCCAATGTTATATTTTGTCTGAATATATGCATGTGTTTGTACGTGTCTATTCAGAATATATCCTAACCAGTGGTGGGATTCAAAATTTTTTACTACCCATGCTGTGGGTGTAGCTTGGTGGGGGTGGCATGGGTTGGTGGGCGCGGCAAGGGAAGGATACTGTAAAATCTCCATTCCCTCCCCACTCCAGTGGAAGGATACTGCAAAATCCCCATTTCCTCCCGATCATCTGGGACTTGGGAGGCAGAGAATAGATGGAGATGGGGCCAGTCAGAGGTAGTATTTACCAGTTCTCCGAACTACTCAAAATTTCAGCTACTGGTTCTCCAGAACTGGTCAGAATCTTCTGAATACCACCTCTGATCCTAACACTAAATGTATTATACCTTTTCTGTGATGATATTTAGATTTAACTGCTGACGTGTATCTGTACCAAGCTTTTTTATTCAAGTTGATTGCAAGTGATATAGAAGAGAGATAATTACTACTTTGCATGTGAGAGCATTCTGAAACTCCTGCCTATTTCACTGAAAACAGGATGGTACCTTTTAACATCACTGCACGTTCAAGTTTTTACTTGCACACAAGTTCTCTAAAGCTTAGTCATTCTTTCCAGTAATTAAGGATGGGTGTATTCGGGAGAAAAAAGGCTTTCTTTTCCCCTGTCAGGCACGTTTAACATGGTCTTGTCCTTTTATTCATATTTCATATTGATTGTTTACATTGCTTGTCCTATCAAATTATGATTGTAATGATGGGGTATGCAATAATGAAAAAAGACATTCATTCTTTATCATTAAAACAATAACCACTTGAATTACAGATACCTATGATTTAACCCTAATCTTTAAAAATCATCATAAACTGGAAGTAATTCAACACTCCCAAGAAAGTGATTAGATTTAGTAGATGAAGATTAGTTGATGAGGATTTGGTTGATGAAAGGGATGCCTGTACCTAGGTAGGAAAATATCTTAATTTTTATCCAATTATACTACAAGCATGGAAAAGGGCATCCTTAATCATTTTTTAGAATGACAGTCATCATAGGAAACGAGGTTGGGTACTACCAATATTCACTTCCCAAATCTGTTATCTTCCAGATCTATTAGATTGTGATTTGAAAAACAGCATACCCAAACAGTGTTTGCTCGCCTGTGATACAGGAAGCTATGTGAATCCAATCCATTCTGGTTTATTCAGCAAACCATGATTTAGTTTAACTTGCAATGGGTAAATAACTGCTAAGTTCTAGAATGCTCAGCCAGAGTTGCTAAGAAGTATGATTTACAGTATTT
Source organism: Thamnophis sirtalis (assembly GCF_051295495.1). Taxonomy (NCBI): domain Eukaryota; kingdom Metazoa; phylum Chordata; class Lepidosauria; order Squamata; family Natricidae; genus Thamnophis; species Thamnophis sirtalis. Next base: position 84,597,115 of record NW_028261383.1, on the reverse strand, counting down.
GTGGCAAGCTGTGGCCAACCAAAAAAGCCTTAAGTAGCTGCTATTTAAGGTATATCTGAGGTTCCAGGGCAATTAAGTCTATCAGGGATAGCACCTACTACCATTTGATGACTTTTGTCTACTTTACTTTTTAAATTGTGAACTGCTAATAACACCAATCTGCTAGCAAATGCGACAGTATACACACACTTTGAGTGTAGAACGTCATGTTATTAGTGCTGATCATTCCACATTTCTGTTTGGAATATTTCAATTCAATGTTTGTGAGAGAAGGGGGAAAAACACTTACCTCCATCCACATATTTTGTCTCTTCCTGGTTTACATGGAGAAAGGGGGAAGCGAATTCTCTTATGTGCATGTTAAAATAAAAGTACTCCTGACCCACATGGTGTTGGTTTCTTAGTCTGATCTATATTGCAGGGTGAAGAAACTGCCTCCTGTTGAAGATTTGACTAGGATTATTATTATTTGCTTTCCAAAAGAAGATAATGGTGGAATTCTTCTTGACAGTGTTTGGGATATGATACCAATAATAGTCAGTGGGTGGGGGTGAGGATTTGTTTGTTTCTCTGGTATTATGTGTTTTAATTTTGTTGTAGGCCACTTACAACAAAAGAGTCTGTTTGGAATTTGGCATGGGGGGGCGGGAAGAAATAAAATGAATAAAAAATAAATACTCGATAATAGCTGTTGTGTCACAAAAGTAAGAATATATGATGTATCTGATGGAAGGCGCTTTTGGCCCACACAAGATTTATGCTACAATATATTAACAGAAATCTTTCTTTGCTCGAATCATATTAGATGGGAAGTAAATTTTTGCTTTTGCTTCAAAAAATGCATAAACCCATAGGCACCTTGTTTGGAAAACCTGTTTATCATTATTTATTAATATTGTATAACTCAAAAGTGACTACAATTGATCTAGTTAGGATTGGTTTTAAGATTCTTAGCAATTTTCCACCTCTTTCTGCTTACCAGAGAAACAATCTGCAGGCACTGAGTATTTGTTTTTCTGATTAGCAAAAGAGGAAGTGGCTGATAGACAACACAAGAACATCGCATCAGCTAATAGTAACTATTGGTAAATTGTTGGGGCAGGGTAGCGTTCATAATCAGATGTTTCTACTCTAAAGATGCCAGCCCTATACTCAGTTCAATTGTACAAATCCTAATGAAAATGGAATCAGTGTAATTATGATTGTTACAACATTGTAATTGTTATTCCTGAGTGCTATATCATGGGTTTAGTTCCAAATAAGTCATCTTGAGAAAAATACACCTTTGATTAATGTTAAATGCATTAGGCAAGTCCTATGTTCATGCCTCCACACGATCAGAACCATGCTTTTCCTTGAAATCCTATATGCTGCCATAACTTTAGTTACTAAAGTGAGATAAATATACTAGAATTACTACAATGTTACAACACAAGAGTGACACTTTTCAGTCAACAAAGCACTGGTGTATTTTTTTCCTTGAAGTTGCAGAATTATCTCAATTTATGTAAACCGATTGTTGTTGGCGTCATCATTAAAGAGATGAAATGCTTTGAAAGCTTTAGAAAAACTATAATCAGTGACAGTGAGACCAACTTTCATTTTACCAACTCTAAATGCTCTGAGAAAGATTTGGTTGTTTTCAGAACTGCCACATGCAGAAATGGGAGAGGTTTATGCTGATGAGTCAACTAGAGTTTCATGTGGAACAGATAAAGTCTGTGTTCCTGTAAAGGCAAGAAACCGCAGAAACTATGTGGAGCCTAGTAAATTACCTAATTCAGACTCTTTAGATTCATAAAGTGGATTCAGTGTGAAAGCCTTTTAAAGATAACTAGACAACCCTATGGGTCATCCTTTGAGAGAAAGATAGTGCAGTCTGGTGTGATCAGACTGAACATTACACTTTAGGCTGACCATATATATTTTTTAATTTCAAAGCTGGGTCATCTAAAAATAATATAAACCATAAGTAGAAAAATAATTATAGCGGCAAACAACTCTCTGCATTATTTAAGTTAGTGGATTTTAGATTCCTTGATCCAACACTTGTTGCAGTATAATGCACCTGAGGATACAAAAAAACAGAAATGCACAAAGAGAGTTTCAGTAGTATATACCTTGTTATAGGAACAGCTAATCAAAAGTAAAGACACTACCTCCACTACCTGAAGAGATTTGGAGAACAATCATTTCTCTTTAAAGAGCCTGAGTTAGCATAAGAGTTTAAATGCAATATGCAAAAGCATATACAATGTAATGATGTTTTTCCTCCTCCTACAATGCAGTTTCTACACCTAATAAAACTTATATAAACAGTGAATGGGTAGATTCAAGGTTAAAATCTATTCAGATGGATTCTGATGGATCTTTAAAAAAACATAGGGATGATGCACACTGCGTAAGGTTAATAAATCATCAAATGAAAAGATTTTCAACTCTTCAATATGGGGGGGGGGGGAAATCGTGGAATTGGATGAGCACCTTGCTAAGAAGCGTACTACTCTTATCTGTGGAGAGTAAGCGCAGAAGTGGAATGAGAATTTATAGAAACTGAACAACATTCTATGGAAAGTTATGCTTGCAATCTGCATCATTGTGCCCTAGTGCTTATTATTACTGAAACAATTCTATCATGGACGAGAGCTAAAGTGGCTGGAATCTTTGAGGAATATGTACTTTTAGCATTGAAGGAAAGTCACAAAAGTACAAGTAGCTGTAGGCACCAAGAGCATACTTACTTTCTCATAGCTTTGAGCTTTTCATTTGCCTCAGAAAAAGGGATACCTTGCCAGAGGCAATGGCATTCCACTGCAAGGAGAATGCATTATTACAGAAGAAATACAGAAACTGAACAGCTGTCAGACAGTTTTTTCCTTTTTCTTTTTTTTCCTTGCCTTGGACTCAGCTACATGTTCATGTACTATTAGCACAAAATAGTGGAATGTGCTTCTGTATTCTCAGCATCCTGCCAGATTGTCATTGTTATATGACAGTCTATTGTTAGTAGCCTAATTTTCAAATATTAACCCTCCTTGCACAAAGAAGCTATGAGAGTCCTTCAAGTATCTTACCTTCCCATTTACTTAAGTGCGCAGACAACATATAATTGCTAAACTGAAATGTTCCTTTTTAGCTTGCCTTTTAGGAGCTAGGATATATATGGATTTTGTTGTTCCTTGAGTATGTTTACTTTTGATAATCTGTGGCATGGGTCTTTTGACTAACAATCAATAGAGCTGAAATGAAACTTCTATAAAAATATTAATTGTATCTACATTTTAAAATGCAGAAATAGTTCCTGAATATTTTTCAATTTTTTTGCTTTTGACACTATTTTGTGAGAAGACAACCCTGTATTGTTACTCTTAATTAAATTTGTATAGACTATTATATACGGAAAGAAAAGACTGTAAAAAAATAATATTCAGATACAGAGTATGGACTGTATAATTTTGCCAAAGCCAGTACAGGTAGTTCTTGACTTACAACAGTTCATTTAGTCACCATTCAAGGTTACAACAGCATTGAAAAAAAAGTGACTTATGGCCAATTTTCACACTCAGGACTGTTGCAGCATCCCCATGGTCATGAGATCAAAATTCAGATGCTTGGTATGACAGTTGCAGTTTCCTGGGGTCATGTCATCTCCTCTTGCGACCTTTTGACAAGCAAAGTCAATGAGTAAGCCAGATTCATTGAACAACCAAGTCACTAATTTAACAACTGCAGTGATTCAATTAACAACTGTTACAAGATAGGTCGTAAAATGGGACAAAATGTAAGTTTTAAGACTTAACAAATGTCTCACTTAGCAACAGAAATTTTGTGGATGTAACTACCTGTATATTAAAACTCCATGTTAAAGATTTTAGATTAATTTTTTTTATCAAAATCAAAATTGGGTAGATGACATCCATCAGGATTTATTAATTCACCTGCTCTGACAACATATCATACATTTCAGATTTACAATCTCTTGTCATTTTTCTTCCCATCCTCAGATGAATTACAATTAACAGGAAAAAGCAACTGGAAGTTAGGGGTATAAATTGACTGTTAAGGAAAATTCTAAGAAAAAATCTCATTGTTTAGTCTAGTCACATCCCAGTATAGCTGTGTTGGAAAAGACCAAGCAGTAACTCTGAGAGGTATATCTAGTTTCAACTCTCCTGTTTGAACTGCACATCAGAGTCCACTGACTGACAACTGCACAGAGACTAGTTACTGTCCATGAAAAAAACACAACACAAAAGGATTGTGGGATGAGAACCCACATTGATTTTATGTGTTCAATACTTTTAAAAGTTGTTTACCCATATCCATAAAGAATATCTGTATTCTCTCGGAGAAAATACTGCAATGAATTTTCATAGGCACATGCACATTAGGCATACATGGCATTATTCTTTGTAAAGATGTAGTGGGGTGTGTCTCAAATAATACAGTTGCAGCCAATTTATTTAACCTTAGCATCATATATGCATTGTAGCCTCTGAAGCACAAAACAAATATATCATACCTTGGAAAGGACTATGGAAGTATTCTAGTCCACCTCCCTTCTCAGTGCAGGATCCACTAGATTAGAACATCCCAGATCAATGACTATTCAGTCTTTATTTGAAGTCTTCCAATAAAGGAAAACTCATCTATTTATATGTGGCTTGCTCTACTAGCTGACAGTTCATACTGGCATAAAGTTCCTCCAGATGTGAATTTATGCATTTCCATTTAATTTTAACCAATTGGTTCTGGTCATGCTTCCGGGGCAATGTAGCATAAGTGTACTTCCTTTTCTATGTGACAACCCTTTCAATGTTTTAGATATTTATCCTTTAGATAATATAATACCTATACCACATCTCCCCTCAGTTGCCTTTTATGAAGTCTTAACATATCCACATTATTTCCAGACTCCCCACTGTCTTGATAGCCCTCCTTTGAACTTTCTCCCAATGTCACTGCCATTTTTAAACTGTGGTGCCACTGTGGTAAATATGATCTAGAACAGGGCTGTCAAACTCATGGCCCGTGGGCTGGATGTATCACGTGCTGGCCACGCCTATGACCATTTTAGTGAAGGGGAAAAAAGTCCCGTAACGTCATATGATGCCACCGTGACGACTTGAGTTTGACACCCCTGATCTAGAATGTTTGCCAGCTGACATTCCATAATCTCAACTCTTTGCTCTTGTTGCTGCATTCCAAAATAACATTTGCCTTTTTAGTTGCTGCACTAATTTCACAAGAACGCTCAGATTTTTTTCCACATGTATTATCACCAAGTCAGGTTTCCTCCATTGTACAGACAGTGCTCTATTTACAAAAGGGTTATGCTCCAAGAGGCTGTTCATTAGTCTCTTTTGTGCACATGTCTAACAAGCATTAAAAACGTGCATAGTGCCAGTGTACATTCATAAATTGGAATAGGGCTTAGTACAGTGGTGGGTTCCGGATTCCGGTACGGTTGGAACGGCCCCCAAGTCACCCACATGCATGTGCACAGCACACACGCATATGCGCACGGTGCACACGTGTGTTGTAGCATCAAATGACGCTTCTACAAGCGCGGGCAGGCAAGTGGTCCCTCCGGAGCACCATATTGGAATGGTACCCGGTGCTCCGGGCAGGATCTAGTACACCCGTACTGGGGTATACCACCTGCAACCCACCACTGCGTTAGTAACAAGGTCATTCAGCCAATGGGAGCTGAAACAGTTTGGAGCCTGGGCATGGCTTAGTTCTGTAGTTCTGAGTCTGTGCTGAGAACTAAACTAATCTGCTGCTCTGAACTGAAACTGTTCTCTTCTCTGCCTGTGTTTGCTTGTATTTACTACCATGTTGGAAAACCTGCTTTTGGTACTGTAACACACTTCATGTGTTATATTATATATAAAGAGAAGGGTTCCACCACAAAACCGCGGTAGACTAAAGCGCGCTCGACAAAAGCGCGTACGTGACGTCATCACAGCGCGACAAAAACAGCACGCTGTGAGCGGTAAACTTAAAATTAACATGTAAATCTAAACCTAACCCCCCCAAACCTAACCCTAAACCTAACCCTAACCCTAACCCTTAACCTAACCCTAAACCTAACCCTTAACCTAACGCTAAACCTAACGCTAACCCTTAACCTAACCCTAACCCTAACGCTTAACGTAACCCTAACCCTAACCCTAAACCTAACCCTTACCTTTATGTGAATCGGCTTGCTTTAATTTAATTTTAATTTTAATTTTATTTATTTTTAATTTTATTTGTCGCGCTGCTGATGACGTCACGTACGCGCTTTAATCGGGTGCGCTTTAGTGAACCGCGGTTTTGTCCTGCCACGGAACGGGTTCCACCACAAAACCGCGGTAGACTGGACCGCGGTTTTGTCGTGCCACGAAACGAGAAGTTAATGAACTTCTGCTGAATCAGTTACCTGTGTGTGCTTTCTGGATGTGATTGCTGCAACAAACTCTGACACATGGTATAGTTCTTACCTGACATTATGTAAGTGCATCTATGTGAACAGTATACAAGTGGAAGTCAAGCAAAGGAAGGTGGGAGAACATAGGAAAGAATTATTTTCCAAAACACCTCCATAAGTGGCATGCTAGAAACTAACCCTATCTCACCTTACCCAAATTCCAGAACCTATTTCTAGGTTGGAATGATGGACAAGTTTGTTCACATCAGCAAAACTTTGCATTTCAAAAGTTTTGTTAGTAGAGTAATGCATATAACTTTCATTTTTCCTACCCACATGGAGAACTTGACATTTCTTTCCATCTTGTTCAATTTAGCTCCCCGTTTTTGCTTGCTCAGCCTTTCCGACTTTTGTCTCTTCTAAGTATTAGCTCTCCCTCCCTAATAACCTTAAGTATTAGCTTTATGCCATCTACAACCATGGTAAGTCTTCTCTTCAATTCATTCATCCAAGACTTTGATAAAAACATTATAGAGCCCAGTGACAATGTTACTGATGCATCTTTCCAAGCTCAAGTGAAGCTGTTAATGAAAAATCTTACGGTAAAGTCATTCAGATAAAGATAAATCCATGCAATACTAGTTTCATCTAACTCTTATTTTACCATTGTATTAAGGAGACTATCTCACAAGATTTCTCTGAAATCTTTTCTGTGGCTCAAGTACACCCTGTCCACAGTATTTCTTTGCTTTATGCTAGTAGTTCTAGTAGTTACCAATAACGCAGTGTTAATAATCTGTTAAGCAATGGTTCCAGGAAGAAGAGACAGATGGTGAGGAACTATCATTTCCATCCATTGCATGACTGTTATCAGCTGATTCAAACCTAGTCTGCTCTCATCTGATAAAGATCATTGGAACCATCTATGGAGGAAAAACATGTGTCTCTCATTCTGTGGGGGGGGGGATATCTACTTTGTAACTGACAATCTCAACTGGGCCTTATCTGCAGAACAGAGGAACAAGAAGTGGTCAGATTATAGGCCTTCCAATGTATTGCCTCTTTTTGAGCAAATTAAGATTTCTCTAAGACATGATAAGTCTGGTTTGAACTATAAGCAATTTGTTCACTTAGTTTTGGATTAGTTTTGAGAACTCAGAACCCACAAGAAGTGCTGACTTAGTTGCCTTCTTCCCCGCCCCCTTTCTTTTGTTCCTCTACTTGTTTTTTTCTTCAGTGCCACATTTTTTTTATATCATAAATTGAAAGTGAAAACTAACCTGATTTTAAGAACTCCAGCTTCCTGGGCATGTTGTCCTCTCATGGGGCAGAGCCAAGGTGGCACAGTAGTTAGCGTGCAGTACTATAGGCTACTTCTGTTGACTGCTGGCTAGGTACAATTTGACAGATCGAATCTCACCAGGCTCAAGGTTGACTCAGCCTTCCATCCTTCGGAGGTGGGTAAAATGAGGACCCAGATTGTTGGGGGCAATAAGCTGACTCTGTAAACCGCTTAGAGGAGGCTGTAAAGCACTGTGAAGCGGTATATAAGTCTAAGTGCTATTGCTATCACAGGGAAGGGAAGGGCTTAATCAAGATCTTCTCTGTGAAAAAGCAATAAAAGCTATTGAAGTGTTTAGGATTTGAATGAAGATTTGAGATAGAGAAATTAAACCAAGGACTTTTACTATATTTTCAAATACTGCTTGTTGTTCCAGTCCTATTATTTTCTGATGCAGAATAGATTTTTATTTTCCCAGCAATTGAACACCCTAATCTATGGCACTTTTTAATTTTTATACTCAGAATCTTATTGTTGCACCATTCCTAGAACAACTTAATTCTTCATATGTGGCAGAGTGCAGGTAATTCATAAAATGTTTACCCAGTCTAAAACAAAAAGCAAAACAAAACAACAAACCCAAACACCTACAAAAGAAATAAAAGAACATATACCTGAATACCCCAAGGTAGGATTTATCTAGTAAAGGGGCATATAACTATTGTACTTTAATACAAAAGAAAGAGGAAGAAAATTAAAAACATTTGACATCTTTTCAAGCATTGATGAGTTTCATTCCACACAAACTGGTAACAGACATAAACAGTGAACATAAATCTATTTTATGTGTTTCTATTGCATCATAATGTGCCATTGCAGCTTTACAGAGATTGTTAATTGGCTAGCAGATAATAGGAAGAATTAAGATTGGGTTCCTTGTGAAATCTACTGCAGAGATCTGAATCCAGGCAACAGGGAACTAGATGAGACAAAAGTTCCAGCAATGGGAAAATGGATGATCCCTAAATCCCAGAAAGCAACAGTGTCTCAAGCCTAAAAGAGGAAATTTTAGGTCTGGAAGTTCTGGATCTGTTTTTAAACTGTCAGTGCTTTGCTCATCTGTTACCGTGTTTCCCCGAAAATACGGCATGTCCTCATAATACAGCCATGCCACATTTTTCTGCTGGGCAAAAATATAAGCCCCCTCTGCGTATAAGCCCCCTGGACAACCCCTCACCTCCAGCCAGGCAAAGCGCCGCTCACCAATCTAGCAGTATCCTGAAGGTGCCAAGCTGCATGAGCGCCTGTTCACCGCTGCCCAGCTCCCGCGGCTTGGCACCTTCCAAATGCCAGTGAATGGCACTCTGCATGGCTGGAAAGGGAGGGTTGCACGAGCGGCCATTCTGCTCTCGCTCACCTGCCTCCCAGCTCATGATGCATGGCTCAGCTCTCATTATGGAGCCAGGGCACTTTTGCTGCCGCCACCACCGCCATCCCAACCTGGCTTTTTTGGGGCCTCCAAACTGAGTCTTTTGGCAGTGGCCACTCTGGGTGCACGCTCTATGGTTGTATGCTCTGATGGCAGTGGCAGCGGCAGTGAATGTGCCCTGGCTCCGTAATGAGAGCTGGCCCATGCATTGTGAGCTGGGAGGCGGGTGAGCGAGAGCGGAACAGCCGCTCACGCAACCCCCCTCTCCAGTCATGCAGAACGCCATTCACTGGCATTGAGCCCGCTCGCAAGAGAGCAGCCGCCCGGCAACCCCAAAACAATAAACCCTCCCCCCCATAATAAAGCCCAATCCATATTTTGTAGGTAAAAAGAAAATAAGACCCTGTCGTATTTTCGGGGAAAATGTACTCAAATGTCCATAGGTTTATAAATTAGCGTCATGTTTTTTTTAATTAATCTGCATTAATTTTCTTCTCCAAAATGGTGAATAGAGGATGACAGAAGACTATGAAGCTATCCAGATTACTTGGCCATATCAAAAGCAAGACAATTGAGGCCCAAATAATCATTTAAGACAAGGAATTAGTTGGATATGGACTATAACATACTGCACGACCTTGTTGAGAATTAAATGTCTGTGATAGGTCAGAAGAATTCATCTTCATTGCTTTAAGTATTGGCTGATCTTTTACTCTACTCTACTCTAAGGTGACCAGATTTTCAGATTGGAAAAGAGGGACGCCCTTGACCGGGGGGGGGGGGGGGGGGGGCCTTGATTAAAAAAATTTTTTTTTGTCAAAAGGTTCACCCCAGGACACTGAAACCAGCATAAATACGAATCTGTTGCCAAACAAAATTTTGATCACGTGACCATGAGGATGCTGCAATGGTCGCTAAGTGTGAAAAATGGTCGCAACGGTCGCTAAGTGTGAAAAATGGTCATCAGTCACTTTTTTCAATGCCATTGTATCTTCCTGATTATTAAAAGTGCAAATTCACTCAGTGTCAATCATGACTCCTGAGTCCATTTCAAAGTATTGTGCATAGAAATTTTAAAAATGGCTTGTTTCAATTTATTTTGGATAGAATCTTTTTTTAAATAGTTTAAGACAATTTTAAAAAAGAATCAACACAGAATAACACTATTTTTAAAAATCATATGCACAATAAATAAAATATTATTTTAAAATACATTAAAAAAATAAAAGAAAAAACCCAGCTCACTTACCAGCAGGCAGGCAGAGTCAGCAGATCTTCGTAGGGATGGATGGAAGCACACAGGGAGCCTATATATAGCAACTGCAGTAACAATGACAATGATGAAGGATTGGATTGAGTTAAAGAATAAAAGAATTCTGATCTTAGAAGGCCATGACCTGCAGGCAGGCTGGCATAATTTCTTATGGAATGAATGACAAACATAAAACGCACAAATACTTTCAAAATCATTTAATTAGAACTTTACTGCAACAATGGCTCAAAATCAAAAAAATCCACTATGTGAAAACCCCAAATTGGCTATCACCAACAGAAAGAACGACACACCCAAATTTTACAGATTGGAACAAAATTCTAAGATACAGAGATCTAATTGACAGACAGGGAAATTTAAAAACAATTGAAGAATTGGCAGATCAGAATATGAAAGGTGACTGGCTAACCTACCTCCAAATTAAAACTACATACAATAAAGACACTAAAATATATGGTATTGAAACAGAACCACACAAATTGAATAAAATTATTCAAAGTCTGGACAGAAAGATGATAGGGAAAATATACAAATTCCTCTTGAAGTATCAAATGGAAGAGGAAATTGGAAACTGTAAAAGAACCAATGATAAAATGGGCACAGAACTTTGGCTATAACATTGAACTAGACAAATGGGAAAAATTTTGGGGAATAAATTTAAGAATGACACTATCAATCCCATACAAGGAAAACCTTGTTCTTTCAATCCTTCCAATATTTTTTTCCTTCATTCCCTTGTCTGTTTCAATATTAAGTACATTTCTTCCTTTCTTCCTATAATTTTTTCCATTTTCTTCCTTATATTCTTTTCCATTTCAACATTGTCTTCCTTTTTTCCTTCCTTCCTTCCTATACGTCTTTCCATTTTCTTCCTTATATTATCTTTTCTGTTTCAACAGTCTTTGTTCCTTCCTTCCTTCCTTCCTTCCTATACTTCTTCTTTCATTCATTATATTTTCTTTTCCATTTCAATATTAAGTGTAATTCTTTGTTCCTCCTTCCTTCTTTCAATCCTTCCAATACTTTTTCCTTCATTCTCTTTTCCTTCAATATTAAGTGCAATTCCTTCCTTCCTTCCTTCCTTCCTTCCTTCCTTCCTTCCTTCCTTCCTTCCTTCCTTCCTAAGTTATTTCCATTTTCTTCCTTATATAATATTTTCTGTTTCAACATAAACTGCCTTCCTTCCTTCCCTCCCTCCCATCCCTTTCTTTATGTTTTCTTCATGCTTTCTTTTCTTTTTCCTCTGCTCTTTTTAACCCCCCCCTTCTTCTCCTCCTCTACATTTAGGTTGGATTAGTTTGTTTATTAGTTAAGTCAAACGTTTTAATAAAAGTTTCATCTTTTAAGATTCGTCCAACACATCCAATTGTAACCTTAACAGAATCCCATTGATTCACGAACGGACTCCACAGACAGCAGTGGGGAGCCCCAGAAGCCAGAGGACGTTCTCTGCTGGCGTCCGCCGCTGCCACGACATCTCTTCCTTCCGCGGCGAATCCCATTGATTCACGAACGGACTCCACGGAAGGAAGAGAGATCGGGACAGCAGCGGGGAGGCCCAGAAGCGAGGGGACGTTCTCTGCTGGCGTCTGCCACTGCCACGACCTCTCTTCCTTCCGCGGCGAATCCCATTGATTCACGAACGGACTCCACGGAAGGAAGAGAGATCGGGACAGCAGCGGGGAGGCCCAGAAGCGAGGGGACGTTCTCTGCTGGCGGCGCCGCTCCCCCGACCTCTCTTCCTTCCGCGGCGAATCCCATTGATTCACGAATGGACTCCACGGAAAGAAGAGAGATCAGGACAGCAGCGGGTAGGCCCAGAAGCGAGGGGACGTTCTCTGCTGGCGGCGCCGCTCCCCCGACCTCTCTTCCTTCCGCGGCGAATCCCATTGATTCACGAATGGACTCCACGGAAGGAAGAGAGATCGGGACAGCAGCGGGGAGGCCCAGAAGCGAGGGGACGTTCTCTGCTGGCGTCCGCCGCTCCCCCGACATCTCTTCCTTCCGCGGCGAATCCCATTGATTCACGAACGGACTCCACGGAAGGAAGAGAGATCGGGACAGCAGCGGGGAGGCCCAGAAGCGAGGGGACGTTCTCTGCTGGCGGCGCCGCTCCCCCGACCTCTCTTCTTTCCGCGGCGAATCCCATTGATTCATGAATGGACTCCATGGAAGGAAGAGAGATCGGGACAGCAGCGGGGAGGCCCAGAAGCGAGGGGACGTTCTCTGCTGGCGGCGCCGCTCCCCCGACCTCTCTTCCTTCCGCGGCGAATCCCATTGATTCATGAACGGACTCCACGGAAGGAAGAGAGATCGGGACAGCAGCGGGGAGGCCCAGAAGCGAGGGGACGTTCTCTGCTGGTGGCGCCGCTGCCACGACCTCTCTTCCTTCCGCGGCGAATCCCATTGATTCATGAACGGACTCCACGGAAGGAAGAGAGATCGGGACAGCAGCGGGGAGGCCCAGAAGCGAGGGGACGTTCTCTGCTGGCGGCGCCGCTCCCCCGACCTCTCTTCCTTCCGCGGCGAATCCCATTGATTCACGAATGGACTCCACGGAAGGAAGAGAGATCGGGACAGCAGCGGGGAGGCCCAGAAGCGAGGGGACGTTCTCTGCTGGCGGCGCCACTCCCCCGACCTCTCTTCCTTCCGCGGCGAATCCCATTGATTCACGAACGCACTCCACGGAAGGAAGAGAGGTCGGGACAGCAGCGGGGAGGCCCAGAAGCGAGGGGACGTTCTCTGCTGGCGGCGCCGCTCCCCCGACCTCTCTTCCTTCCGCGGCGAATCCCATTGATTCACGAACGGACTCCACGGAAGGAAGAGAGATCGGGACAGCAGCGGGGAGGCCCAGAAGCGAGGGGACGTTCTCTGCTGGCGGCGCCGCTCCCCCGACCTCTCTTCCTTCCGCGGCGAATCCCATTGATTCACGAACGGACTCCACGGAAGGAAGAGAGATCGGGACAGCAGCGGGGAGGCCCAGAAGCGAGGGGACGTTCTCTGCTGGCGGCGCCGCTCCCCCGACCTCTCTTCCTTCCGCGGCGAATCCCATTGATTCACGAACGAACTCCACGGAAGGAATAGAGGTCGGGACAGCAGCGGGGAAGCCCAGAAGCGAGGGGACGTTCTCTGCTGGCGTCTGCCGCTGCCACGACCTCTCTTTCTTCCGCGGCGAATCCCATTGATTCACGAACGGACTCCACGGAAGGAAGAGAGGTCTGGTCTGGGCAGCACGCACAGAGCGGGAAAGGCAGCACCAAAGCCTGGCCGCGAGCGAGGGAGCGCGCGGCGAGTAGCGACGCCGGGCTGCTTCCTCCTCCGCTGCCGCCGGCGGCTGCTCCCTCCGGAGCAGGAGAGCTGGGAGCAGCCGCCCGAGAACTTCCACGTGGTTCCAGAGGTTTTGCCACCCGTTCCAGCGCAGCACATGGGCTGGCTGCGAACTCCACAAGGGGGCTGTCTCCTTCCCCCAGCCCAGCGCCTCCCGATTCCCACGGTACCAAATTAGACAATACAAAACATGATTTACTCACCACCAGTGAGTAAGCGCAGCTGCCCAAAACAAAGACGAAATAAAATGGAGACTCGCGCATGTGTCCTCAGCTAAGGAGTCCAGCCAATCAGTGAGCTGGTTGGCCAGCTCACTGATTGGCTGAAGTCCAGCCAATCAAATCAGTGAGCGGCAGGCTGGGCTGGCTTAAATTTGTAGGTGGTAGCATAGAACAGAACGATGAGCCAGCCCAGCAGCTGATGGGCGGGAGCTGCAAGCGCCAAAAAAAGCGTGCCTTTTAAAAAAGCGGGCGGGACACGGGAAAATGCATCAAAAAGCGGGGGTGTCCCGCCAAAAGCGGGACGTCTGGTCACCTTACTCTACTCTACTCTACTCTACTCTACTCTACTCTACTCTACTCTACTCTACTCTACTCTACTCTACTCCACTCCACTCCACTCCACTCCACTCCACTCCACTCCACTCCACTCCACTCCTTTATAATAGCAATACTATGTAGTCTCTATATGCGAGACCCTTCATAAGGATTCCACATTTCTTTCAGAAGCTCAAATTAGCATGTATAGCGCTTCCTCCTCCATAATTGACCACAACAACAATTCTGTGGGGGAAATTGAGCTAAAGGAGAATGCCTGTCCCAAAATTACCCAGTAGGCTTCCATGTTGAAGGCGAACTTGAATCTGTGTTTCCTCATTTCTAGCCCAATACTTTCACTGCTTATGAATGAAAGGACTAAAATCAGAGGTGCTTTCAGCCAGTTCTGACAGGTCTTGGAGAACCGGTAGCAGAAATTTTGAGTAGTTCGGAGAACTGGCAAATAGATGGGCCCTGCCCTCGTTGCCTCCCAGCCTCCCATTTGATCTTCTTTTGTTGCCCTGAACAGGAGAATGGAGCTGGAAAGCAGGTTAGTGTTGTGGCGAGGAAATGGGGATTTTGCAGTAATCTTCTCCTGCCATGCCCACCAGGCAATGCCCACTAAGCCACGCCATGCCCACCAAGCCACGTCCACAGAACCGGCAGTAAAAAATTTTGAATTCCACCATTGACAAAATGATGTTATGAAGTATGGGTTAGTATTATTTAATTGTTGTTGGTGTATGATGATAATTTCATAATTATGGTCCAATGCATGGTGATTATGGAAGAAGAATTTTGAGTGATAAATGAAAACATGAGCTGAGAACATTCTTAATTTGATCCAGGCAAGTGGGTTAGGAATGATTCTGTTAAGTAACATGAATACATAGGTGGCAACGAGGTACAGAGTATAGAAAGAGTGAAGGGCCATTTGGAGATCCAAAAATAAATGAGAAAGGTGACTGGAATGTATTAGCTTAGAAAAATACCTGCTTATTTTTATAGTTTAAGCATAAGCTTATTTATAGATAAAAATTGTAAAAGAATCAACCCAAACACATGATTGATTGATTGTTAATAATGAAAAACAGAGAGAATTATGAAGGATACAGTAGTGATAAGAGATTCTGACTGCAGAATAGACTATTATTAGATAGTGCCAAGTGTAATTCTTCAAAGGAAATAGGCACAAGGTGGAGATAAAAACCTAGAAGGAATGTAGAATTATTTCAGAAAGAGAAAGCACACATTCTGTACAAAGAAGAATCAGAAGACAGATTAACCTCATACATCTTGGATGGAAAGTGGACTCAAAGAAAGAGGAATTTCTTCTTGAGAATAATAACAGAAGTGGGTGTTATTATTATAATGAGAACTATGAAAAAGGTGATTATTGGAGAGAGGAAGAGGGGAAGGGAAGGAGGGAGGGAGAGAGAGAGAGAAGAGATAGATAGATAGATAGATAGATAGATAGATAGATAGATAGATAGATGGATAGATAGATAGATAGATATTGGCTGAGGAAACCAATGCATATATGTGGATGAGTGCTATAAAAATGGGGATGAGATACAGAAATCGTATAACACACAAGGAGAGAAAAAATATGTTGCCAAGAATGCAGTGAGAGAAAGCAAGGAATGGTTTAGATTAAAAGATGCAAAGAAAATGGTTTTGATGGGAATAAAAAAATATTTTGGAAATGTGGGAAGACAGCTAAATGTCAGGCTTTTCTCAGCAACAACACAAAATATTGCAAGAATACATCTATCAAGACACAAAGGCTGGGATAGGATTTATTGTTGCAAAACTATGAAGCCATTATAAAAGAATTCCCGTGAATTGACCAATGTGTATCAAATCCAAGCTCTATTTGTAACAATAATCAAATTTCTTCTGTCTAGTTCCTCTGCCCACTCTACATAAAGAACTAGAAGTGAATTGCTTTTGAGTGGGAGATACTGCATCCATCTGTTCCTTATTTTGATAATAGCCTGATCTAGTATGAGACTGTTTACTTTTGGCTTTGTGAGAACTCAATATGGAGCCTCTAGCAATGAACAGAATTAAAAAAAAAGAATGAAAATTATTCAGGGTGAAACCACAATGAGGAAAAGCTTGACAGAATATTTTAAAGATTTGTATGGGAAAGGTAATGATGAGAGAATGGTTTTGTTGCTTGTGCCTTGGAAGATCTTTGGCAAAATATCAATTGAACAGATAAAAGAGATGATGACAAGCAGAATATGGGAATGGCAGCGCAGCTCTATGCTGGACAGGGGGCTGACCAGATTTTTTCTTCTTCAACAGCTCATTAAGAAATATATGAATGTGGGGCAGAAAATTATATTGTATATCGATTGATTTAAAGGAAGTACTTGATAAATGGCTAGAATTTATCTACTGTACCTATATAAGACTAAAACTCTCCTGTCTGTTTGCCTGCTTGTAATCTTCAATTGAGTAAACTGCTGCATCATTTTTTTTAAATCAAGGGATCTCAAATGGGCTAATTTAAAGACTACATCCCAAAACTAGGACCCCTTACTTCTGTGGAATTTAAATTTCCGTGGCACAACAAAACCGCGCTCGACTAAAGCGCGCCCGATGATGTCGCTGACATCATCAACAGGGCGACAACAGCGAACGCGGAGAAAGAAGGGCGCTTTAAATAGCGTTTTGAAAGCAAGCCGATTCAAGTTAAGGTAAGGGTTAGGTTTAGGGTTAGGTTTAGGGTTAGGTTTAGGGTTAGGGTTAGGTTAAGGGTTAGGGTTAGGTTTAGGGTTAGGTTAAGGGTTAGGGTTAGGTTTAGGGTTAGGTTAAGGGTTAGGATTAGGTTTAGGTTTAGCGTTAGGTTAAGGGTTAGGTTTAGGGTTAGGTTTAGGGTTAGGTTAAGGATTAGGTTTAGGGTTAGGTTTAGGATTAGGTTTAGGGGGGTTAGGTTTAGGTTTAGGGGTTAATTTTAGGTTTAGCGTTTACAGCGTGCTTTTTTCTCTGCGCTGTTGTCGCGCTGTGATGACGGCAGCTACGCGGTTTCGTCGAGCGCCCTTTAGTCGAACGTGGTTTTGTGGTGGAACCTAAATTTCAAGGATCTTCAGACCAATTACATTGGCAAATTTGTAGCCACTGCAATGTCACCACACTGCTGCCATCAGCTCCTGTCACGTGATCATGATTTCCAACCATCCCCGCCAAATATCCACACAGAAAATCAATGGGGAAACCAGTAGGAAGTCAGAAATCACTTTTGCTTGCACTGCTTTTTTGTCTGCCATGGTCATTTTGTTTATTGGTTTAGGTAAATATCTCTGAAAAATGACCCAATGGATCATAGATAGTATAATGTGAATATAAAGGTAATTGGTTGTTGAATGCAGTTACATTTGGGATATGTTGGAAGTAAAGTGGGCATGACAATAAATTGAATGCTTAATAAATGGTTCAAAGTTGACAAGAGGATAAAACAATAATGTGTAAAAATCCCTTAATTTTTAAAATCTATTTATGGACAAGCTAATAAGGAATGATGTTGATGTTAAGCATTGATTGAAGATATAAGTACGTGTGTACTTTTGTAGGCGAATGATGTCATTTTTTGGGTTGAGAACCACAATGTTAGATTAGACTGCATGATACAATAAGAAATGTGGATCTGAAAATTAATATACCAAAGACCAAAGTTGGCTTGACAGAGAAAACAAAGTAAATTATTAGAAATTATAGATAAAAGGTTAAAAAAAATCCGTAGAGTCTGGAGACTAATTTGTATATCACAATATAACATTTAATAACAACAAGAAAATGGATGTGGAATCTTTAAGGCTTACAAATGCTTACAGAAAGTTGTGCATAACATATGATCTGTTGTGAGAAATGAACATTTGCTGAAAGAAGTGATAATGTCTGAAGCCTTTGTTTTATGGAAGTGAGAGTTGGCTCTGTCAGAAGTCTGTATAATACAACAAGAAGACATATAGAATAAAAAATGAATGGATATAGATTAAATATAAAAGAGAATGA
The DNA here is from genome assembly GCF_051295495.1 of Thamnophis sirtalis. Classification (NCBI taxonomy): domain Eukaryota; kingdom Metazoa; phylum Chordata; class Lepidosauria; order Squamata; family Natricidae; genus Thamnophis; species Thamnophis sirtalis. The sequence continues at coordinate 84,578,830 of NW_028261383.1, read as the reverse complement.
CCACAACAGAATAAATATTTTGAGGTGGTTTGCTAATGGAGAGAGAATGCATGGATCACATTCCAAGAGATTGAAAGAAAAATGAAATGCTTGAGAGGAATTAAAACAAGAAAGGTAAAGGAGTCCCTGTGATTTTACTCAACTAGTTGTCTCAAACCTGGGCTGCTGGCTTTCCAGCCAACAAACCCAGCATCTTAAGCATTGAGCCACTGTGCTGCTTGAGTGGAATGGGAGGACAAAAAATAGTTGTGATTATGGAGTTGAATATGGTAAAGGTGAACTTGGTTTGCAAAAACAGAAAAGTACAAAAAAAATTGGTGAAAGGTTTGATGTAAACAACAGCTACCAGCATTACATTTTCTTTTCTTGTCTCAGGCCTTTAATTCTTCTGGTTTGCAAAACATTGCTTACCATGAGAGGAATTAATGTGATGGTTATGTATGTATATATTTTAGAACTATCATTAAACTCTCTGAAATCTTACTGTGAAGTGATTTGAGGGAATGTCTGCTTGGGCAAAAATTTGAAAAAAAATCTAGTCATATTTCTTAATATTTTAGTTTCATTTCCTTTGTATCTTTAAAAAAATCTTTTTCACAACAAAATTAATTTAAAATGGAATCACTGTATTCACATGCTTCTTCCCACCTGAAGAGAGTTATATTGATTTGCATATATGTTAAATTTGTGCTCCTAAGATGGCCATACTGAGATCTTATATCTCATTTTCAAGGTTCCTACTGGTTTGGTTGCTTGTTAGAAATGATAAGTAAGGAAGAAGCTTTTTTTGTTTTGTTTAAAGAATACATTACATATGGACACGTATAAGAGTGACTCAAGTATGAAGAGAGAGGGATTGTCAGCCTGGAGGCATAATAAACCATCATTATGGTTTGCAGGATGATTACCAAAGCTTACTGGGCTTGTTGTTCAACTCTGTCATTAATGAAGAATGGCAACAATTATGACTTGAAGCCCAAAAGATACCTTTTCTTTTTTTCTAAGATCTGATTCTTATAGTTGATCAACTGAAACGTTGTGGAGTATGAATTACTTCTTTTTGATATGTAATTTAGCTTTGCGCGAAGAATGGTTATACTGCAGAAGCATGGGATAGGCAATATTGACTGAAGCTTTAACAGAAGATTCCAGAATTCTGTGTTTCATGAGGCTTCTGTTATAACTCATGATCCAGTTTCACTTAAACAGTTGTGTCCAGTATATACTGGTAGTTAAAAAACCCCACATTTCCTTCAGATAGAGAAGATCCAGTCAAGATCAGCCCAAAATTTTTGGCTGCCTGATAAACCTCAATCCGCTACAGTAAAATATTCTATATTTAAGTACAAACAATTTGCTGCTCTTTTATGATACCAAACTTGAGGAGGTTACTTCAATCTGATTAATGGGAAGGATGGTTCCTACCAATCCTGTTTAATTAGAGAAAAATGACACATTAACGCCAGCTTATGAAGAATTGCTGCTTTCTGCTTTGTTCCAAGAAAGTGCACAGAGCCTGGATTTGGACACAGATATATGGGTAAATTTAGATTTAGTAATTCTGGCGCCAGATGGTAGGGCCTATTACTATTGCTTTACTTTGTGTAACACATAGTATCCAACATTTCTTTGCATGGGAGACCTGCCAACTATTTTGCTGTGAAGGGCAACTCCCTTAACTCCCTGTCCTGGCAGTTATTTTTCTGGACAGTGATTGTCATACAAAAGGTTCTTATTTTCATTTATTTTTTTTTTTTAAAAAAGATTTTGACACCATTCCATTCCAAGCAGCTTTTGAGTGGTATACAAGAAAAAGCAATGCATTAAAAATAAGAAACAGAAAACAAACTGCGATTCCTTTGTGAGTTACTTCCCTACAATTATTCCCCATCCTTGTCTGCAAGTTGGAGTTTGAAAAAGAGGGGAATAAAATCTCCCCCCTTTGCAAAATTTAACTTATCGTCTGATAAATACAGTATCTCATAGGAATGAGTTATTTGTGCCTGATTTTGTTTTTTGTTTTACACTTTTGCATCTTCCCCTATCGTTCTTCTTGTATAGGTAGTCCTCAACTTGCAACCACAATCGAGTCCAAAATTTATGTTGTTGAGTGAGAAATTTGTTCAGTGGGGCTTGCCTCATTTACAATTTTTCTTGCCACATTTATTAAGTGGAATCACTGCAGTTATTAAATTAGTAACACAGTGGTTAAGTGAATTTGGTTTCCCCATTGACTTTACATGACAGAAGGTCGCAAAAGGGGATCACATGACCCCGGGAAACTTCAACTGTGATAAATATGAGTTAGTTGCCAAGCATCTGAATGTAAATCTCATGACCATGGGGATGCTACAATAGTCATAAGTGTGAAAAAGGGTCATAAGTCACTTTTTAAAGTGCTGTTGTAACTTTGAATGGTCACTAAATGAACTGATGTAAGTCGAGGACTATCTGTATTGCTTACTTAGAGCATCACTGGCTCTAAGAAAGCTGAATAAAGTGGTATAATTGCTTTAACTAAAGCTTTCTAATCAGAGGTGGTATTCAGCAGGTTCTGACCAGTTCTGGAGAACCGGTAGCAGAAATTTTGAGTAGTTCGGAGAACCGGTAAATACCACCTTTGACTGGCCTCACCCCCATCTATTCTTTGCCTTTCAAATCCCAGCTGATTGTGAGGAAATGGGGATTTTGCAATATCCTTCCCCTGGAGTGGGGAGGAAATGGGGATTTTACAGTATCCTTCCCCTGCTATACACATCAAGCCACACCCACCAAACCATGCCACGCCCACCAAGCCACACCCACATAACTGGTAGTAAAAAATTTGAATCCCACCATTGTTTCTAACCTATCTGTATTATGTCCATAAGGCACATTACAGTACAGATCCTGATTGGCTGGCATTCTCTATTTACATATTAGCAAAAGTGGTTCCTCAGCTAACTGGGAATAGCTGACAAATAACAACCATTAGGCCCATACAAGGCATCCTAAGGCACTCTGGACCACACAGGCATCAATACAACAATACAATACAATAGCAGAGTTGAAAGGGACCTTGGAGGTCTTCTAGTCCAACCCCCTGCCTAGACAGGAAACCCTATACCGTTTCAGACAAATGGCTATCCAACATCTCCTTAAAGACTTCCAGTGTTGAAGTCTTATCAATAATAAGTCAATAATTTAATAAAAAAAACAATGTAGCAAAAGCAACTGCATGATCAAATTCCCCTCTCCCTTTCTTTCTGAACAGAATGGCTAAAGCAGGGGTGGCATTACAATTATACCATCACAACTATGTACCCCCAGACATTTTTGCTGCTTTGATTGAATCCTGCCTGCTTCCTAGCCTTCCCTGTGCTCCGGTCTTACTTTGGCTCCGTTGTTCAACCCTGTCAGAGGTGACGCCTGAAATAATTACCTATAGAATTATTAAATGCTGCTTTGTGTGATGTGGGAGGCTAGTCATGTTCCAAATGTGCAAGCCTCAAGTGAATAAGAAACAGAAGCTGAACAAGGCTGCTATCTGAGCCTCTTCTGAAATGCCGGTGCTTCTATTTAGCCATGATACCATATCTTGCCTTTTTCCCCAAGGAAAAACCCTGCACAAAGCGAGAGCCATTCTTTGCCCATCAGGGCATCCAAATCTCAGTACGTATCAATTTTCCATTATGCTGGTCTAAAAGGGGTAGGAGAGACCCTAACAAAACATTTTTTCTTTTCCTGAAAAGACTTTGGCTCCCTCATTGCCTCCGACAGCACATTTCCTTCTGCTAAGAGAGTGATCTGTGGCTCCCTGGGGGTCCTGAAAGGAAGGAAAGGAGGAGAAGCTGGGGACATATTCACACCTGCTAATAGATGAATTGTCAAACCAACTCATTGGGGAAACGGATTCCCTCACAGAAATGCAGAGTTAAATAATTCCGGGTGTTTCCTTGCATGACTTACAACTTGCTGGAAAATTGGTGGAGTCACCCCTTTGGGGGGAAAATATCAGTGGACGCTGTTCTAAAATCTTAAGAAATATGTCCTTCTCCCTTTGCTTTAACCAGTATATATGTGAGTGTGTGTGTATGTGTTGTGAGGGTGTTTGTATGGTTTGTATGCTGGAAGATCTTTTTTTTTTTTCCAAGGGCTGCAGTGGCCAAATACAGAATTTTTAGCGAAGAAAAAATATTCTTCAGATGTTGCTGTTCGAAAACTGTTGCTCTGCTGATTAGAGGTTATTTCTCCTGGCAGACATGATCCTCAAGTAATTGAGGAAAAGGCCTGGAGGAAAAGGTTCTAGCACACATGGCTACATCAGTGATTACTTAGGCTGTTTGTAAGTTGACAGCAAATGACTCTGCCTCATCTCCCCTGTGTCTTGAAAGACTTGGGAAGGTTGTATGGAAGAGAGCTGGAACAAGTTCAACACCTCATCATGAGGAGAGAGAAGCCAAGGATGACATTTTTTCTAGCGAGTTCTGGCTAGTCTTGCATGTCAAAATAGCAATATTATAGCAGTAGACTTATATACCGCTTCATAGGGCTTTCAGCCCTCTCTAAGCGGTTTACAGAGAGTCAGCATATTGCCCCCAACAATCTGGGTCCTCATTTTACCCACCTCGGAAGGATGGAAGGCTGAGTCAACCCTGAGCCGGTGAGATTTGAACCACTGAACTGCTGATCTAGCAGTAGCCTGCAGTGCTGCATTTAACCACTGCACCACCTTGGCTCTTAACCTGAAGCTAAGCTTTGGAATATAAACTAGGTGTTCTCTCTCTCCCTCTCTCCCTTTCCGTCCCTCTTTCAGATGTGTGTGAAGCAGGGGTGGGTCCCGGCTGCCGCCACTGCCGGTTTGCTCAGGGATGCAACGCGCGCATGCACAGTGCAACACAAATTGCTCTGCACATACGCAGAAGGCAAAAACAAGATGGCGTCGTAGAGATAACTGGTTCGAGGGCGTGGCAGGCCTGGGCCGCTGTGGGTTCCAGCGACCCAGGCCTCCAAGTTACTACTATTTTGGCCGAACTGGTCCAAACCTGTAGGAACCCTGGTGTCAAGGAAAACTGAACAAATGGCCTCAAGATTTTATTTGTGTCAGGCCCAACCCTAGGTCCTAAATTATAAGATTTACCATGAAATGTAAATTTTATGTTCACACTGTAAGAGTAGTGTTCTTATTTAGAAATGTATAACAAATGCTTATCAAGTGTTTCAAAAATATGAGAGAAATTGCTAAAATGCAATAGATAAATGACCCCCATGATGGCAACAAAGTAATGGATAGTTTTATGTGTTCTCTTGTGTTAACTTTCAGGTATAGTGGTTGTTTTTCCAGTTTCTGATTATCACCAGGACATGGTAGGCAAGCATGAACCTAGTATTTGAACCTGTATCTTTGGACGGGGCATTTGACTAGCATTTCCTATTTAGTGTATATCTGAATGCATACAAGAGAAAGATGTGCCCAGCATACTTAACAGCTAGGAAAATCTAAGGTCAACCTGTATGTACTTAAAGAATAGCTGGCAGCTGGCTATTACCTATGAAGGCTACCATTTTCAAAGATTAGCTCAGCTGTGAGGGGACAATGCATAAGTATACTTCAGTATCTAATGAGGTTTATGTTTGAGAGAGGAATTCACCTTTGCAGATGTTTCATGAGCTGGGGGAAAAATCCAATAAAGGTTATATTATGATGGCAAAGTACATCCCGGAACATTTTCACAGGGAGATGCTTTTAGAATGAGACAAGATAATAAAATGGCTGTAAAAGTTGCTAAGCCCTAAATAATTAATGTTGATTGTGTGCTACTGGCAGCAGTGTGTTGCCCAGAATCATTGGTATCCTAGCAGCCAGGGCATATCGGAGAATGGAATGGACATTTAACTCCGTTCTCCTTGGCGAAGTCAATCAGCCTTGCAAATCTCTTGTTCTTGGAATCCTGTCAAAAGAGCACTACGGTCATTTCTCTAGTGACACACAGAAGACTTCCAAATTACAAACTGGATTTCAACACTGCTAGTGTCAGGAGAGGATAAAAGAGAACAGAAGTCCTGCATGTGTCAGTAGCCACAAGAAAATGTTCATATGAATCAGAAGTTGTTAGTCAAATCTAGTCTGCTTCTGTGCTCTGCCGTGACATCTAGTGGAACAATGAGAATATGACACCAATTTCAAAACAATGACTTGTTCACTTAAGCATTCCTGCTAATGCCAATTACCAGTACAAACAACAGTTTCCATTGTATTTATGTAATGCTTCCTAAGAAATGATTGTGGCCTATAAAATTTCTACATCTAATTTTTTTGGGGGGAAGATGAATTACTTATAATAGTTGAATGGATAATTTAAAGATTAATTTTTTGGAAATATGATATTTCACTTAATCTATTTCTAGAGTAAAATGCTGTATGTTGCTTCTTTGCAAATAAAGTTACATTTTCCATAAAAAAAATGAATTGAAGAAAATTACCTGGGAAATTAAACTTACTTCATTGTAAATTATGAATTGTGTTTTGGACCAGACATTTCTACACTTTGGTGATACATCATTGATAAACAAAATATCAGGAAGGATGATAAAAGAAGGCACAAAATCTATTTTGGTTCTTCCTATTTAATATGTAGCTTAATTTTACCAGTATAAACTAAATGGGAATCTTTCAGAAGGTTTGCAGCGTTTGCTAAAGACTTTAAAAAGAACTATTATTAGAGGTATCTTTGCTGCTGGTACGGTTGTTCTCTTCTAATCAGAGTTAATCCTCACACTGCACTAACTGATTTTAAATGACATAATATTGCCTACAGTGGAAGCAGTTTAAACATATATTTAGCTGTTTCAGTTTTAAAGCAATGTGTTCTTTTTCCATCAAAATTTTTGCCATGTGTACGATCTATTATACTTTGCTGTGGACTGTGGAGGCTGTCAGAGGTTAGAATCAGTTCATCTCCTATGGGTCTACTTAGGCTGGTTCAGACATGCCCCCTTCCCTCCGATCACTGGGCATTGCCCTCTCTTGGCATTTGGTTTGGCCACAAAAGAGATCAGAGCAGCTATAATTGCGTCATGTCTGAACAGTGTCTTTCAAAGATTTTGTTAGATTTTTTGTGGCTTCTTCATTTATGCTGGCATACTGCATTTTCTGCCAAATTAAGAACTGGTGGGTAGCACATTAATACTGAATTAAATTGAATACTTTATTTGAATAAGTATGAATATCCACACAATAAATTTGTCTTCGGTGCAGAAGCTCTTTGTGTACAAAGCAACATAATAATCATCATATCAATAAAATAAGGGGGAAAAAAAGATAATAAGAAGGTATGGTGGTGGAATTGCTTTTATTCTAACAAATATGACACTGTAGAACTATCCTGAGCCCCACAAATAACTTGAACAATTGATTCTATCAGTTTTTCTAGAAAGTCAGGGCATTTGAGGTCAGGGATGGGCAAACTGTGGCTTGCAGGCCATACAAAGTTCTCCAACTCCTTTTAAGAGGTCCACACTTAAAGCATCTCTGAAATGGGAAGGGAAGTTTAAGCCATGGTGGCTCAATGGTTAGAGTGCAGAACTGCAGGCTATTTCTGCCTGCTGGTTGCCTGCAATTTTACAGTTCAAATCTCACCAGGCTCAAGGTTGACTTAGCCTTCCAGCCTTCGGAGGTTGGTAAAATGAGGACCCAAATTGTTGGGGGCAATATGCTGACTCTGTAAACTGCTTAGAGAGGGCTGTAAAGCACTGTAAAGCGGTATATACGTAAGTCTAAGTGCTTTTGCTATTAAGGAATGAAATTTATTACTTAAGCCTCTACAACAGAAGCTTCTGCTCTTGCTACAAGTTTCTAATTATTTATCAAAACCTATTTTTTTAAAATCTACAATGTTCTGTAAATGTATTTTACACTTATTTAGGAGAGAATGTGTGTAAATTTCAGGAACTCCTGATCATGCATTATAAGCATTACACCCTTTATTCTAACACTGTTTTCACAGATCTAGGCAAAAACCAAAATTCCCTGGAGGCAGGTTTTTAGCCTGGTAGTCACACTCTCTGGCAGCCTAAATGTAAAGGATAATTTCTCCTTATATAACCTTAGCAATAGCACTTAGGTTTATATACTGCTTCATAGTGCTTTACAGCACTTTCTGGACTGTTTACAAATGCCAGCATATTTCCCCAACAATCTGGATCCTCATTTTACTGACCTCCGAAGGATGGAAGGCTAAGTCAACCTTGAGTTGGTCAGGATTGAACTCCTGGCTGTGGGCAATTAGCCTGAAGTACTGCATTCTAACCACTGGGACACCATGGTTCCTAAGCAAAATGTAAGTTTGCTAATATTGTATGCAATAACCTTATTGAAATGAAGAAAGGTCCTGATATCTGAATCTAAAATCATTTCTCTGGTACCGTTTTGCCCAGCAGCTAGCTAAACGCTTACGGGAAACTTGCAAGATGAAGTCAAAACAGTTTTTTGCTATTGTTCCTAATGATTGGTATTTAAAGAAATACTGCCTTATTGGAATGTATAATCACTGATATGAGCAGTCTTCTTAAATACATCTAATCTCTTTTAACATAAGATCACAACCATTATCACATTCTATAGTGATTATGGTTACGTGCCATCAAATTGGTGTTGATTCTTAACAAAAACAGCAGATTTTCATATTCTGTAGTAGTCAATGCTATATTTAACCATCTCATGTGTGAAGAATAGTTTCCTATTGTCCCTCCTGAATCTTTGGTCTGGTGTTCCCTACTGGCTGGACATATTGAAATTCAGCTTTTCTCCTGGTTCTCATTACTACAGTATAATTGCAATAATATTTTTGCTGAAAGAACTTCTAGCAATAAGAGCAAATTGATAGTGAAGCCAATTACTTAGAGATGTGGTGGCCTCCCCTTCACTGGACATGTTCAAACAACAACTGGATACCCGTCAGTCAGATATGTTTTCACTTGGATTCTTGCTCTGAGGTTAACTTGATGGCCTACATGGCTTTTTCCAACTCTATGGTTCTATGACATGAATGTGTTTGGCAGCATTTTTAGAAGCAGACTCTGGTCCTGCTGTCACAGGCCTTTTGATCAAGGTAGCACTTGACAAAGAATTTAAAATAGAGGTAGGAACCAAAACATGAAAGAACAAGATATTGGCTACTTTCTAGCTCTTGATTAGATAATTGCAAAGTGTGGATGCTTTCAGCCAGGTGGCACATTCTTTATTCTCATCTGATACAAGGAAAGAACTCTTGATCCCAAAATAATTCCTGAAAAACTGGGCCATGGCAATATGAACTGCATGTAAAGTAACGAAGCAATTCTCCATCAGCAAGAGTTTTAGAAAGTTAATAATATCCCAATCCTGCGTTTTGTCAAATGAAGACTGATAAAGGATAATAGAGGCATTATATCTATTTTGATTGTTCAGTTTGACTCCCAGGAGTCCACTAAAATAGACCTCCTCTCAGCAGGGAAGCTAGGATCCTGCTGCTAACTTAACATGGTTTTTGTATCATATAGTCTTGCCTTCAGGTGATGTACAGGATCTCGCTGGATGAGCTATGTAGACTGCAAATTTCTTATCTATGGTTAACTTTGACTGACTTTTTTATTGCAACTATTTAGCAATAGCAATAGCACTTAGACTTATATACCACTTCACAGTGCTTTATTGCCCTGTCTAAGTGATTTATAGAGTCAGCGTATTGCCCCCAACAATCTGGGTCCTTGTTTTACCCACCTCGGAAGGATGGAAGGCTGAGTGAACCTTGAGCCTGGTGAGATGTGAACTGCCAAATTGCAGTCAGCTGGCATTCAGCAGAAGTAGCCTGCAGTACTGCACTCTAACTACTGAGCCATTGTGACTAGTTGACATGTAGTATCTCTTCTATTTCCTTCTATTAACAATACCTCCCCCCACCCAATCCATGCTGATCACGATTGTCTTTCACAACCCAAGGAAGGGTCTTTCTCAGTGCTAACACTGACTGGTATACACAGGAGGAAGTAGGAAGTGATATAATAAATGATATCATCATGCAAATAGCGCATATAATATACTTTATGCAAATTAGGCAGCTAATGTCATTTGAAGATGCTGTATGCTGCTGAGTGTGCCATTCCCAGCCTCTGAAGGGTGAAAGGTTATTTCATGTGGTTTCTCCAGTGTTACAAAGTTCAGAGCAGGTAGCTCAAAATCTACAAGTGCAACAGATCAGCGTCCTTCTGTAGACAGAAATGATCTTTGAAAAGAATATTCAGAAGCTGTTATGGAAAACAACAGTGGCAGAAAAAAATTCTTAAGCCCCACAAAAGGAGATAGTGTTATGCTTAAAGAACCCCCCCCCCAAAAAAAAACTGGTTCCTCCCTGATTCATTGAAGAATCAAGAATCAAGACTTACAAAAGTCTGTTATTGTAGCCTACCACAACTAGTTGCAGCTAGTGCAGAATCCCAAGCAGTTTTGGGTGCGCCTAGAGTTGCGCATGTAACACCTCTGTTATGTGAGCTGCATTGGGTGCTACTTTGCTTCTGGATCCAATTCAAAATGTTGGCTATCACCTTTAAAGCTGTCAGGACATAGGACCAGGTAACATGAGGACTTGTCTTGTTCCAATTAGGCAGAGAGGGTATCTTGTTGTTCCCATCAGTTTTGACTGGTGGGCTTCCATATATTCCAAGATATGGAATATCTTGCCCCTCAAAATGTGGCGGGCCTGGAGTTTCCTGACCTTCCAGAGAACTTGGCTCTGCGCCAACTGGCAGGGTGTGTGTGTGTGTGTGTCTAAGAGTGGCATGCAACCCTGGGAAGATTTGAAGGCACCCCTTCTACTTTTCAATTGTTCATTTTTAATTTTGTTTCAATTCTGTTTTTAACTTTGCTTTAACAATGCCTTTATATATGATTGTATGGTTTTATTTGTAAACCACCCAAGTTACACAAATAAGATGGATAATTTAGAAATATACAGTTCTGCCAATTCTATTTATTATTATTATTATTATTATTATTATTATTATTATTATTATTATTATTATTACTATTATTATTGTTGTTATTTTAAATCTATTGGCCGACCAACTCCAGTAGACTCTGGATAGCATAGAAAATTAGGAAAAGGTAAAAACAGCTAAAACATAAAACCAAACTACCTGCATTAAAATAATCTGATGAACAACAAAACCAACAAAACAAAACAGGTTTAGGATCATGGCCAGGTTTTCAAAGCTTTCTGGAATCCTACGAAAGAGGGCACAGTCCTTATCTATAGGGGTGTAACAAAAAATGACACAGATGGAGATAATTGGCTACATAAAAATAAATATATAATTCATAATTTGGAAATTTTAAAAGGGACACTAAAAACACACTGTCTTCTATACAGTGACTTAACACTTACAAGCACATAGCTGTCAATATTTTGCAGATTTAAAATATTGCAATTTGGTGGCAGTAGAAATATCTTAACTGAGATTTTAAAATAAAATTGCCTCTGCATGATAATTAAGAACAGATTTGATTTGTTTAAAATATACTGCAAAGTTTGTGTAATTAATTGCATTGATACTGAATTAGCATATACTTTCTTTGCAGCTGTACTAGAATATAATTGGGCTTTTACGGTGCTTAAATAAAATTGAGATTGATGACTTTGAAAAAGAAATCTTTTTTCTTCCATAACCACAGCAGTTATATTTAATAGGAGCAGGTGTATCTTTACCATGTACTGAACAAATAATGATTATGTTAGACTTAATGAGACACTTTCTGCTATGAGGGAAGTTACAGTATTTAAGGCATTTTTTAAAAAAAGGGGGAAGACAACATGACAGTGATTCATAAGATTAGGGATAGCATAAAAATGTAGGTAGGTAGTTCTCTCCTTTTCTCATACTATTCAAATTTGGAGCTGTCCAATGAAACTGAATGACAGGTAAATAGGTTAGACCAAAGATGCCAATAAGAATTATCTGGATAAATTACAAAATCTACTACAGGTAGTCCTTGATTTATAACAATTCATTTAGTGCCCATTTAAAGTTACTGTATAATGGCACTGAATCATGTTCTTTTTCTGGAAACATACTTTTAGAAAAACCACCAAATTAGACTAGAATGGCCAAACTGGCACATTCTCGAAGAAAGGAAGGAACTATTTAGGTGTTTTTTGGAATATTCTATGTCCAAATTAAGGGATTTCAATGGATTTCAGTTCCATATTTTAAAGCTGGATATGATCTAAGCGACTACATCTCTCATTTATAAACCTATTCAACTGTTATGTTCTTCAGAAAATGCTTTTGAAAATGTGCCTATTATTTTTCTGGCAAGCAAGAAAATGCCCTTGTTGTCAGAACTTTATTAAAAGTTTCACTTACAACAATGAAATATAACACAAACTAAAAAAGAAATTAGAAAAGAAAAAATGCAAGAAAGCAAAAAGCTAAAAAGATCTCTCAAGAGAGCAACTTCCCACTCTAATCATGACAAGCATAAAAATTTCATAATCTCATCACCTCTTCTTAATTAACAAATATAAAACGCTTCATCCCAGAACTTCTCTCTTAATAACAGGCATGGTCTCCTCCAGTCCAGTTAACAGCAAAAAGGCCAAGCAGAGCTCTAAAATAATAATGTTAACATCAGAGGTGGTATTCTACCAGTTCGGATTGGATCGCCCAAACTGGTAGCAGAAATTGTGGGTGACTCCGCCCACCCATGTCCGGTTCTATGACATCCCATTTAGGCCCTTTTTTTGGCAAAAGTGCATGCACGGAAGGATCTGCGCATGCGTGGAGGGAAGGTAAGTGTATCTCATCCCTGGTTACCATACGTAAAATCAACATTGCACACCTCAACTCTTAGCTGTAAGCCAAAGCCCTAAAATGATATTGATATCTAGTGCAAAACCCTCCCACAAAAAACCCAAGTTTAACATGACCAAAAAGAATCTTTCTCCTTTAAAAAACAAGATAAGCTCTAATGTACATTCTCCATGCCAACTGCCAACAGTTTCAAAGAAAGCCACCCCATATACCAACGTACCCATTCTAATAAGCATACCACATCTCAACTCTAAAATATAAACAAATCAGCATTTAATCCCAGGATCCTAGTATAAACAAAAGACTAAAATTTAACATAATAAAGAGGCTTATTTTCTCCTTTAAAAAGAACAAGTTCACAAAACTTCTTTACTTTAATAAAAAAAGACTTTGGAGTGTCAACATGGGAACAGATATTGCTGTCAGAGTTGCTTGTCTAAAATGTTTTTATTTTTGAACATCCTACCTTGGATTGATTTCTGAGGCTGTGCCTTCTCTTGGTTACTGTCAGGGATTAATAATGGAATCTGAATATTCATAGATATAATAGTTTTACATGCAATTAAATTTCACTATCTGAATCTTATTTAGAACCTTTTAGGCTTTTTAGAGTAAAACTTTGAATTGCCAAGCCAGTGCCATATATTAGGAGAACACACGGCAATAGCTTCTGGTTTGTTTGGTGTTTTTTAAAAAAAACAAATGATTTTTTTGGTTAAACTTAGAGTAAGAAATCGAAGCATATTTTATTAAATTATGTATGCCTTTAAAAATGTACCGTAATTCTAAAGTGGAGCTAGTGTAGTTAAGCTACATGAAAGAAAAGAGAAGAGAGAGCAGACAGACACGAAGCATCCAGTATACAAAGAGCAGCAGGTAATAGAAGTTCTGGCAGCTGCTGCAGAGCTGCTGTATCTCTGAAGAGAAAGGACAACAACAACAACAAGAACAATAAATGAATAAAAAAAAAGATAAGAGAGTAGAAACTAGAGCTATCATGGAAAGGAAAAGACAGAGACAGAAATCCACAGGGGGAAAAGGAGAAAGAAGCAGAAAGTAACTTCCCAAAGCCACAACAGTGACAATGAACCCAACAGAGGAGATTCCACAGACTTTGAAAATCAGATTTCCCTCTCAGTCCCCAGCCTTAAAAGACACTGAATCTTCACACGATGAACACCTTTTCTTGTGACTGTAAATGACCACATCTCCACGTCTTTTATTTGATCAAATAAATTCAATTATTGTGTATTAATTGAATTTAAATGCCTTCCTATGTAGACTCTCCATACCCTCAGAAGGAAAGTCATATACCTAGTAGGAGCTGCGTTAGACTTTGATCTTCTAAAAATAAATGCAAGAAAATCTAATTGAATATTTAATTTCTTACAAATACCACGCTGTCCGATCAGAGTTGACCTGTTCTAAGTAAGAAAAGGCCAACATATTTTTTTTTAAAGGGAACTTGACGTAATTTTCCAAAATTGAATTTTTGCTCTGTTTGAATAAACACATGGGAAAATGAACTATGCCACAAGATCCTTAAAAAGGTTTGAGTATTATTCTGAAAAACAAAAACAAGTAGCTGAACAGAGGAATTCACTACCCCAAATGACTCCTTCTGAAAATATTAGCTAAATCAGGCGAATAGTGCTAAAAGGAAAAAGAAGAGAAAGCATGGCTGTGGAGAGTGTTAAAGAAGTAAAGCTGGGTGGAAGCCCAATGCCTCTGAAAAGGGCTTTTCAAAATACATCCTCGTGAAAAACAACAACCTTCCCATAATCCATCTGATATGGTCCTGCAAAAGGCATTTAAATGTGGCGTCCTGTCAAGTCAGGCAAAAAGCCCAAATGATGGATGATACAAAGGAGTTTATCCTGCTCTGGGAAAAAAATATATATTTTGGAACTGACACTTTATGGATTTGCAAGCCAAGAGCAACATCTTAAAATAAAGTCCTCCTGCCCCCCCCTCCCAAAAGAGGATCTGACAGCAGGAGATGGGAGGGGACTGAGAGAACAGCGATCACAAAACAATTCAGTTTCAGGGTCTGAGAACTTTGTTGTGGGCAAAGCTCCTCTGAAATGATTTATAATTAACTATAAAATGAAGATTCGAATGCCACGCTTTCATAACAGGGTTATAAAAATAACCACATTCATGGTGTTTGCAAAATTGGAAACAAATGCCCCAAGAAAACCTCTCTCCTTCCTCCCCAAAAAAGTAAAAAAAATATCATGCTTTGGTGAAAAGAAAATACTGGGAGGTAGCACAAAATATGGGCTGGTGTCATTTGCCATGGGAAATCCATCTGGGCAGTTTAGTAGTTGTAGTCCTCATTGCTCCTCAAGGATTCCTATGTGCAATGATCTTGAAAAGCCTTTCATTAAACACAGCCAAGTTCTTTCTTTCTTTTTCAAGTTTAGTTTATGGCTTGCCCAGCATATGGTCTGAAAAAGGAACACCCTGTCTTGTCATAAATATATCTAAAATTCAATTTCAGATCTTCTAAAAGAGCCTGGACTTAGAAAAATTGTTAAACATCCAGTCATCCATATAAGAATCTTGCTTAATAGACATACAAATATGCTGGCTAAAGATTAAAAAAAAAGATCTGAGATCAAATCCGCAGCCAGCCTTAGCCTACCTGGCAAACCATTGGGTGCTGGATAGTGCTGTTATAGTTGGGTTGCCCATTTCAAGAGAGCCTGGGCAAGACTGGGATAGAGAGTTTTGTAGAAGACCCACTTCTACAAAGTTCTTCCTAGAAGGAAGAATAGGCAGAAGAGACAATGTTATTTCTCACAGATAGCTTTCATGAAAAGCTGAAAAAGGCAGATAGGAAGTCCACGTCTGGCTCAAAGGTGGGTTGCTACCAGTTCAGATCGGTTCGGGTGAAACGGTAGTGGAAATTGAAACTGGGTTGCTGAACCAGTAGGGATAGCAGGCTGGCCATGCCCCTCAACTGGTCCCCAGTCACCGCTGCCATTGCCGGCTTGGTTTTTAATCATTTTTTCACATTCTGCGCAACCGGCAGCAACCCACTCCTGGTCTGGCTAACAAGCGGGATTTATGTTTTGAACAAACATGATAACTTGTTCATATATCCAGTAGAGATTGAGACTTTGTCTTTAAATGTTTGGCAAAATCACATAAATCAAGTCTGTTTCTGATGCTTATCAGAAAAGGGGAAGGAAAGGGGAATGTTAGTGTCACAATTATTTTTCCTACATGAAAATGAAACTAAATGCTTAATTTTTCTTGTTGTTGCCAATACAAGTGGTCCTTGACTGATTGTTTAGCAAACACCCCCCGCCCCCCAAAAAGCTATTTGTGACATAATTTTGAAGTTACAGTGGCTGCACATCCTGTCCTCTGGGCACATGTTCACATGTCGGGCACTTGCCAACTGGCCATTTATAAGAAAAACCCAGTAAGTAAGCAGATGGTTAAGTAAGTTTAAAGTAATTCACTGGGTGGTTATGAAGACAGAGCTGACCATAAAATTTTGTGATCCCACTTTGTGAAAGGATATTAAAAAAAGAAATAAAGAAGAAATGCAAATATTTTGATAATGGCAACATTATGATTACAAGTAATATTACGATTACACCAAGACTGTGGTATAGATGGGCTGTCTGATTCTTTAATAGCTTTGCAGAAAGTGTTTCTTTTTGTGGGATCAAATGTACATTGTTGGAAATAAACCCGCCCTGCCCATGAGAGAGTTTATACCTCGGTTGAAGTTATAGGAGGAATATATTATTTAGGACATGAGACCAGAGCCTATCTCTTTGTCTCTCCCTCCCTTGTTGCATACCAATAAAGAAGAGTCAATTATGGTTCTTCGTTAGCTTCCAGATTTGCTGCCTACACCTCTTCTGACTCCATAGTATAGCATAGTTTCTGCTTACTCATTCTGGACTGAACAAATCCAGATGACCACTAGATGGAAGCAAAGACTTAAGAGTTTTCTCTACTGCTCTGAAGCTGTCAGGTCATATTCTCTCTCTCTCTCTCTCTCTCTCTCCCTCCCTCCCTCCCTCCCTCTCTCTCTCTCTCTCTCTCTCTCTTTCTTTCTCTCTCTCTCTCTCTCTCTCTCTTTTGCTAGTCCTTGAATCACTGTTATTTTTTGATACTAGAGGGGAAAAATTAAGATAGCCACAGCATGAGAGGAAAAGGGAGAAAATAGATAAATTCTATCATTAACTAAAATTGAAATTCACTGGGATCCTTGATTTTGTTAAGTGTGGAAAGCCAGTAGAGAAACCGAGGGTCTTTGGGGTATAAAGGCTCAATATAAATGGTATGTGGTATCATTATATTAATGGTTATTATTGTTTTATATGTTAATTTTTTAAAACAAAAATCCATGTTAATGTTTTATTCTGTGTATTTCATGGGTTGTAATCCATTCTAAGACAGGATAATATAATAAATAAATGTATTTATTTATCATTCCTCAAGACAGTATGAAACTGAACGGTGAAACACCAACTGGCATTAGTGTTTTAGAAACCATAGAACCAATCCCATTATTCACTGAAGTTCCCTATGCCTAGGGCTATATTGGCTGAAAGCATACTTTGCAGAAATGTGTGAGTGTTAAAAAATTGTAATGTGAAATATGAAGAAGGGTTGCAGGAACTGGGTATGTCTAGTTGAATGAAAAGAAGGACTAGGGGAGACATGATAGCAGTGTTCCCATATCTCAGGGGTTGCCACAAAGAGGGAGTCAAACTATTCTCCAAGGCACCTGAGGGCAGAACGAGAAGCAATGGGTGGAAACTAACCAAGGAGAGAAGCAACTTAGAACTGAGGAGAAATTTCCTGACAGTTAGAACAATTAATCAGTGGAACAGCTTGCCTCCAGAAATTGTGATTGTCCCAACATTGGAAGTTTTTAAGATGAAGTTGGATAGCCATTTGTCTGAAATGGTATAGGGTTTCCTGCCTAGGCAGGGGGTTGGACTAGAAGACCTCCAAGGCCCCTTCCAACTCTGCTATTGTATTGTATTTTATTATATTGTATTGTAAAGTTTACTTAAAGAAATAATATAGCACTTTCAAGCAAAGGCAGAATCCTGGTACCTGAGCAAAACCAAAGTTGTCAATTGCAAGGCATTTCAAAGTGTTTCTTTTGTGTCTGTGAGTCAGGAGATGCTATTGCAAGGCAGTGGATGTTGCCTCAGAAACAGACATGGGTCTCTTATTGTGCTGGTATTGGAGGGAATTCTTGACTCACCCAGCTTCCCATCTCCTTGGATCCTGTAATAGTAAGATTACTACAGAAATCCTAGGGACAGCTGACCCTGACCCAGAGAACTACCAGAGTATGTACAGAAATACAGAAGAAAGCATTTTGTTTTGTGAGAAAAAGAGTGCAAATACTGACTGGAGGAACAAAAATAAAGTGATCAATTACTAATTTTTCATCATTGATTGCTTTATGTTCAGCTGTTCCTATGATTTTCTAATAATGGATGGTGTCTCTCTCCAAGAACAAAGCTTCCAAGTGTGTGTGTGTGTGTTTGTGTGTGTTTATTCTATTCTGATACTATATATGATTTTTCAACTTTGGTTCAGGCAGAATTTATACATTGATTAAAATTTTGATTAGTAATATGAATCATGCTTACTAGCTATCAAAAGTCACTACTGAGAGGTTCCATGATCAAGAAGAATGAGCAAATCCTTAGTTCTTATGACTTTATCCATAAAATCAGGCCAGCTAAATGCATGCTACATTTATGGCTATGCAGCAATCTGGATAGAAAGAGGAAGTGATGACTTTGACCAGGTATGGATGCAAGTTCAGATTCCAGTCCACTTTCAGACATGGAAGTTCAACAGGTAACTTGGACCACACTTTCTCAGCCCCATCTACTTCATAGGGCTGCTTTTTGTGGGGAAAAGGGATATAACTGTGATGAATTAACAGATACATCAAACCAAGCAAATCAGATCATGCTTTAAAATGATCCATAACCAATTCTAATGTAAAGGTTTATAAGATTGGAATGGTGCTTGTGTGTGTGTGTGTGTGTGTGTGTTTGTGTGTATGTATGAGAGAGAGAGAGACAGACAGACAGACAGACAGACCTTTGTTAGACACATATCCTATTTCATCTGTCATCCTAATATGTAATGATAACCTTAAAATTGTTGAGAAGACATTCTTCCAATTTTATTTTTGTTCCCTTCAGAAAAATGTGGACTTTCCTGATAAAGGTCAGTTGAGTCCTGTTTGGGTTGTTTTCATTATTTTCTTTGGCTACAATTTTATAGATGGGGTATTTTGGTGCTTGTTGGTATTTCTGTGGTACACTACCAGGAATCATGCTGTTTGAACTGGGCAGTTCTACAAATCTGATAAATAAATAAAAAATGCAACCATAGATCACTCAAGGCCTCAAAGAGAAAAGGCAAAGACTATCTTTCTTCCAGTGATGAATAACTGATATCTACCCCTCTCCCTCCCTGCTATTACCTCTCTGTTCACATCCAGCCATAGAGTTCACCGTTCTCTTTTAAATCACAGAAGAGGCAAACAAGATTTCCCCCCAGAGCATCATCACTTCCTACTTTTTCTACCTTGGGCAGCAATATTCTTTCAGATTATCTCTTATATTTTTCAACAGTTACAGAACCACAGGAAAAAAAATAACACTGGAAAATAATAGATCGATTCTAAGAAATCAGCATCTGTCTATGGCCTTCTGTAGGATTCCCCATTGAGTGCCATGAATTAACCAACAGAATGCAACTGTATTAGTAATCAAGTATGGGCGTGTGTGCTTTCAGCTCATCCTTAAGACAAAGGAAAATGTGTAGTCAGTCTATTAGTAGCTGAAATAAGAAAATAATTCCATTTTTCCTGGCATGATAATTCAGATTTAGACCCTCATTCCTATTAATATGTTTAGGTTGAAATGCCCACCTGGAAGTTTTATTATGACAGATAGATATACATACCAAGATATCTATGAGTGTCTGAATTTTTTGAGGAGGGAGCTTTGCTTTAGGTGATATAAGGGATTTATTTCTTAATAAGATGAATACCTCCTGTTTCATTCAACAGCTCAAGGAGTTGTACAGCAATAGCATTTAGACTTACTATATTTTACGGAGTATAAGGCACACCAGAGTATAAGATGCACCAAGATTTTGAGGAGGCAAATTAAAAAAAAGTTTTTGCATTCCGCAGACTTCCAAAAAATGGCCCAGTTTTTTTTTCAAAAAAAGGGCATGAATAGTCTTCAGGAAGCTTGTAGAGTGCTCCTGGGGATTGGGGTGGGGGAAATTGAGCAAAAAATGGTCCATTTTTTGCTCATTTCTGCCCTCCCCAGCCCCCAAGTGCACTCTGAAAGCCTCCTAAAGCCTATGCATGACTTTCAGGCTCTCTTTTGAGGGAAAAAGATGCATCTTAGACTCTGAAAAATATGGTATTCTTCACAATCCTTTACAGCCCTCTCTAAGCAGTCAGCATATTGCCTCCAACAATCTGGCTCCTCAGAAGGAATGGAAATCTGAGTCAACCTTGAGCCTGGTGAGATTCGAACTGCCAAATTGTAGTCAGCAGTCAGTCAGCAGAAGTAGTCTGCAGTACTGCACTCTAATCACTATGCCACCACGGCTCTTATATAAGATTCTTTCTTCCTATTTTTTCTGCAACAACAACCTTGTGAAGTAGTCTGTGCTAAGAGTGAATGGCTGGCTTAAAAGTCACTCAGAGAATGGTTGAGAACATATTTGAACCTGTGTTCCCCTTTTCTAGGCCAGAATTGCAAACAGGACCTTCTTCGCTGGATAATCATCCAATCAATGCAGTAGAGGTTAATTAGCTTCCTTGTAATGGCTACTAGCATAGATAGCAACATGAGGTGATCTTTCAGAATTTTGGAATTATCATAATATTGCATAAATACTTATGGTAGGTAGAATAATTCAGTCAGGCTTTCTAGTTTAAGTCAAAACTATTCCTTGATCTCTCTCAGCATAGAACAAATTGTGAATCTATTTTTTTCTGTCATGAAATGTTTTTTCCTTAACCCCATACTGAAAATTACAAGTTTTTTAAAAAGAACATATTAAAAAAATATCCACAACAATCAATTTTCTTAAAAACAGGAAACACCCACATCAAACCAATGAGAAAAGTGCAGATTCAAATATCATTTTAAATGTATCATTCCGGAATACAAAGTTTATTGGCGAGAATTTTTGTTTTTTCTATGATTCTTTCATAAAATTTTATAAAATACATATGTTGTGAAATGACAAGGAAACTCTAACAGAATCCATAAAAACATATGCATAGCTGGTATTTTCACTAATCCAGATTCCATATGTAAAAAAACTATAGCGTTACCGAAAATCAGCATACAGTGATTGTATAAATTTAAGCTTCCTGGTTTTTTTTTTTAGTTCTTATTTTGCAATCCTAAATACACTTAATAGGCCCAAACCCTTATTCAACTTTGGAATAAAAATTCTATAATATTTTTCCCAGTGTTTTCCTACAAGTGCAAGGTCTG
Organism: Thamnophis sirtalis; assembly: GCF_051295495.1. Taxonomy (NCBI): domain Eukaryota; kingdom Metazoa; phylum Chordata; class Lepidosauria; order Squamata; family Natricidae; genus Thamnophis; species Thamnophis sirtalis. Next base: position 84,557,468 of record NW_028261383.1, on the reverse strand, counting down.
CTTTTTTCTTTGGATCAACTGAATTTTGATCCATTGGCTGCAACAGAATTTGACTGATCCGCTTGTTGCCCAAGCCTGACATTATAGAGTGAGAGAGAAAGTGACTGGAGTTGGCTTCAACTCAGTGTTTCCTGGTTTCTAGTCTTAACCACTAGACCAAACTGGCTTTATACCGATATAAATTATATAAATTAAAGGCTAAAAAACCTATAACTATACAAATAGGAGTTAAACATGTTGAACTGAAGCTACCATATTTGCTGAGTAAACATCCAGATGACCGCTGGATGAAAAAAAGAGACAGTTTTCTATATAGTTTTGCCACATCTGGTAACATCAATTTTACACACAAGCCAAATGTGTAGGATTATGCAATATATTAGAGTTTCCGGACACAGGCCAAATGGTTTGCTTCACAATAACATAGAATGATTAACATTTTTAGCAATTGTGGGAATACTGTAACATTATTTCATTATTTATTATTGATAGAATTAAACGTGAATTTATAAAACATCCTCTTGTCCCGTGCTCTTCTATTCAAATCATGTTAGATATCAGAAGAGCAGCATATGAAAACTTGGTTGATGTGTAGTTTTAGAAAGTTTACCCTTTAAATTAAAACTGTTGAACCAACTGAGCCAAATACTAGAAATATTACAATATGTATGAGATTACTATAACAGAATAATTAGAAAATGCTTGATTATCCAAGAGTACCTGCTTCTTGAATACTAGTGGAAATCGTTCCTAAAGATTTTACTTGGGTTTTACTTGGAATCTAGTTCCTATGTTTTGGCTGGAAGGAATTTGCAAAGCCAATGAGTTTAAAACATATGAAAAACATCTGAAAAACAGCTTGGTCATGAAATGTCTATTAACACCCTCCTAACATGTAGCTTTTCATAAGAGAACAAAAAAACAGCCGTAGAGCAGGCAATATGACCTTCTTTAGAATACTTCAAGCCACAATGCCATTCCAATTTCTTTTCTATGATCAATGAATTCCTTGAGTACCAACCAGAGGTGGGTTGCTCCTGGTTCGGCCCAGTTCGGCCAAACCAGTAGTGAAATTCAGGCCTGGGTTGCCGAACCGGCAGCGACTTAGGCCTGCCATGCCCTCAAACCAATTCCTTCGCCGCCGCTGGGCCACTGCTGAGCCACCGCCATTTTTGTTTTTAGTGACTGTGCATGCGCAGTTCACTGTAAATTGTTCTGTGCATGCACAAAGAACAATTTACATTGAATAGCACACACGTGCATTGCGAACCGGTAGTAAAACCAGCAGCAAACCATCCTTGGTACCAACACTGCCTTCTGGCACAGTAGATGCTATGGCAAAGAATGAGGTCAAGGAGGAAGAATCTAGAAATATACACATGAAAAACAATTCTTCCTAGATCTAATCTTTAACCCTGTAGAATGCAAAGCAGCTGCATGATCCATGGTCAACTTCATATTTGTTTTTAGGAAACCATCTTGTGACCTAAGCCTTCCTTAGCTACTATTCAGAACTTGTTCTTTGTTATCTGTAAGAATATTATTGAGTTATCGTCAGTTCCACATAACATTAGCAGACCACTCTAAAACTGACTAGGAATTTTAGGTCTAGAATAGAAAAGAACTAGAATATTGCATAAATACTTATGTTAAATAGAATAATTCAATCAGGCTTTCTGGGTTAAAGTCAAAATTATTTCTTTCTCTTTCTCAACATAAAACAAATTGTGAATCTATTTTTCCCTGTCATGAAATGATGTTTGCTGTAATCCCATACTGAAAGTTGAGGTTTTTTTTTTTAAAAAAGAACACATTAAACATATCTTCATAACAACCAAGTTTCTTAAAAACAGGAAACACCCACATCAAACCAATGAGAATAGTGTAGATTCAAATATCATTTTAATGTCTCATTGCATCATAATACAAATAGTTTAATAGAAATAGAACACTGATTTCCAAGGATGTCTTTGGGCCTCACATAGACTCCAAAAACATTCTTAGAAAATGAATGGTGAGTGGTGAATAGCTTTCCTGTAGTCTTTTGTGAAAAAAGAATGACAACAAAGCTGAGATGATAATGGTCATACTGGAATGATAGGAAGGGTAATGGGGAGCATCCTCATTATCTTGTTTTGAGAGAGAGAAATGATTTGTGACAATGTACACCGTTATGGGAGTTATTTTGTGTGAGTGGCCATGGCACATTCTCTGAATGCCAAACATGCCCATCAAATTAAATTGTCTGGGATCCAACCATATAGATTCCTTGGAAGCACAACACTCCATACAAAATAAAGAAAAATCAGCTAAGGTTAGGAGGAGGTCAACCCAGTGAAAACTGAGTAAGTGTAGGATTTGCAAAGCAACAAGCTATTATATAGAAGAATAGCCCAACAGGAAACATTTGTTGGTTGTTTCTGGCAGCAGTTCATTGGTCTTATTTGCTCTCTTGCTGGCCTTTCTTCACATTATGTTGAGTTCAGAGTAGGGCCATAGATTTCTTTTCATTTCTTTATGCAGTATAAATAATTAGTGGCTGACCTAATGGACATCTATCTCACAACCATTGACCTTTGCCCTATACTTTTAGGACTCATTACTGTAGCAAAGAGAACTTTACAAATCTGGGGGCTTGTAGAATGATAGGATTTAATTACATTATTTTTCTTAATTCTTTCTAATTATGGACTTCTTTCCTTGGAATAGAAGGAATGAGACTAAAATATTTTGCATCAAAGTAAAGGTAATTGTGTAACTAATCATCCTCAATTTAAAACATCAAACAAACAAACAAACCCATAAATGGTAGAAATTTCCCATTTATGTTCAAATAAATGTGATAAAATCCACATTTTTGCTTTTGTTTCTTATGTATAATTTTCCTGAAGTATTTTTCATGGGTATTATGATAATACATACACACATACATACATACATGAGATGATAATGAGATGATAAATATATCAAACTGCTTCCATTCTCTGTCAATCGGCTCGTCACAAGAGTCCATCACAACAGAAACCCAATATTTTTACTGTTGCCTTTGTTATATTTGTGTTGTATTTGTGCTGATAAATAAATAAAGGGAGACTAGTATAGATCTATTTCAAGCTATTTAGCTCTCATCAGCTAGCCATACCCTTACTGGGATTCGTTAGCTTCCTCCCATAATTGGGGCATACCAGGGGTTGTGACTTTAAATATATACCTTTCTCCCTGGCTCAGCTGATAACAGATCAGATCCTGTGGCTTAATGGCTAAGACGTCTGCCTAATATGTAATATAGCCCAGATTCGAATCCCAGTAAGGGTATGGCTAGCTGATGAGAGCTAAATAGCTTGAAATAGATCTATACTAGTCTCCCTTTATTTATTTATCAGCACAAATAAAACATGTATGTATGTATGTATGTATGTATGTATGTATGTGTGTGTATGTATGTGTGTATATATATATATATATATATATATATATATATATATATATATATATATATATATATATATATATACACGCATACATATACATATACATATACATATACATATACATATACATATACATATACATATGCATATGCATATGCATATGCATATGCATATGCATATGCATATACATATACATATACATATACATATACATATACATATACATATACATATACATATACATATACATATACATATATGACTATGAATTCTTCAGAAAAGCCACTGGGAAGACTCAAAATACCAACCTATCATGCTGTGATGCTAATCAGGAAAAACAAAGAAACAGTACTTTTCTTGAAATTTTTCCCTTTTACAGTCAGAGTAAAATGAACTGGGTGAATTGAAATCTACAATCCCTTTGGAAATGCCTGTATGTAATTTGAACTTTCTCTAAGACAATTATAATAATGACTTAAGAAGTTGTGTGGAAAGTATAAAAATAATTAACCAATCATTTTAATTTTGTTTGTCAATGCCTAGTGCAAGGATGCAAAGTGAAAGAAATTGAAAGACAATTCCTGGTATGAATATTCTAAACCACATATAATTTTATGAATGTCATAAATGTTTGAGCTAACATACTATAGATCTCTGATTCTCCATTTGGTTTCTGTCAAAACAAAGAAAAAGGAATTGTATTTGGAAGGAAAAGTTTTCTGTGATAAGTAGGACAAGGAATAAAATTATTGTGTTATAACAGTGAAGGACAATAGGCAGAGATCTGTTCTGGAATGATGTTAGGAGGTTTTGTGTATGGAAGCATTTGTATAGCATAACTGTAGAACACTCTATCATTTTGAATTTTCTCATCGTAACTATTGAATTTCACATTACTTCATAAAAAATGTCTATTGCACAACCAATTGTAGCACAACATTCACCACCTACAATGAAGATAACATTTCCTTCCATTACGAACATCTCCAAAACCACCAACAGATTATTGCAACCCCTTGTCATCGCTTTAGCCACTAAACAGCACCCCCCACCCCCCCAACTGTCCTACGCAAGCTCAAAAACCCAGAAGAAAAATCAGGAAGTCATTTACAACATACAATATAAATACAATGTGAAAATCACTATGCACAATGAGTTGTTAGACGTTTGGCAGACTACACATTTGAACATCAGTTGGCATTCTGATGATATGAAAACCTGTTAATTTCACAGCACATGGACAAGTTCAACCACAATTTCAGCTGGAAAGCTGTTGACATTTTAAATAAAGGTAGATCCCAACAATGCAAAAGAATATATGTAACTCAGAGTTGAGCTGTAAGATTCTTGATATTCTCTAATTTGATTGTCTTTTTGTAGACATTTCACTATAAGTCTGGATAGCATCATTTGTGCTGTGACATGGAAAATGAAGTTGGCGGCCGGTTGCCCTATCATCATTATATGAGCTTGGCAGGGTGTATAACATTGTTCTTCGATTGGCATGCTGTTGTCTGTGACTTATTGTGATTATTAGGTGCTGATTCCTGCTTGTCTGGTGTTGGTATGTAAGCATGCAGTAAGGGAGGATAAACCCATGGCTGTTTTCTCCTTTCTTTGATCTTTAGTTATTTCTTTGGAATGTTTCATAATTAGAGTCACTTCTACATGTCAACTGATTGCTGATTTGTCAGAGTGCCAAGCATCTAGGAATTCTCTTGAATTCTTATTGCTCTTTGGCAATATCAACCCTTAATGTCTCAGCTTGGGAAAAGGTGGAAGAGGTAAAACTGCCTTTTACCAGATTAAATTATTTGTGTACCTGAGCCAGCATTTTGTTTCATTTTGTTTTATTTTCTCACAAAACAGTCTTACAGCATTACAGGGTAGAGAAAAATAATTTCTAGACAAAAGTACAAGAACAGATGATGGTCAATAAAAAATGATCATGTTCCCCCTTTTCCTATTTCATTAAAGTGCTAGACAAGGTTCCAGCTAATCTTGAGTTCCTTATCTTCCTTATTAATGTATAAAATATGCAATATTGTACATGATTTTTATGGGTGAAACCATGTGATGGGCTGAGCTTTGTTAAAAGAAGTGATAGATTAGGAATAGAGAGACCCAGTTTGAAACCCTCACTGATCTATGGAATGAGCTCTCAATCAAGAAATAAAATAATCTTACCTACTACATTTTCTCTTTCATTGAGATGCCCCCCTGTGCCACTTTAAATAGTTCAGGACTTGGCTTCTTATTTTAGGATTGTAGACAGAAAATAATCAGCTATGAACCAGCAGGAAACAATTACTTTTCCCAACCCTACCGCACCTGCTCTTTTTAAAAACATATTAGTGTTGTTATAAATCACGGAACAGGGTGTATAACAGCAGTGATGCCCTTGAAATCTGTTAATCCAGCCATTGGTGAGTGGTTTGCCAGAGCATTCGCTGCCCTTGGCTTCACCTTGGGCTATTAGCTCACAAATCGGTCATTAACCAGTAGTAATGACCAATTTGGTAGGGATGATTGCTTAAATATCACCCACCTAGAAAAGAGAATTATTGCTTGAATGAAAAGTGAAGCTTTATTTTCAACTCAGTTCTTTTTCCCCTTCTCATGGTGATGTGAGAGCAGAGAAATGAAGAATAGTTCCCTGCTTATAATCACTTATTTGTCTTCAGAAAGAAAGAAAATGCTTCTATCTTTGTATTAATTCTTGAAATACTTATGGTATTTCAAGATGGCAAGAGATGGCAAACAAACTAATGTAGCTGAAAGTGACTGAAGGGATGATAGATTATTTGTGAGGTCCAGAAATTTTGGATTTTCTGTCCACTACAAATGCATTTCAGTGCTATATCAGCCACTTTAAGTTTATTGTTCCTGTTCTGTCTGTTTGAGCTCATTCAGGCCACAGAGGACAGTAGTTTGGTGTGTGTGTGTATGTGTATGTATGTATTTGTGTGTAATGAGAGGCCTTTTTCCAAATGGCTGTTATTTCTTTACTTGCAAAAGTGCCCACATTTTGACTGTAAGCTTGTGAAGATGAAAGAGCTGTTGGCTTTCTGTGAATTTAAAATGTATATCCCTTTATATGAATGCTTTTGTTGTTATACTTTCATGTGAATGTGTGCAGATTAGCCTCGGTAAAAAAGTGGGATGGAATAAAATAACCATAAAACAAAATAAACAAGGAGCAGCTTGGTTACCGCTGCCTTACTTCTTTACAGCATTGAACAAATTCATTACCAGCAATACAGGAATGGCCACTAGTTTAGATGAAAAGAAATAGTGGATTTGCCCATAACATCAAAAGAATCAGATACCATCATAAATTTGTAAGCAGGGCATGAAGACAATTGCCAGTCTTCCTTTATTTACAGTAATTGGCATTTAAAGGTGTAGTGCCTCTTGTCCATGTAGTTCATAGAAATGGCTAATGGCTACTGATAGAATGTATTTCCATGAATGCAAATGTATTGACTCTGGTATACCTTTTTTCACTTGGACTTCAAGATCTCTTGTTGGGTCTTGCTTGTCTTCCTTGTTGGGTCTTCCTTCCTTGTTTGTGAGGTGCTTTCACAATGGTGGTACCCCAGTTATGAAATGCTGTTTTCACAGAGGCTGAACAGGTGCTGTTCTTGATGTTATTTCAGGAATGGTCCGTTAGCAACTGGGCTTAGATTAAGACTTAGAATAACTTTATTGTCATTTTGAATGTACACTAATTGACATACATTAAAATGAAATTTTGTTGCATACAGCTCTCAAAGGGTATCCACTTCTAATATGTACTACATAAACATGACAAAATAAATAATCAAACAAATAAATAATGCATATATCCACATATTTTATGACATGAGAAATAACACAGTCTAGTTCCGATGTATATATGTACATGGCGAGAGAAACGAATCTTGTGAGTGTACCAGACAGATGACATAGTGGCCTCAGATATATTATGCAAGGGAGAAGACTAATCAGATGGTCTTCTCTCAGTAACAATAATATTTAAAGAGCTGTTAAGTTTTTCTTATGACAACTGGCATGGTGTGGTGGTTAAGGTATTGAAGCAGTCCTCCCTCAGGCACGCAATAAGTTGGGTGCCTTTGGACCAGTCACTTTGTCTCTCAGCCGTGATCAGCATCAGGCTACATGACATGGCAGATTAACCAGAACCTCTTACTGTATTAGATGTTTGTATCTTTGCCAGACGATTAGGTGCATGCAGCGCAAAAAGATCTCAGACCTGCAACCATGCAGGAAAAACACCTAGAAGAAAATCTTATAATTTCTTTGGCCTGCATGATGGGAAAAGTTGAATAGCAAGGGCTGAATCTCATTTGAACAGTTAATTGCATTGTCAGTTTGGAGTGAAACTACAATTGAATTTGGCCTATAAAATGCACATGTCTATGAACAAAGGCAATCCAAGTATGTCTAATATAATTCTGGAAAGTTATACCATAACTGGAGGGTGCTGACCCCTGAACAAACATAGGACAATGGATTAAAATGCTACTTCTATCTCAGCAAACCCATCTCTATCTACTTTGCAGTCTCTTGCTTATTCAAGGGTATTTGTGCTGCAGGACAAGCCTTCTTTTGTGCATGGTTCACTATGCCGACAGCACAAGGCGCTTAGAAGCAATTTTGTCATGGCTCAAAGCAGGCAACTTGAGGACAGTACTGTTTTTCATGATATTTCTTATCTCGCTAGTCAGCTACAATGACCTGTGTTCAAGTATGTGATCATAGGCTAAATGCGTAACACAATAAATCAAGCTGCCCTGTGCCTTTCACGATTACATTGCCTCTGGTTTCCATCAGCTGACATATCAAGCACATATAAAACTGCACCATCGCAGCTGAAATCACCGTGTTTGCAACCCCCAGAACATTCATTTTTTTAAAAAAGGGAAAGTTCTGAAGAAAAGATCGTCAATCCCTTTTCATTCCCTTGATAAGAAATGTGGCTTTGTTTTATTCCTTGCAAAAGAAAGCATTCATATGGGTTTCTTTTCCTAGTGGGAATCATAAAGATAAATACTGTAACATTAAACAGTCTCTGTGTAAAAATTAGAAATGGATGTGGATTTTTGTTGTTACAGTAAAGCAGCTTGTTAACCCATTTAAATAGAACATGTTCTGTATTGATGTAGCATAATATATGGAGAAAAAAATTGGCAAGTATGTCTGGTTTTGATATTGCCAAGCCTGGTTGTTATTTGGATAGTACTACATTACTGATACATGGAATTCGTTCCACATTTCTCCTTTTACAATTAGCATATTAATACGCAAAGCTGATAACATTAAAGGCTTCCATACATGCTTGAGAACTCACGGTCTCTTCTTCCTGGAGTTGTAACACTCAGCTTCGTAAGGTTGCAGATAAAAAATCAGGTTTGCTTAGTGCGAGTCTCCCTTTTAGCCAACAACAAGCAGCCAGACTGTGAAAAAGAAAAAGTTGAAAAGCAGTCAGCCCCAGAGAGCCCCAGTTATTAAAGAGTATGAAAGTAAGACAGGGATAGGCTTCAAAAGTTTCAGCAATGGGTTCGCAACCCTGTTGCTGGGTGGGCGTGGCCATGGCCTAGTTGGCCTCCTGCATTATGGCAGGAGGGGTGTTTTTTGCCCTCCTCAGGCTCCGGAGGTTTTCCTCGAGCTTCTGGGAGGACGAAATGTGATTGCCCTGGGCTCCAGAGGCGCTCTGGAGGCTGGAAACAGCCCGGTTCTGGACTTCTATAACTTCTAGTAGGCCCATTTTTGGCCCTTCCCAGGCTCTGGAGGCTTTCCTCAAGTCTCTGGGAGGATAAAAACTGATTCCCATGGACTCCAGAGACCCACCCCCCCGGAGGCCCTCCAGAGGCCAGAAACAGGACCATTTCTGGAACCTTTGGTAGGCCTGTTTTTTGCCCACCCTGAGCCCCTGCACGAGCCATGCATTTACCTTGCATAATAAACGGACTGCATGGAGACACTTGGGAGATGACATTTGGGAGTTCGCTGAACTGGGCAGAATCCTAGCTAGAGGATCGCCTGAACCCCTGTGAACCCCCAGCAGCCCACCCCTGAAGAGCCGAGGTGGCGCCGTGGTTAAATGCAGCACTGCAGGCTACTTTAGCTGATTGCAGTTCTGCAGTTTGGCTGTTCAAATCTCACTGGCTCAAGGTTGACTCAGCCTTCCATCCTTCCGAGGTGGGTAAAATGAGTACCCGGATTGTTGGGAGCAATATGCTGACTCTGTAAACCGCTTAGAGAGGGCTGAAAGCCCTATGAAGCGGTATATAAGTCTAACTGTTATTGCTATTGCTAAGTAAGGATAGGGTATAAACTAGGTTTCAGTCCCAATAGTATGAAACAAGGATCCAAACAGCCAGGCACAACAATTTATTCAACGAATGTAGAGATCTTAGCTCCAGATTGTTCTTCCAGGAAAAATATTTCTTTCAGAAGCTGTAACCTTCTGTCCTTCACCCAACTGGGCAGCTTCCATTTTATCCACAATAAGGGCTTTCTGGTGAAGGAGTCCCACTTCTAGGTTAGCAGCTTTGCCTCTAACTTCAAAGGTAGAAATGTAAAAGCCATTTTAGGTTGTTCCATCTTAAATTATGTACAGCACATGGAAATCTTGATTCGTTGAAGAGCACTTTATAGGTGACTTTGAAATTCCTTCTAGTGTGTTTCTCTGTGCCGGATTTCTTGGACAAATGTTCCTCATTCAAAAGGTCATATTTTATAGCTATTATAATTGCTTGAATCTCCCTTTTCTTATTCAGTGTCTTTTTCTGTTAACTTGACTATTAATATTAAAGTTATTATAATATTGGTATATGTATACTTTTTCTTATGTGAATTAGTTGATATAATATTTTTTTTAATTATACTGTTCACAGAAATCACAACAAAGTTCCCAATATTTATAAACTCTGAAAAAGGGCACCTCCTCAATAAAAGGAATAGAATTTCTAAACTATTTAGAATTTAGATCCTAAAAGATTTAGAACTTGGACATTCAGGTGGAGATTACATGTGTGCATTTAACAAATTGCACAAATCCCCACCTTTTAATGGCATTTTAAAATCAGGATATATGTTTTTAATAGCCTATATATTCCACAGAAATTAGTATATATTCTTTGGCACATGAAGCTGCTAATCAACTCATGCTGGTGAGACAGTCTGAACTCTGCATATGTAGGAAGCAATGGAAAATAAATGAGTTTCAGCTGGTGTTTGAAGAGTTGTCAGTTTCCCTTGCTGGAGTGTTCCAGAGGAGCGTCCTTTCTGATAAAGCCTCTGAGAAACGTGGAGGAGTTTGGAAGAGTGGTTGGGAAAACAGGATGCTGAATGGCAGTTTTTGCTAATGCTTTGCATCTGTAAAGAATCTGGTAACGGATTTGTGTTGCAGGCAAGAGGAGTGCTGGAGAACAAGGGAAAGTTGTTACTCATGGATGAAAGGGGAGAAATCAACAACTCTGCCTGCTATAAGGACTTATTAGCAGCATTTCTTAGTATTTCTACAGCTAATAACCTTTATTTCAGGGGGAAAAAACCCCTCAATGCTATCCTGTACTCGTATAGATTCTTTCATCTGAAAATTGCACAGGTTTAGATCCAACAAACACTATGGTTCCTGCTGCACCTGTTTAGATGCAACACTTCCACAGTGAGAGAGTGAAAACTTTCAAATATTATTTTGCAAATGGGTAAACAAAGGTGGGCAGTCATAGAAATAGTTCATGGTCCCTAACTTAAGAATCCACTTCAAAGAGGCTTCCAAATGTAAATGAAAAATGAGGTATGAACTGGGTTAGTGGCAAAACTGTACGTAGATTACTTATGACTTTTCATAGAAGCACATTCATATTTATTAATCTCCCACCGAGTCTATCATGAATTGACTTCTTTGCTGTATATTCCACCTATTCAAGTGATATGTTCCATGGCAGTTCCTAGCTGGGCTTTACTGTTGTTGCATCAATGGTTGTCGCAGCAAGAGCGCTACATATATAAAAAGAACTCCACGGAGTTTTGGAGCAGGTAGCCATGAATCATTTAACAATGTTTTCACAATATTTTAAAATGTCTTGAGTAAACATACTGTATTTTGAAAGCAGGTTACTAATTTGAAATGTTGTGTGTTGCTTCTGCTAAAGGAAGGGGACAAATTTTAGAGAATCTTCTGTTCTGCTTTCCTATAAAACTTAAACGGGATTGTAGATACTGGTAATATCTGGAGAAAGTTAGTGATGTAGTTTAGGGAAGGGGTATCAAACTCGTCATCATGTATCAGGACTCCCCCCCCCCTTTGCTAAACTGGGTGTGGGTGTGGCCAGCATGTGATGCATCTGGCCCATGGACTGGGATTTTGACAGCCCTGGTTTAGGGCATATTTATTTATTTAGTTTAATTTTTATCCTGCGTTTATCATTTTTATAAAAAAAACTCAAGTCAGCAGACATATCTAATACTCCTTCCACCTCCTATTTTCCCCACAACAATGACCTGCTAGATGGCTTGGGCTAAGAGAGAATGACTGGCCCAAAGTCACTCAGCTGGCTTTCGTCTTTAAGACAGGACTAGAACTCACAATTGGGAGTCTTTGTTGGATTTTAATTTGTTTCACAACCAGAGGAAAGCTGTTCAATATTGGACGGAAATCCAAACCAGTGTTAATGAATGGATTGAAGCTAAGCTAGAAGAAAAATGACCAGTGTAATTTTCTTTTTCTTTTTGCTTGAAGTTTTGGGATTCACTTAGGTTTCACAGGATCATCAAACCTTCCTGTTCTAAGCTGCCTAACTTTTTGTATCAATCAATCCCGTGATATAAACAGGTATTTGGTGGTTTTCTGATTTGAGACCACAAGTAAAAGGGAAGGAGATCCGTATCTTAGATGCCCTTCTCCAAAGATCTTGATTTCTTCTAAGTAATACAATCAAGTCCTTAGAAGCTAAAGTGCAATAAATAGTATAATGCAGTGGTGAAATTCATTTTTTTTTTACTACCTGTTCTGTGGCCATGACTTGCTGGGTGTGGTGTGACTTGGTGGTGTTGGCTTGGTGGGCATGGTAGGAGACAGATACTACAAAATCTCCATTCCCACCCCACTTCTGGATATTGCAAAATCTCCATTCCCACCCCATTCTAGGGCTAGCCGGTCCTCCAAACTACTCAAAATTTCCACTACCGATTCTCCAGAATCTGCTGGATTTCACTCCTGGTAAAATGTAGTTGTGTATGTTGTTCTTATACAACAGCGCTAAAAGCAAACATAATCTGATCTGACGTATAGTTGTACTGATTCAGTAGAAGCTATTTTCTATCTTGTCAAATTTATTAGTCCATACCGAAAAAAATCCCCAGCATTTCCCCCTACCATGTATTGAAAGAGAATTTGCTTTTGAAATTTGAAGAATTTGTCCTAAATGGTGTGTGGTATCAGCACATTCAAGACCTGTGAATGAATATTCTGTTTTTTACTACACAATTATCTCTCCAGTGTAATGTAGCCTCCTTGGCCTCTCACATTTAATAACATTTCAAGGAAAGACATCACAAACACCTCCCATTCCTCCCCCCCAAATTGGGAAGCATAAGTATCCCACAAGAAAAGATATTTAATAGGAAACATCGCTTCAGTTCTCACTTTAAAAATAAGGAAGCTTATTCCAAAGGGAAAAAGTTTGCAAGGAAGATTTAAGCATAGCATAAAGGTTATATCTTCAATCAGTCTTAGTGTCTCGTGTCCCGGGTCTATTCTGTCTAAAGTTTGAATGATGACAGCGATGATGAGGATACTATCTGTTTAATTATGTCCAATTCCTGGTAATTTTATAGACTAGCTTTCTCCATGCTTTCTTGTCTTTTCTTACTTCTTTCAGTTATTTTATGCTCTGGCTAGATTTGCCTTTGATAGCATCTATCTACCATCTTTCAGGGCCTTCTAGATTTATCCAGACCAGATATGGTAGACTTAAAGTAAACACAGAAGAAAATAATCTCTTTTGGATTTGACTCTCTGTGACATATTACATTTAACAGCACAGAGTCCAATTGATTTTACCAGAATTTACATTCACAGAAATGTGCTTAGGACAACAGCCTAAAGCTATTTCTAATGATTTTTAAATTGCTCACCTCAGTTAAATGTGCTCTAAGTTGTTACTTGTTACTTCAGTGATGATTGGAGAAGAAAGAGAGTTCACACAAGCTAGCTCTGTCAACTGTGCAAGGAATTGCTAAAGATCCAGAATGACTTTGGTGTATTTCTCCTGAAATACTGGGACTTAAGATCCTTATGTATCTGCATAGAAGGGAGAAGAAAGCTGCTGGTAGAAAAACTGAGTCCCTTTCTTGTGACTTCCGTGAGAAACCTCCCCTTGCTTCTTGATTTTTCAAAAAAAAAACCTTATTTCAGAAGCTTTCCTATTCTTATTTCTTCCTGGCTTGAACGCTAAGGAAGTTTTCTCAAAAATAAGCTTTGGAGTGTTTAGGAGGGGAATATATGGCTGTGAGATGGAAGGTAATGTCTCTTTTCTGAATTACAGAACAAACGGGGTTGAAAAAACAGGATGAAAAATCTACTGGAGAACAATGAGAATTTCATGAAGACTTCCCTTTTAGGGCTTTTATGACTTGATGTGGATATACCTGGGCAATTCCTACTACTAGAAAGAGCCATCTCATTCTGCTTAATAGAAGAACTGGATTAGAGATCTTTCAGAAGCCAGGCCAGTATATTCTTCACAATATGTTTGTTACTAATTTTATCAGCCTGTAACCATTAGCTGAAATGGAAGATACTCTTTTGCTTATCAATGTTAGCAGATTCAACTGCAAATCCAATCAATTTGTGAAGGTTGAGGTGGGAAAATTGTGACTTTTGCTCCAAGAAGATTGTATGACCAGAGAAGTTCTCACTCAGTTGTCTAAATTTTTAATTTTCTTCTTTAAAACTAACATTCTTAAAATTAAGCTTCTTTAAATTTTGCAGAATATTTTTAATGGTGCCTAGGAGCTCAGCCTATACATATCTAATTTTGATTAAATTATACTTCCAACAAATCATTCCAAATCTATTTGATTTTTCAGTTATACCAGATCCTATTTTTCTTTTTGGGTATGATTTGTATGTATATTTAGCCGTACTTTTTGGGAAACTTCACTACTTCAAGAACTGGAAAGGCATCCATCTGTATTTTATACTCTTCCAGAAAGGACAAATTTAAATCTGATATTTTTTTTAAAAAAACCCTGAAATAACAGACTGAACCACAATGTTTAGATACAACTGCAATAAAATAAATTTATCTGAAAGAATTATGAATATACTATGTCAGTAATTATGTGGTTGGGAGAACTAGTAGGAATAGTGACTTGAGATATCTCCAGCTCTGTGAAGGGAACTAACTTTCATATAGATTCCCACACAATCAAATGAACATACTGTCTTGTAATTATCTGAATAATCACATCTGTTGCTCTAGCATGAGAAAATTTAGGAAGTTATTCAAATTCCTCACATTACTGTCATTGGCACAATATGCTTTTCTTTTATCAGCCTCTTGTATAAAAAGATGTTTGCATGCATATCAACTCCATAGCATCTGGATTTGCTTAAACACATGTGTGTGGAGATATATAAAGATAATATATGACTGGGCCATTCAGCAACCCAGTCCTAAATAAATTTACTGGGCAATTAATTCAATCACTTCTGTGGGATTTTTAAATTCCAGATATATTGGTTTACAATTGTTCTTAAGCCATGCAGTACAATCCTATATGCAGCAGACCTGGGGACCCTTAATATGATCTATTTCAGAGGCAGGGCACTCAGAATTGGATCTAATGTAAGCCTGGGATGGTTTCAATCCATCAAGGGCTTTTGACCCATAGTTGAAATTGTACTGTGGCAGAAATGGGAAAAGTGATTTTCACCAGATCTTGAACAGTGAAACAAGAGATTATCAAGGACTGCAGGAGGAGGTGGGGAATTGAATTGACACTCAAGCTTTGATGGGTAGAAGTAGTCAATATAAAAAAAATCATCAAGATAAATGTAAGTGAAATAATGACTTTCACTAACTTGAAAGTCTAACATCTGAGCTGCATTTCTCATTTAAATAACACCCCTCCCAATCCTACACAACTCCATACAAAACAAGAATGTGTCTATTTCAGAGGTGAAATTCACTTACCTTTGCTACCGGTTTGGTAGCAATGTGAGCAAGTGCACACGGGCCACCTCCGTGTATGCACAGTATTTCACATGCATGCACAGAGGGTCAAAAAGGTAAGGTAAGCGAACAGCGAGATGGGGGGAATCTACTGTGCCGCACAATTTATATTAGCTAGAAAGCATGAAATCCTGCTTTCTAGCTAATATAAATCATGCATAACAGTTGGTTTCATTTATTTTACTACTGGTTTCGGCAAACCAGTAACATTTTTACTACCGGGTTCGGGCGAACCTGACCGAACTGGTAGCATTTCACCCCTGGTCTATTTGCTATAATTAACTATGCAAACTGCATATTCTAGTTCTTTAGATACAAGTGCTTTTCATCTATCGCTGCTTACCAGCCAGAAAACAGCAACCTGGTTGGCTCCTGGTTCTATTTTGATTTCCAGATCATCTGTCTGTATGTTGTGAGTATTGACAGGAGACTCAGATGTGATTTCAGGAAGCGTACTGAAGATATGTTACTATAATATTAGCAACAAAATTATTAGTAACATGATTATGGGGGAAAAAAAAACCATGCTCGGTAGAAATTGTCTAATCAATCACTAATGTTGCCATTGCTATTTGATTAAAACTTTATTCCTCTTCCTCTCCCTCCCTTCCTCCTTGAATGTACTAATACATTCATTAAACACTAGAGGGCAGGCTTTTCCACATGTGAATCAAGATTCCTGCATTGTTAGGTTTATGCAAATAGCCTTTGACCCAATCGCTTTGAAACAGTTGAAAATTGTATTATGCCTGGAGGCCAAACATTCAGACCACCACCTTAGCTATATGCAGCTGCCAGAGGAAATTGGGTTCAGCACAGACTCCACTGCTGTATTTCACAGTGAGATTATCAAGTGGCAATAACTTTTGTCCAGGAAAGACAAACACAGATTTCTGGCAGGACCACTGGAAACATTTAGCCGCCCACTATCGGATGAGATATAGATTATACTGGGAATTTCTCCTGACTTCCAAGGACATATTTTCGAGTGGGAAATCTGTATTTCTAGCTTTCATCAACAACTCCATCAAATTAAAACTGAAACTCCAGAAAACAAATGCCCAGTAACAAATTGAAGCAATTTAAAGAGTGAATTTAATGCCCATCAGTTTGAAGAAATCCATATCTCTTGATGTGATAAAGTCAGCAATATTGAATAGGTGGTTTTTTAAGAGTGTGATCTATTTGTCTTTCTAAGGATCTTTTCTTTCTCTCTAGGTTTTGCAGAAATGGGCGGCGAGAGTCAGCCAGGCAGAGCCCCCTCTTTACCCTATGAAGTAAAAAGGGAAGAAAACAAAAACATTCAAAATTGGAACAACTACTGCGTTTTAACAGAAAACAATCATTTTTTTAAAAAAACATTCTGTATGGCTTTTTGAAGCCACGTACAGGTAGTCCTCGCCTTTTGACCACAATTGAGCCCAAAATTTATGTTGTTAAATTAATTTTGCCCCACTTTATGGCATTTCCTGCCACCGTTGTTAAGTGAATCACTGCGGCTGATAAGTTAGTAACTTGGTTCTTAAGTGAATATGGCTTCCCCATTGTCTTTGCTTGTCAGAAGGTTGCAAAAGGTGATCGCATGACCCCGGGACCATGCAACGTCATAAGTATGAACCAGTTGCCAAGTATCTGAATTCTGATCATGGGGACGCTGCAAAGATTGTAACTGAAAAAAATGGTCATAAGACACTTTTCTCAGAACTGTGATAACTTGGAATGGTCACTGTTGTAAATTGAGGACTACCTGTATATAAAGCAGGGGTGTCAAATTGGTGGCCCATGGGCCAGATGTGGATTGGATTGGATTTATTACATTTATATGCCACCCTTTTCCCCAAAGGGGACTCAGGGCGGCTCACAATTCAGTCAGGGAAGGGGGTACAGACAGGGGGATAAAAAGACGAACATAACAATACAAAATTTAAAAACACACAACAACCATACCATTCGAGAAGGGGGGCAAAAGCTCTTTAGCCCCAGGCCTGTCAGAACAGCCAGGTTTTAAGGGCTTTGCGGAAGGCCTGGAGGGTAGTGAGGGTTCGAATCTCCACGGGGAGCTCATTCCAGAGGGTCGGAGCAGTGCCACACGCAGGCCATGCCGTAAATAGAGAAACCATTGCAAAATGTTACATGATGGCAATGTGACTCCGCAAGTTTGACACCCATGGTATAGAGTGATTTGTTTGACCCTAGATTTGAAAATGTAAAAATTAAGCAAGCAGAATATCTAGTTCAGTGCCCAATCAAAGCCAGGGGGACAAGCAACCAGCTGAAAGTTGCCTCTTCTAATGCTCACAAGGAATTCTTCTGGGAATTCAAGCATATCTAGAACGGTTGCCCAAAGAATTCCAAAGGGATGCTTTCCAAAGCTCATTGGAATAAGAAGAGCAACCCTCCTGGCAAGCATTAAAACAACAGCATGCCCTGGAAAGGTTGCACAGATGTTCTGAAATCTTCTCCCAGCTGCCTGTCTATACACAGCCGTTTCACTGGTGGTCCTGGCAGAATTGTGGCCTGCCCATGCCAATGCAGATAAGCGAGGGAGGTGGAAGATTGTACAATGCAATTTCAAAAAATGACACTGAAATAGGAACAGTCGTTAATTCTTTATCTTTTTACCATCTACAAGTAGTCCTTGACTTGTAACAGTTCATTTAGTGACCATTTGAAGTTACAACGGCACTGAAAAAAGTGATTTATGACCATTTTTCATACTTAAAACTTAACTGGTGTAGTGATTCACTTAACAACTGTGGCAAGAAATGCAATAAAATGGGGCATAATTCACTTAACAACTGTCTCAGTTAGCAACAGAAATTTTGGGCTCAATTGTAGTTGTACCTCAAGGACTACCTTTATTGCCTCAAACCATTTTTCCTCATAAGTGAGAAAGTCACCTGTTCCTTTACTGCTGCCATTAACATCAGCTTCCTATCTATAGAGGGCAGAGGGGGTGGCCTCAAAAGGCAAGAGGAAGAAGTGCTATGAAGGCATCAGTCAGATGAGCTGGACTTGAACTCAAGCCAAGAAAAATAACTTGAGAAAACTGTCTCAGATAAGCCCCTGCTCAGATCACACAAGAAAAACGAGCGAAGGGGAAGTACATACATATAGACGCACAAGATCATGATACTACAGGTTTATGTTACAATAAAAGTAATGTAATATAGTATTGGTTTCTTAGATTGGTCTACCAGGTAGTGCTGGTGTAACTGTGACTCTTATTTGAATAGTTCTTGTATACAAAAATTGCCATTTTAAGCTTACAGTTAAATAAGCACATTGGCTAGATTTTAATATCATACTCATACTAAGGTTTGTTCATATTTATGCAGCTTAATGCTCCTTCATTCATTCATTCATGTATGTTATATAGCCAGTCATCTTGCAATGGCATACAATAGTACCCCAATAAGGAATATTAAGAATATATTTTATACTCTTTAAAAAAATAATATTATGTATGAATTAGACCACTAATGCTCATTGAACAAAAATTCTGTATTAACATTTTGATTTGTTTGCCTCTGTGAAAGGACATTTTAGCTTTCATTGTGAAGAGAAAAATGCTGCTTGCTGGGGACCAGCTCTTCCACATAAAATGTCTGTAGGGATATGACTGTATCCTTCCACTGTGATATGGTGAATCAGCATTTTAAAATCCATGTGTCCCATAACCTAAATATATACAATGTCATCTGCCAAGCCTTAAAAATGCTTCCCAACTTCCACAGTTAAGAGAGCAACAATTAGCAGGCTCTTTCAGACTCTGATTACGCAATGCACAGGAATAAAATGTGGTGAATCTAGAAACCTTATTTCAACATCACACCTAGTTTTATGTTATATGTACGAGCCTTATGGCTCCAGCGCTATTCTTCTTGCCCTCCTTCTAGTGATTGCTGCAAAAAAGAGATTGGAAGGGTTTTTTTTTTTTTGCTTCCATTTACAAAAGTCAACAACTGCTCATTGGCTGAGTTTACTTGCAGTGCCGTTTGTTTGGTTTTCACCCAGCATTGAGTGAACTTGACCATTGTGGTTTGTAAGCCACGATGTATGGCATAGATTACACATTATAATACAAAACAGGTTACACAAATAGTGTCTGGATTTCAGTGAACCAGATGTCCTGTTAATGCCAAACTTTTGTAACAGTTTGCTTGCAGCTCATCCCTATTCTTTTGACTGAAGTTAATTTAAAGTCTGAAACATTAAAATTTGGAGGACCAAGAGAGGATGTCCGACAAAGGAAACATGATAAATATTAATATTCAAACACATTTCAATGATAAATACATCACTTTTAAAGTGTCATTGATTATTTTCAGGAACCATACTTAACACTAGCATCAGATACAAGATTTTTCCAAGGTAGAAGAGTCCAAAATCAGAATACAGAGCATCTTAAAGATAAAAAGAAGAGAACCCAACACTAATTCTGTTAGTATTGGCACTAAGGCATTCCAGAGGCAGGAGAGCCCAGCAAGATAGTCTTCCAAAGTGCAATACAGATTAACAGAGTTGGAAGGGACTTTATAGGTTGTCTAGTCTAACCCCCCACTCAAGCAGGAGACCCTACACCATTTCTGACAAACAACAGTCCAATCTCTTCTTGAAAGTCTCAAGTGATAGAGCTCCCACAACTTCTAAAGGCAACTTCTGTTCCATTGGTTGATGGTTCTCCCTGTCAGAAAGTTCCTCCTTATTTCTAGGTTGAATCTCTCCTTGGTCTGTTTCCATCCATTATTCCTTGTCCAGCCTTCAGGTGCTTTGGAAAATAGCTGTACCTCCTTCTCTCTGTGGCAGCTCCTCAAATATTGGAACACTGCTGTCAGCACTCCGTCAATGCCACTTTTAGGAGATAAACAGGCTGGAGACCACTATGCAGCCCTGAACTTCAGCCTGGGACTGTATGCTATGCAGGGCCCTGCTTCTTCTTTTCTGTTACTTCCTCAGATTTAACCCTTTGGCCCACCCCCTCCCCACCCCCTCCTGAATTAGAAATCTCTTCTTTCCCCTCCCAGCCTGTCTCTCCCTTCTCTTTACAATTAATTAGCTAATAATTTTGCATCTGATCTGCTCCTCATTTAAAAAAAAAAGCCGAATCCCTGTGTTAGATCTGGTCAGAACAAAGGTGGGAGAATTTATGTCTTAATTTCAGTTCATTATGGCAGAGAGCCTCCCCTCTCATCCTCCTAATCCCCCTCCCTCCCACTCTGCTGCCATCCTTCAGCGGATCAGTTATCCCCGCGCCCCTAAAGGCTTCACTATCGGCAACGGCCCGGGCAGAGCCGTCACTGCCCTTTATCTTCCATTGCCTCATTAAGAGAAATGAACCTGAGTCTGAGAGAAATGACACCAGGGAAATAAAAATGTAATCCCTCGGTGCCACCTATAATGAATTGTTATGAAAACCATGAAAATATCTGTCTGCGGATATTGTTCTTTGATTTGAAGTCGGTGTTGTAAGCAGTAATTTTTGTCATTAAAGCTGTTAATCTGCTCAGTGCTCCTCATAAGTTTTTATGAAGAAAAACAGCCGGGCTGCCTACACGCTCGTCACAGGGAGCTTCGGAGACACGTACTATGCGCAGAGTATATTTGAATAATTAGTTTTAATTACGGCTGAGCTCGCTGTCTGTTTTGGCTGCAGAATTACAGTGCTTTGGGTGGCTTGTCCATCATGGCTTCAGGTTGGGTGGCCCCATCCTTTTAACTGGTCAAAAAGATCCCCTCTCCAGTGGCATCCAGGCATGCTTAACATGGCAGGAGTTCAACGAGAGGAACCCAAGTTATGTGGGCTGCATCCCGAAAAGCTGTATTTCAGAGGCAGCTTTCAGGGCTGGTGCATGCCTGACAGCAGCTGAGCTCAAAGGAAACAAAGGATGCAACAGCCAGTCAAGGATGCTTGGCAGAGCCTCAAAAAGTCTCTCTCTTTCTTGGCCTCATTCACCTTTCAAACAAGGGTTATACAACATTTTCTGAACAAGAGCTCCACTTGGGGTTTTGGCATGTTGGGAATCCTGTTTTGTTTTTGCTTTAAAAGAGGGGTAGAATTAAGACAAAAAACCTGAATTCTAAAAATCCTCCAATCTCTAATAGATTGATCACATATTCCTCAATTAAAAATTGATTCAGTTGCTTTCTTGTCATTTTGTCATACCAAAAGTTAAAATTTAGTAGCATTTTTTTTAAAGCGATCATATAGCCAAGATATTTTAAGGGCTGAATGTAGCCCTTATTGTAAACCTAATTGTAATCCCCTGGTTTAGAAGAAAACCAAGTATTTCTTGGTAGAGTATAGTTATTTTGTCATAAGGACCAGTGGCAGCTGACAAAGGATTTGATTGAGACATGGAGTTTGGGATTTTTCAGTCATTTCTGTTCATACTAGGCCAGTGTGAGCTGGATTAACTGACTTGGCTTGTAAATGACCCAAGGGCATCTGCCCAGCCATGTTAGTGGACAATTCATATTAGCTTAATTTATGTTAGAAACCCAAGGATCTGGAGAGATCCATAAAATACCTGCCCACTTAGTTCCTTCTGCATTGGAAACCGAAACCACAAGAGGCTTTGACAAGAGTTCCCAGAGGGACTAATATCTAATTGTGACAGCTACTATTTGTTTGCAGCTTGCCATGGCCCAGTTATTCAGAAAGAGAATGGCTGCTTGCACACTAATTTATTGTTAGATCTGTATCACTGCAAGTGCTCAAGATAGCCTATATAACACTTCATACTTTTCTCCACTCTGTGGAAGAATAACAGACATAAAGTCACCCATAGCAGAGAGTGGACTAAAATTTCAGTCTCCCTGTTTCTGTTTGAACACCTTAACAACTATACCAAATCTTGCACACTTTTTTATCTGATTTTGTAAGAATTGTCCCTTTTCCCACCCTTGTAAGCTAATTCAAAAACTTTGGTTAGTAAGTGGAATAAAAAGATTTAAGAGGGCACTTTCTTTATTCTGACTGAGGTTCACATTTGGTCAAAGGAATGTTGTGCTGGGTCAGGACAAACACAGTAATTCAAATACAATTTAAATAAATGTACTTACTATGATTATATCCTGCTTGATTATTTTCCCATTCTTCCAGGTTAAAATTTAAAATTTGGAGCCAGTTTTAGGTGGGCCTTACTCTAAATACATGCATGAATACCGATACATCTGCTTTAATTTTTTTGATATTTTGTTCTGAAGTCACTATAGCTGAATTCAGACTGATTACTAAACCAGATTATTCAACATCTTACCACTGTATGCTTGAAACAAAGTAAAGATTCAGTTGAATGGCACCTTTTACCAGTTAAGGTGATAAAAATAAAGCTGAATTATTTCTTCAATCTTACCAAACTTCAGAAGAACAGAAAGGAAAAGATTAAAGTGCATATATATTGACTGTAACGAAGCAGATGCTTGATAGTTTCTCCTGGTTATTCAAGAAAGGTATGTTAACAGAATAATAGAATAACAGTCGAAAGGGACCTTGGAGGACCTCTAGTCCAACCCCCTGGTTAGACAGGAAACTATACCATTTCAGACAAATGGTTGTTCAATCTCTTCTTAAAAACCTCCAGTGTTGGAATACCCACAACTTCTGGAAGCAAGACGTTCCACTCATCAATTGTTCTTGCTGTCAAGAAAGTTCTCCTTAGTTCAAGGTTGCTTTTCTCCTTGATTAGTTTCAATTTATTGCTTCTTGTCCTGCCTTCAAGTGCTTTGGAAAATGAGTTATCCCCCTCTTCTTTGGGATAGCCTCTCAAATATTGCAAGACTGGTATCATGTTAGACCAGACATACCCAGTTCCTGCAATCATTCATCATGTGTTTTAGCTTCCAGACCCTAATCATCTTTGCTTTTCTCTGCACTCTTTCAAAATTCTCGCTATCTATGTTGATATATTTAAGTTTAGCAAACTAATGGTACTGCTTAGAAATTACCCTGAAACAGATCTTGATTTATTTTGCAAAACTTGTCTTATCTAGATTTTAAGATTCTTGAAAGTTTTGGTGGCATTCTTCTGAAAGTCCTCACACTCAATTCATTGTGGTCATTGTCTTTCCTTTACTGTCTAGCCTCTCTCCTCCCTGGTTTTGGAATGATTCCCCCCCCCCAAAGAAAGACAAAGTCTATCTAACAGTGTTTTTTATCAGTCTGATCTTTCGTTTATGCCAATCACAATATGACACCCATTCCTTCTTAATAAGAACATTTGGACTAAGCCACAAAAACTGTACCAATCAAGGCATAACTGTATGGTCTATATGGTCATATGTGTGTGTATGTGTGCCTTAAATGTAAATACCGTAGTGCCCGTGGACTAAATCAATATGATCTGGGCCCATGGACAGAAAGAGCTAAATATTAGTTACTTTTCTTCATCAGTTTGGATACTGTTCACAGCTACAACTTATATTGGGATGAGAGTTCATATTAGTGGAGGCAGACACTTCTTCCCAAAGCAGAAAGTTGATATGTTGATTGTCATCATGCTTATCTCAGCCCTAACAATTAATTCTTAAATTAGAGCTTAAATGCCTCTCTATAATTAAGCTGTTTTCTGTTCCTGCAAAAACAAAGGCATGCCTTCTACTTGGCTGATGAAAATGGCATCAGATTTGATGTGGAGGATCTGTCTTTTGATTGGAAGTTCAGAGATGCTGAAGAGGCACTCCTCACCTCACCCCCATTTTCTTTTTAATGTCATTTGGTTATTATTAAAATTGCTGGCAGGCTGCCTGTTGATTTAAATATGGGAGTCAATTTAGGAAGGATTGGGAGCTGCTCCCAATGATTTTTAGTGGAGAAGTTATAGAATGATTCCCCTGTGCATGTGTGCGTGCGTCCCCCGCATGCACCCTGCCTTCTGCACATGCGTGGCAGAGACCCGAAGACCAGCTGGCCAGTGGGAGGCATGCACGCATGCATGGTGGAGCTGGGCTGGGGCGATGGCTGGCTTTCCCACAGAGAATGCTCTGTGTGCCACCTGTGCCACCGGTTCTAGCATAATGGGAGCAGACTGAACTCAGAGAAGCATGAAATACACTATTCAAATAAACAAGGAATACTGTTGTTTTACATGCAGGGTGTTGCACTTCAGAGAGTTTGCAGTGCACTAACCTTTGCTTTGGAAAGACAAATTCTTTTTAGGACAGATATCCCTGGCCTCTGAGTCATCTGAATGCAAACTAGCAAACAGGTACAGCGTCCCCGCCTTTCCTCTCACATCCAAGAACATCATTGTTTTAGATTTTGTAATGATTCTTCAGATGTGAGGACAGAGGGATGGGTGAAGAGAAGCTCTGAAAACACCATTAACATGGTAGGCTGAGCCTGTTGACAATAAGTCAATGATTGTTTCTGACATGACTCTTAAGAGCAGCAAAAGGACATCTGTAGGTTGACTCATATTAATGGAAGAGAAGCATGTATGACTTGAGTCTTAGGACAGATGTCAAGTTCAGAAAAGTGTAGTTAAAGATCAGAGTAGCAGGAAACAACTTGTCAGGCTGAGGCTGACTTCCTGCATTTTATTGTTTTGTCAGTTCTCGCTGGCAAAGCGTGAAAGGGTAGGAAGAGACATCAACAAAATATAAAATATTTTGGAATTTCTAGAATCAACAGTAACATTGACATATCCTCAGTCAATCAAGGTGTCTTTGACAGGACATGGAAAAAAGAGGGAGGAAACTCTATTTATATTGGACACAATTAAAATTAAAATTCTAAACAACAGAGAAGGAAAGAAGGAAGGTTGCAGCAGTGAATGCAAAACTGTCTACCAAGATTGCTTTGATGCATCCTCTATGTAGAAGTAGTAAGAAAAAATTGGCTGAAGTCTGAAGTTTCACAGATTTTTAAGTATTATTATGGTGCATGGAAAGTCCCCTCCATTCCACAACTATTCATGAAATAAACAGCTAATGAAATCTGTGTTGTTTTAGCCTTCTTTGTAGTAACTATTCAAAACAGAAGGAACATATTTCAGCCTTAATGGGATAATTAATGGTTGTTGACATTTTATGTTTTAATTTTATGTTAGATATTTGTGTGTTTCATTTGCAACAGACATTCCAATTAATACAGGTAGTCCTCAACTTGGAACAGTTCATTTAGTGACTGTTCAAAGTTACAATGGCATTGTAAAAAGTGACTTATGACCATTTTTCATACTTATGACTGTTGCAACATCCCCATGATCATGTGATTTACATGTGGATGCTTGACAACTGCTTCATATTTATGATAGTCGCAGTGTCCCGAGATCATGTGATCCCCTTTGGCAACCTTCTGACAGACTAAGTCAATGGGGAAGCCAGATTCACTTAACAAACCAGCTACTAATTTAACAACTGCAGTGATTCACTTAACAAATGTGGCAAGAAAAGTCTTAAAATGGGGCAAAACTCACTTAACAAATTTTTTCACTTAGCAACATTAATTCTGGACTCAATTGTGGTCGTAAGTCGAGGACTGCCTGTATTATTTTCTATGATTTTATTTTATTATTCTGGGAGTCCTTCATGGTAAGATAGTATTTTAATTTTTTAAAAAAATCAATCAATGACATTTTGCCCTGATCGATACATTTTTGAATATATTTTCCATCTAGATTTCTCTAATACTCACTTTTGTAAAAAAAAAAAATCCTTTTTGTATAAAATTCTGAGTTGGAGTCATTTTGCAAAGCATTCGGGTACGCTTTAAAAAAGAAAAAGAAAAAAAAGGAAATGATAGACACAGACAAGATAATTTACTGCTGCAGTAGAGCAATTGGAATATATTTTGGAAGGTTATGCCATGTTACTCCAAATTACACTTAAATTTCTCTTATGTCCCTAATGGGGATTAAACTCTATGTTGCTGTCTGGAATCTTTCCTCTTTTGGGTCTTTCCTTTTTTAAATCAAGGATTCTATGAAGAAAGCACAGTGCTGTTAGTGCTGTGATTTGCTTCAAAGGTTTTTTACATGAAATTGAGGAGTTGGGGCAGAAGTTAATAGGATGACACATATTTTGAGGCCCATTTGGTGTCACAGTGCAACCGAAGAGTCAGGTTGTGTCAAGAAGCAAAACTTGCTTGATTCTTGAAGTCAGCTCAGTTCTCATCTGTGAAACCCTTTTCCTGTTCCCACTCCTGTTTTCCTTTCTTTCCCTATTTTGTTAGAATGTCTGCCTTCAGTGACACTATGTCTAGTTCTCTTGAAAACAGCTTTAATGAAAGAGCAAGCCACAGTGCACTGTCCAGTTCACACGTCCTTTAGGATTTGCTAATACTGCAATGAGTCAAGCCATTGCTTCAGAACCTCAGTTGTCGTGTTTTATGATTGTGCTGACCCGGTGATGTCACACGGGCACCAGAGATGAGGTGTGGGGTCAGCAACATGCCGTCTCCTAGGAAACAGCAACATACCATGGGAGACAGGAGCATTATGGCCAGAAACCAGCAGCAGGGAGTTGTGAGGGGAAAAGAGCCAAGCAAGAATTCTCAAGGCTCAGTTTCACTGGCCCAGAGAGGAAATGGGGCTCACTGGTTTGCTTGCCAAAATTTTAACCTGACCTCCCCCTTTACCCCAGACCAAATATATCTACATTCTCTTTCATAGACAGGATGCAGTTGCCAGTAAGTTGACATTGCAGTGACCCACTCAGCATGGAAATATCAACAAATCAGCCCAGGAAAAGCTATTTTCTCTCAATGGTGAGGCAGAGGAAAGTGCCTGTGTTATTGCATTTCGTTTTTCCATCCAAGGACTTCCTTGCATCGTGCAATTTAATCCAAC